>NC_066873.1:12223083-12590583 GCF_022985175.1 Labeo rohita
GTGCTAGACTCTTAGAAATGTGTGCAAAAATATGGCCCAATAATGTATATCTCTACTGATTGTGCAGTGCATGAATTACATGTTGCATAGTGTTGTGTTTTAGGTTCAAAGGAAGGTTTGAATGACTAAAATTAGTAAAATAGGTACTGGTAATTTCCTGCCAAGATAAAAATTTATTTAAAAATACATACAAATGCAATTAATATATAGAAAACATAACTGCTTGAAACCACTTCTTTTGATGAAAATGTTTTTAATTTAAAATTACAATTATTATTTTTCTTTTTAGGGCATAAAGTCAGTCCCATTTTTTTTATATTTGAAAATCTTGTCCACCAAAACAACAATGTATAGAAGAAACATATAAATATGCAGGAAAAAAAACAGAAAAAGGACACTTTATTTTTATTTTATTTTTATTTTATTTATTTTATTTTACTTATTACAGAAATGTATTTTATATTAAAAATGGCTTTAATAAAGGTTTTAATGTCTGTAAAATTAATAAAATGGGTACTGGTAATTTTCTGCTGTAAAAATTAATGAAATAGTTCATTTTCCCACTGTAAAATTAAAAGACATTTATCTGTAATTTCCTGCCAGGATAAAAAAAATATTATTATCATACATAAAATATTTTTTTTTATTTTGTTTTATTTTGTTGAACAGAAATTTATTTTGTATTAAAAATACATCCTTTTTGAAAATAATAACTCAAGATTATATTTCATTTTCATTTGATGGATACATTTTTAGTATTTTCAGTCTTTTTATTTTATTTTATAACAGAAATTGATTTTATATTAAAAATACATAGTTTTTGAAAATAATAACTCAAGATTGTATGTTTTATTTTTACTGGATGGTTACATTTTTTATATTTTCAGTCTTTTTATTTTATTTTATTTTATAACAGAAATTTATTTTATATTAAAAATGCATACATTGTTTTGCATATATGTTTTATTTTTACTTGATGGTTACATTTTTAGCAACTTTCCATTTCCTTTTATTTTATAACAGACACACAAAAAATACATACTTTTTGAAAATAATACATGTAGATTGTATGTTTTTATGTTTTAATTGATGGTTATATTTTTTAGTATTTTTAGTCTGTGAAATGACACTTGAAAGTCACTCTAAAAATGCTGGGTTGTTTCAACCCAAAGTTGGGTAAAATATGGACCAACCAAACTGCTGGGTTCAAAAACGTAATTTCAAAATTTAACCCAATGGCTGGGTTTTTTCCATATGTCACCCAAGTTTGGATTGAAACAACCCAGCACTTTTAAGAGTATAATAGAAATGTTTTTACGAACACTTGAAATCAACATAGAGTACATTTCTGAAGCTCTCTTTTCTTATATAGCATTGAGCTATTTGCTAAATGTTATGTTATCTGTAGGACATTGTTTTCTACCAGCTGACAACATTGTGATATACGTCATAATACATAATGTAATTGTCAGTGTGAAATACTAAGCTTTAGTAGTCAGCGCTCTGGTTGAATGGCCAGAGTCTTTATCAGTTAGTGGTCAGTAGACATATGCTTTGGCCCACATACTGTCTGATTGATCTGATCAATACTAAGAGTCATGGAGCTGATCAAACCCACTCGACTATGAACAAAGAGCACAGTGAGGAATTCAGCCGCTTCTCACTGTGAAATACATACATCCACAATACAGCTGACCTACATACGGTACAACACTCCTCATCTGAGAGGGACACTGCCATGCATTTTTAACTGTTTTGTTGGATATGTTTGAAGGACACATCCCATAATCCACATGCCAGCTTTTATCAACTTCACCGCTGAAGGACCCAAAACCAGAGCGAGGGAGAGTGAGATCTATTCAATGAAAGTGATTCAAATAAAAGGTACTTCCTACGCACCATCCTTCCCTTTGGCCTCATTCCCTCTGCTCTCATACATTCTGTCAGTTTCAAGAGAAAGGATCAGCAAGGGTCAATGTGCTGCTACCGTCGGGACTGCTGTGATTGACAGTGATGCCGTGGCAACAGCATCCTAGCATCATTCCCCCCTTTTCCTAAAGTGTGCACATATTTTGAGAGTTCACAGAGTTCAGGCAAGGAGACTCTCTGTATTCACATATTCACAAATACAGATCACAAACAGGGCTGGATATGGATGTGAAAATAAATGAGGAATATTATTGCAGTTAGGAAGAGTCTGGATATGAGGCCTGACAAGGTCAGCAAGATCGAGAAAAGGTTTTTAAGGAAATGATAACTACAGAAGCCCATTTTTGCCATTGAATAAAAAATTAAAAAAGGTTACTGTGATTTTTTTTTTCTTCTTCTTCTCACAATTATATCAGAATTGCATGATATAAACTCACAATTGAAGTCCAATTTTGAGGGGAAAAAAGACTAATATGTTCTCAGAATTGCAAGTTTATATCTGACTTTATAACTCGCAATTGTAAGTTTATATCTCGCAGTTCTGACAATCTTGAGTTATAAAGTCAGAATTGTGACTTTATTTCTCAGAATTACAAGTTTATAACTTGCAATTCTGAGTTTATATCTAGCCCTTTTGAGAAAAAAATCAGAATTGTGAGTTTATATCTCGCAGTTCTGATGATCGTGAGTTATAAAGTCAGAATTATGAGATATAAACTCGCAATTGCAAGTTAAAAAGTCAGAATTGCGACTTTTTCTTAGAATTGCAACTTTATTTCTCAGATTTGCGACTATCTCTCAGAATTGCAAGTTTGCCTTGCAATTGCGAGTTTGTCTTGCAATTCTGAGTTTATATCTCACAATTCTGAGAAAAAAGTCAGAATTGTGACTTTATTTCTCAGAATTACAAGTTTTGCAATTGCGAGTTTGTCTTGCAATTCTGACTTTATAACTCGCAATTCTGAGTTTATATCAAGCAATTTTGAGAAGAAAGTCAGAATTGTGAGTTTATATCTCACAGTTCTGATGATCGTGAGTTATAAAGTCAGAATTAAGAGATATAAACTTGCAACTGCAAGTTAAAAAGTCAGAATTGCGACTCTTCCTTAGAATTGCGACTTTATTTTTTAGATTTGCGACTTTATTTCTCAGAATTAAAAGTTTGTCTTGCAATTGCGAGTTTGTCTTGCAGTTCTGACTTTATAACTCGCTATTCTGTTTATATCATGCAATAAAGTCAGAATTACGACTTTATTCTCAGAATTGCGAGTTTGTTTTACAACTGCGCATTTGTCTCACAATTCTGACTTTAGAACTCGCAAGAGTTAATATCTTACAATTCTGAGAAAAAAAGCCAGAATTGCGACTCTTTCTTTGAATTGTGACTTTATTTCTTAGATTTGCAACTATTTCTCAGAATTAGAGTTGTCTTACAATTCTGACTTCATATCTCGCAATTATGCGTTTATATCTTGCAGTTCTGAGAAAAAAGTCAGAATTGCAACTATTTCTTAGAATTGTGACTTTATTTCTCAGATTTGCGACTTTTTTTTTCAGAATATAAAGTTTGTCTTGCAATTCTTTATAACTTTATAACTCGCAATTGTGAGTTTATATCTCACAATTCTGAGAAAAAAAGAACAGAAATGCGACTTTATTTCTCAGAATTGCAAGTTTATGTCTCACAATTCTGACTTTGTAGCTCGCTATTACGAGTTTATATCTCAGTTCTGAGAAAAAAGTCAGAATTGCAAGATGTAAACTCACAATTACAAGAAAAAAAGTCAGAGTTGTGAGATAAAAAGTGACAATTAAAAAGTCGTTTTATGTAGTGGTGGAAACAGGCTTCCATAGATAAATGCCTCACATACCAGTATAGATCTCAGACCACTAATCAAAATGCTTCTGTTTTGGATTTTTTATTTATTTATTTATTTTTTAATATTTGGGGTCAGTAACGTTTAGTTTAGTTTAGATTTTTAATAAATTAATGTTTTTGTTTTTTTTTGTTTTTTTTTATTCAGCAGCACACATTAAATAGATAAAATTGGCAGCAAGACTTTAAACTGCTACAAACATATCTGTTTTAAGTAAATGCTGTTCTTTTGAACTATTCATAAAAATATCCTGCAAAAAAAAAATGTATGACAGTTTTCACAAAAGTTTTAACCAGCATAACCATTTTCAAAATTTAGAATAATAAGAAATTATTTTTAAGCATCAAATCATTTTATTTGAATTTTCAAAGGATCATGTGACACTGAATAGGAATAAGTAATAAATAAGTATATAAGGAATACGTAGAAAATTATTTAAACAATTTTCACATTTTTACTCTATATATATGCACTACCCTGTTAAAAATTGAAATAATTAAGATCTTTTCATGTTTTTAAAGAATTATCTTATAATCACCAAAAAAAAACAAACTGAAATATAGTGAAAACCGTAATATTGTAAAATATATATTAAAAAAAAAAAAAAAGTAGTTTATTGAAGGTAAAGGCTTTAGAAAAGTAGTATATTATCCACTATGCTGTAAATCTAGATATAGTGTGTGTGTGTAGACACACACTTCAGGCTGTAGTTTAGGTCACATTACATTGCAAGTATTAGGCTTGTGTGCAAATTACAAACATTACTCATATACCGGTACCCCATCTGTGTATATGTTGAGTCGATCCTCTCCTGTTATCAGCCATCATAGCTCAGTGGTTAAGCACCGCCATCCAAATATCACCTGGCCCCACTTCAGAGAGGGCTTTCATTAAACACTTCCCACACGCACACTAGCCACTCACATCAGCTCTTAACACATACATACTTGTTGACGACACATTCTCATCCTACACTCACCTCAGTTATCCAGCACGCTCAAATCATATGTTTGTCTGTCTGTAGACATGGTGAACCATTTTAAAGCTCTTTCATCATGTCTGAAAATCCCTGGATCAGCACTAACCCTCATGCACACACAAACACATGCTGTCAGAGAAGAGCTACGGTGAGGATGAGTGTGTGTGTGCGCATTTAAGGTTCTTGAGGATTTGAGTCTGTAGGCTTAAAGAATTGTTTGCTTGTAGAAACGTTTAAATTTTAAGAATTCAGAGATTTTCAGATGGAAAAACACACTGCTTGTTATTTACTTAAAGGGGTCATCGGATGCTTTTCACTTTTACATGTTGTATGAATATTAATGTGTGTTGGCAGTGTATGTACAAATCTACCCTATAATGATAAAAATCCATGCAGTGGATTCCATTTTTCAAATCGAGCCATTCTCAGATGCCTGTCGGTGTGACACCGCTCCCATGATAGTTGATTGACATGAGCGTCTTACCTCAGACCCACCTTAAATCAGCTGTAACAGTCCGACCTCCATTGTTTCGATGCTGGAGCAGGGATATAAGTTAGACGAGAATATCTACGATTGAGCAATTGAGGTGTTGTGTTGCTGAATGTAAAAATGAACATATTGGTCGTCATTTACTCCTGACATCTGAGCCTCTGAAGATGCAGTAGATTACATTTGTTTGTGAAGGGAATGCGCCTCCCGATCTACATATATCCGTCTATGTACACACAAATTATTCGTAATCCAGCTTCACTTACAGCAGAAGTGAGTATAAGGGTTTTTTTATTAATCTTTGCAATCGCCTTTCCTAATAACGTGCTAGTTAGCAAGTTTAGCGGCTAAACACGACTAAATGCGGCTAAATGCGGCTAAAGTAAACAGGCTTGTCACTCCACAGAAAGAAGAGAGGGGCGGGGCGAGCAGAGCTCATTAACATTTAAAGCAGCCTCGACCAGAATGAGATGATTTTTGCAGAGCTGATTTTGGCATGGTAAAAAGGGTGTTGTTTTACACTACCATTGAGAATTTTTAACCAAAGTATATTATAGACTTTTCATTAAGACCCTAAAGAATCATATCAACTTGTGGAAAATGGGCATCCGATGACCCCTTTAATGAAAATGAGATAAAGCAACAATATGTCTTAACATTTTGTCTTAACTTTATTTTTTTTTTAAATTTCACCAAGTGTTATTTTATTTGTAAAGGAAAAGATTGTTAATGTTCAGAAATGTAGAGATTTTTCTCTTTTTTTTTTTTTTTGGCAATAGAAATATCTGTTGTAAAGTCAGTACTGAGAGCAGTTTTGCTTATCATACAATGCTTAGCATATAATGAAAAAAAAATAAACACAAAAGAGAAGAAATTGTTGAATAAAGTTAGTATTTTTCTTTTCATTGTGCACAAAAAGTATTCTCGTAGCTTCATAAAAAGGTTGAACCACTGATGCCACATGGACTATTTTAATGATTTTCTTACTACCTTTCTGGGCCTTGAATGTGTCAGTTGTGTTGCTGTCTGTGAATATCAAAAATACCTTAATTTGTGTGTTGGGTGAACTGTCCCTTTAAGAAATAGTGGCTAATTAACTGAGAATAACAGTATGATCCTGAAAGGACTGAATTATTATTATGTTTTTCTCCAGCTCTCTTTATTGCTCTCTATTTTGTCTTCTCATGCTTTCATGTGTATCTTAATTCTTCTCACTGTGTGAAAACCTCTCCAAGATGTAATTTTTTTTTGGAGTGAGATGAAAGCATAACGATACATCCATTGTGTATGTGTGATATTTTTAAACTCCTCTCTTGTCTACTCTATCTGGTAGCCTGCGGCTGTTCTCGTTGGCGCACTTTGATGATGAAATCAATCCTCCCACTCAGCCAGCGGACAGCAAGAAAGTCCAAAGCATCCCAACATCCCTTGAATGTCACAACAGCCTTATTAGAGGGAACACATCTGTAGGCATTCTTTAAACACACCCACATTTTCCATATTGTCATATGGATTTTGTGTCATAGGTTCAAGACAAAAAATCCATATGACATAATATGGAAAATGTTATTAGGTTCAAAATACATGGGATATGTGCTTTTTAAAAAACTTTATTATTTAATCACAGACACCTGTAACTGACCCATCCTGACCTGAGAAAAGTAACGGTTTATATATAGTTGCATAGTTAAAACTTTATATGTTTGACCAATATACCTGACCAATTAGAGGCAACATCTGGATGACTTGTTTTTAACAGGTAGTTTTAATTGACTTGACAAGCTACAGTTTCAGAAATATTCAAAAGAAGAAATATCTTCGTTAATACAGTAACTGAATACTGCACGGTATCACACATGTGTTCAGTACAGGTACAGTAACACCAAACTCCTTGTATGCCTGTCTTTAACAACCATGAGGCATTTTAAAACTTCTGGCTCAGGCAGAACGACTGAAATCTGCTGCTTTAATCTTGACAAATCCTTGTTCGTTTAATCTGTGTTTGGAGCGGCAGGATGCTGGGTAATCCTCTGCTGTGATAATTGGCTGTACCGAGACTGTAATTTAGCTTGTGTCACTCACCACTTAAACATGTCAGCCAATTAGTCGAAGGTCAAAGGTCCTTTAGGCAATGTCAGCTCTAAATTAGCGATTAAACATAGATTAACAAACAGATTTTTCTGTGTAAATGTTAGGATATCACATAAAAAACGCTGGATGGAAACACTAAAATGAGCATAAATTTAATTATTGCAGAAATTTTTATTTTATTTTATTTATTTATTTTGTTGATGCTTGGTGCCAGTTTTCCTGGAAATTATTATCAAGTGATGGGATGGAAACCTTTTATTTTTTAGATTTATTTGCAAAAGTTTTATGCATTATTCTAATTTTGTGCTAAGTTAGATTTGTGACTTTGAATAGAAACATAGCTATTGAGACCCAGTGTTTTTATGGCTGGAAGCAGATATGATGGCCAATATACACTACCAGGCAAAAGTTTTTGAACAGAAAAATTTCTAATATTTTTAAATGCTCTTCTACTCACCAAGCCTGCATTTATTTGATCCAAAATACAGCAAAAGCAGTAATATCATGAAATATTTTTACTATTTAAAATAACTGCTTTCTATGTGAATATATTTTGAAATGAAATTTATTTCTTTGATTAAAGCTACATTTTCAGCATCATTACACTGGTCTTGAGTGTCACATGATCCTTCAGAAATCATTCTAATATGCTGATTTGCTGTTCAAGAAACATTTATTATTATTATTATTATTATTATTATCAATATTTAAAACAGATTAGTAATTTTTTTCAGGATTCTTTGATGAATAGAAATATTCAAAGATCAGCATTTATCTGAAATAAAAAAGCTTTTGTAACATTATACACTATACCATTCAAAAGCTTGAAGTCAGTATGCTTTTTTTCTGTTGTGGGAAAGAAATTACAGAAATTAATACTTTTATATTTAGCGATGATGCTTTAAATTGATCAAAAATGATGATCAAGACATTTATAATATTACAAAAAAATATACTCAGCTGTTTTCATAATAATAATAATAATAAATGTTTTTGAGCAGCAAATCAGAATATTAGAATGATCCTGAAGGATCATGTGACTGCATTAATGATTCTAAAACTGACATTCTAAAATATATTCAGATTGAAAACATTCATTTTAAATAGTAAAAATATTTCAAATGTTTGCAGTTTTTGCTGCACTTTGGAATAAATAAATGAAGGCTGAGCAGATGAGACTGTTCAAAAATTTTGACTGGTAGTGTAATAATTCTGTACTGTTTTGCAAAAAAAAAAAAAAAAAAAAAAAAAAAAAAAGGAGTTAAAAATATTCAGTATCCATTAAGGCTATCTTCAGCTTTTTGACAACATTCCAACATTTTATATATCTCAGTATTTATTATATTGCTCTGAATGGCTTAAAATAGTGTTTTTTAATATCAGAGGAGCCAGCCATTGTAGTCAAGGAGATTAAAATATGGTTTAAATAAAGTAAAACACAGTACATATAAATATAACATATAGTAAACAACATTTTACAAAAATGAATCCTCAGAATATTCAGTTCTCACTGTGATTTATATGTGCTTGTATAACAATACATAGTATTAAAACCCTTTCACACGTGAGTTTAAAATATTCTAGCTGAGCCCCCAGAGTGAGTTTTTTTTAGGCGACCGTTATTTAGAACGTATAGCCTTACTGTTTCCATGGCGACGCGTCGTGTTTGTCACGTGATACAATGCAGCCACAATAGCGCTGTAGTACACATGTATCACTTTTATATCGTTTTCCCCTTTTATTAATATTCACAAACGTACTCACTGTATTATGAAATATCTGATATTCCGATTCTGAAATATGTGCAAGTAAATGTATTTGGAGGTTTAAACACTGTTATAATGAGCGTGTTAGTTGATCTATGCCGAGTGATGGGCGCCGCCATGTTCGCGTTGAATCCAAACTGTGGGATTTACAAAACGCAAATTCATCCTCTCCTCCCGAAAAAAACATTAAAGTAAGTCTCTGGTGAGCTTGGAGAAGAGCAGAGTAAACTTTATAGTTACCTACACAATGTGTATATGATATCAATAAAACATGTCGTCAGATAACATTTGTAAGGATCATTATTGCCGCTTCCATAGACATCGGCGTGTATTTTGCAAACTATAAATGCATCGTTTTACTAGGACTTATCTGTATGTAAATGTCTGGAACCTAAAATAAGTATTATATGGTTGAAAACACGGAATAGTTGCGATAATATGACAAGTGCTCAGCGCGTCCGATCTGGCTCAGCGCCAGCCAAAGCGCCAAAGCAGATCTGAATTCAGCGGTTTATCACGTGACGCGCTGAACGTTCGAATCACACCGGTGTGATCGTACGCTCCAGGGACCAGCCAAGAATGATCACACTGGTGTGATCGTACGCGTGAAAGGGTTAACATAAAAATACACTACATTATATAATATACAGTATATAATGCATACTGTATATGGTAACTGATATATTGTGATTCCCTATAACAGTAAAAAGTGCAATTTAAAGGAATAGTTCACCCCAAAATGACAATTTCCTGTTAATTTTTTCACCCTCAAGCCACTCAAGATGTATGTGACTTGTTTCTTCAGTAGAAAAGTAAAAAGACCTTTAACTGAAAACATGCTCAATGGTGACTCATATGATGCAAGTCAATGGCTATTGTCACAAAAAGCATATCTGGCAACACGAAATTAGTATCCAAGCGAAACGATCATTCTGTGCAAAAAACTGAACATTATTTACAACATCATTACCTGTAAATTTTTGACTCTCGAAGTGTTTTTCACTTGCGTTTTATGAATCACCAAGGACCATGGTTTCAGCTACATGACCTGAGGGTGAGTAAATTAACAGCAAACTTTCATTTTGGGGTGAACTGTGCCTTTACTTGAGGACTGTTATGTTGTTAAATATTGAATAATCAATATTTTGATTTTAATGTGGATGGAATCTGTAAAGGCTATAGCAGAAGGGTTTTAGAGACCTGAAGCTGTCAAAGATTTCAAGTTGGACTGCAAACAGCGTATTAGTTGTAGAAGTTTTATTTTTTAAGGGTTGCCTGAGCAACAGAAACTAAAGTCTCGTTGAAGATTGTGCTGTTGGCAGGATGTGTTGACAACATGTCGCTTCCCTGTGTGTGACAAGCTCTCATTTACTTGACTTAGCCAGTGCTGGATGAACTCAAAATCCTTTACAAACATGATACTAGCCTGAGCAGGCACACCGCAATAGATTGTACTGAAAAAAAAGAACATATGGTTATGAAAATACATTATTTGAAGGGAAAACGATAAATCATAACACAAGGATTTATCTAGCACAGATCTAACCTCAGATCATTTCTGGGTAGGATGCTGACCATTCATCTTAGCCAGACCCCTGCTCGATGTAACTGTAAAATCATGTGTTTCACAACAGTAAATCGATGTGACCCAACCGGGCGAGTCTTTTTCCTGTGGTGTTTCACCTGTTTGGGTTTTGCCACACGCGCAGCAGCATTTGAGTTGTCTGCACCGTGGGAGATTCTCTCACAATGGCAGCGCGGCTTTCAAGAGCGGGAGCTGTCACACCGGCCGTCTGTGTGAAAGTGGGAGGCCAGAAGGAGACGTTCTGTCTGAAAGCTCTGTAGCAGCAGGCCATCCTCTTACTTTACTGTCATGTCTGAGGAGAGACATGCCGCCGGCGCTGCAATTACCACCACAATCATATGTGCACGGCCGCTGAGGAGAGAGGTCAGTGGGGAAATTGCCACAAAGCGTTTCATTTTTGTTCATCAGACTACACTAATTCTATTTTTATTTTCTGTGTCTCTGGTTGTTTCTCCCAAATTTAAGTGGCGGTGTTTTAGAGGACTTCTAAGAGTAAAATATAAATGCAGTGCGATTATGAAATGTGACAGCTGTCCCCAATCAAACATTTTGAAGAAGACCTCTTAAAGGGATATAGTAATTCACCCAAAAATAAAAATAACCACACCTTCAAAGTTGTCCTAAGTGTATATGACTTTCTTATTTTAGGCAAATAAAATCAGTTAATTAAAAAAATGTCTTGATCTTCCAAGCTTTATAATTGTAGTGAATGGGTGTTGAGATTTTGAAGTCCAATGAAGTGCATCCATCCATCATAAAAAGTGCTCCACATGAGTCCAAGGGGGTTAATAAAGGCCTTCTGAAGTGAATCGATGCATTAGTGTAAGAAAAATATCTGTGTAACATTATAAATACACACAAATTAAGTGCATTACTGATCAATTCAATACATTCATGTACATACATGTGTACATATTTGTAAATAGTGTTTTGCATTTGTAAAACATATTTTGTGAGTGTCTTTTTTTATGCATGTGGATTCGTTTTTGTGAAAGTGAATTTGGCTAAGCATGTGTGCATTATATTTTGTGCAATTTTAATAATAATCTCTTTAGTATTCATATTAATATTTTTAATTTTACTTAAAGTTTTAGTAGCTGTGTTATGTGATTTTTGTCCCTTTTATTCATTTTCTTTTTATCTTTAGTATCAATAGTATTTTTATTTCAGTCTTAGTTTTAGTAATTCTAGCATTTCAACTTATTTTTATTTCAGTTACAGTAGTTGCCAAAGCAATATATGTACTTTTTATTCATTTTTTCATGTTTTTCATGTAATATTTTATTCCAGTTCTGATATTTTATTTTATTTTATTTTATTTGTAAAGCATATTTTGTGAATGTCTTTTTTATGCATGTGTGCATTATATGTGTGTGTTTTAACAATAATCTCTTTATTCATGTAGTATTTATTATTACTTTGAATTTGCTCTTATTTTTGGATTTTAAGTTTTCATTTTAATTTTAGTTTAAGTTTTAGTAATTGTGTTATATGATTTTTATTTGTTTTCTTATGTTAAATAGAAGAAAAATACAATTTATCTTTAATGTCTTTTTTATTGCAGTCTTAGTTTTAGTCATTTTTTTGAGTTTGCTTTAATTTGTAGATTTTAAGTTTCCATTTTGATTGTAGTTCAAGTTTTAGTAATTGTGATTTTTGTCATTGTTATTCGTTTTCTTATATTAAATAGAAAAATAAATATTTATCTTTAAGTTTTTTATTGCAGTCTTGGTTTTAGTAATTTTAGTACTTCAACTTCGACTTCCACTTATTTTTATTTCAGTTAGTTGCCAAAGCAACATTTCTTTCTTTTTTTTTTTTTTTTTAATTTTATGTTTTTCAGTTCTAATATTTTATTTCAGTTCTAATATTTTATTTTATTTTATTTTATTTTGTTAACAATAACACTGTCCATAACATGCGGATGAGCAGATGATAAACACATGTATATTTGAGGTGTGGAGTGTCGCTCATTAACGATTGAATCCCCTGATAAAGAGTCCTCGGGTTCTTTGCACTGTTTACATACCGTCTAATTGTGCCAATTCATATCCCACTCTGTCATTAATCTCTTTGATACAGTGCTGTTTTACAATAATGAGCTTTGTAAAACCTCACAGACGTGTGAAAGTATCTTTAATTAGTGCCTCCACAGCACCAGAGCATCAGGGACCGTGAGCGCCTGTGCAAAATAACCATTTAGACCTTAATTGCTTAACAAGTGGCTATATCCTAGTTAATGCCAAAGCTCTTCTTGTAATGAGGAAATAATAAAAAACGTTAAGTGTGTCCAGAAGAAGTTAAAGCCAATCCAGTTAGCGAAACGATCACTTCAATAAAAACATCTGATATTAGCGGATTTTACAGTATGTGGATGGCTAATTATTACCATAAAGTCATTGGACATTGACATTATTGTCACTATCCTCATTCTCTGTCTTTCTCTTTGTGATAAATTGGCTTTTGTATCAGATATCCCGCATTGCTGCCGGGCAGACGGTGTGGGACGGTGTACTGAACGCCCCATAGAGGCTAATATTGGTCTCTCAAGGTCTCAGTGTGTGTGTGTCTCTCTGCAAAAGCATATATCATTACCTCTCCATTGTCATCTCCTACAGTAAGCCCACTGATCTCATCGTATTTCTGAATCAGATCAGGCCAATGTGCTGGTAACTTAGACTTAGCCCGGGAGGCACAGAGACGGGCACTGCCACCCTCCTCGAGAGTCCTTTAGAGATATGGACTGAGAAGTGACATTTTGTACAAGATACTTTATGTATCTTTTTTTATGTATGGATGTCTTTTCTGCTCATCAAAGCTGTGCTTATTTGATTAAAAATGCTGAAAAAACAGTAATATTGTGAAATATTATTGCAATTTAAAATAGTTTTTTTTATTTTAATGTACTTTAAAGTATAATTTATTTCTGTGATGCAAAGCTGAATTTTCAGCATCATTACTGCAGTCCTCAGTGTCACATGATCCTTTAGAAATCAATCTAATATGCTAATTTATTATTAATAATGGAAACAGTTGTGCTGCTTAGTATTTTGGGAAGCTGTGATACTTTTTTCAGGATTCTTTGATGAATAAAAGTAGAAATCTTTTGTAACAGTATACACTACTGTTCAGAGTTTGGGGTCAGTAAATTTTTTCTTTCTTTTTTGAAAGAAATTAATACTTTAATTCAGCAAGGATGTGTTAAATTGATAAAAAATAATTGTAAAGACTTAAATTGTTAGAAAAGATTTATATTTTGAATAAGTGCTGTTCTTTTTAACTTTTATTCATCAAAGAATCCTGAAAAAGGTTTCACAGTTTCCAACAAAAATATTATTTAGCACAGCTGTTTGTAACACTGATAATAAATCAGCATATTAGAATGATTTCTGAAAGATCATGTGACACCGAAGACTGGAGTAATGATGTTGAAAAATTCAACTTTGCATCACAGAAACAAATTAAATTTTAAAGTATATTAAAATAGAAGACTGTTATTTTAAATTGCAATCATTTTTGATCAAATAAATAGAGCTTTCTGTAAAAAAGAATTCTTTAAAAATGTCTGTCTGTGTGTGTATATATATATATATATATATACCGTATATAATACACACACACACACACACACACACGTTTGTTTTTGTGAATTGTGGGGACTTTCCATAGACTTCTATAGATTTTATACTGACAAAACGATATTGTCTATCCCCTAACCCTAAATCTAGCCCTCATAGAAAACATGTTTGCATCGTTACACTTTCAGATAAACATCATTTACTATTTTTAATCATTTAGACCACAGGCCGGTCCCCACAATGTCAAAAATTTCAGGTTTTACTATCCTTGTGGGGACATTTGTTCCCCACTATATAGCAAAAACAAGTACACGCACACACACACACACACACACACATACATATATATATATATATATATATATATATATATACACACACACACACAGACAGACATTTTTTAAAGAATTCTTTTTTACAGAAGGCTCCATTCATTTGATCAAAAGAAAACAAAATAATTTATTTTATTTACTGTATTATCATTATCATTATTATTATTATTATTATTATTATTATGCCTTATGTTCTGCACATACATATTTGCATTTCTGCATCTTTCATCTTGAAACCCATTTTGGAGGTGTAATATTTACATCCATATTTCCTTACATTCAGTGTGTACATTTTTACCAATATGTCGATTTCCTGGATATTAAAGGGGTCCTATTATGGTCTTTTACAAAGTCTTGATTTTGTTTCAGGGGTGTACTAGAACATGCTTTCATGCTTGGTGGTTCGAAAAACGCATTGTTTTTAAACATAATTTACATTATTACATTTCTCCCAGCCTGGCACATAAGGCTCGATTAGTTCTGGCTTTAATGAAGGCCCCCCTTCCGAAAAACGAAATGTGTTGTGATTGGTTAGCTGTCCCACTGCATTGTGATTGGTGAACAGCTTAGACTGTGTTTCAGTACTGCCACGCCCCTTGTTGAAGAAGCAAGTTCCATGTACAACTGGTGCAAGCTAGTGATTCTTAAATATGGATATTTTCTTACAAAAATGCATCAATTTGCTACAGGAGGCCTTTACTGACCCCCCGGGGCCATGTGAGGCACTTTTTTATTATGAATGGATGCATATTATTGGACCTATTTTGGACTGATGAGGAGAAATACGCAACAGTAGTTTGGGTCCTATCATCAACCTGCAAGATCGCCAATACATGATATTATTGTGCTAATGTGTTTAATTATTTACATTCTTAGTTTCATAGCCAGCATAAGGCTAAAAGCAGCCTAACATCATCAAAGAACATCATCACTGATTAGCCCAGCCTGTTCTAGTGCAAGTTTATGCATTTTAAAAACACTGGCGTTATAAGTGAAGCTATCTACACTGCATGATGAATAAATCTCTTACAACACACTGCACACGTCTGCGGCGCATTACGGCTCTGACGCGGCAACCGGAGTAGATCGCGACTTCTGCATTTGTTTCGACCCCCTGTACTGCACATGTAAAATCGCTAAAGTTAGGCTAATCCCCCACCTCGTCCCTACACACTCCCCAAAAATTCTAATTTCCATGGGCAGGATTTAATGATATTTTAATGGACCGCGTTGTGACATCATTGCATGCGGAAAACAAACATTGTAATCCAAAGGAGCTGTTCGTTGTAGTTCTTAAAAAGGTTTTTTTAAAAAAAAAAAAAAACAACGAAATATCTCCTTTTAGTGTGGACTTTGAGATTTGTAACTTTATAGATCTTTTTTATGCTCAAAGATACACACCACACACTGACTAAAATTCAAAAAGTGAAAAAGCATAATAGCCCCCCTTTAAAGCTGTGAAAAGCAGATCTGTGAGGAGTTTAATATTCCTTTCCGCCTGAACATTATTAGATTTAGCAGAGCAAATATTGATTTTTGTAGTAACTTTAAGATGTTGATTCATTATAAAATTATATTACATTGAACCAAATATAAGCTTGTCAAAGTGAAAAGAATCACATAATAATTGATGCAGTAAAAGAAAGATTTTCCTATTGCGAGATGACTGTTTGTGTCCCTGAACCACAAAACCAGTCATAAGAGTGAATAAATAAGCTTTCCATTGATGTACGGTTTATTAGGACGGTGGTTTATAAGTTTTGATATAATTATGGTAGGAAATTTACAAAATATCTTAATGGAACATGATCTTTACTTAATATCCTAATGATTTTTGGAATAAAAGAAACATTGATCATTTTGACCCATACAATGACTTGTTTGGCTATTGCTACAAAATATACCCGTGCTACTTATGACTGGTTTTCTGGTCCAGGGTCACATTTATGTCTGAACATTACTGTTTTCCAGGATATGTGATTTTAACATTGTCAGACAAGACCTGGAAGTTCGACAGTCTCTCAGGACCTCCCGTGTCTTTGTCTTTGTGCTGTTGTTTAGAGTCACTGTAAAGTCCTCCACATCTCTTTCCTCTCTGGTTCTCCATTAGGACTGTATGTGAGGCTCTCATTGATCCCCACACATCCTCCGAGCTCACAGTGATGGGAGAGAGAGTCTGATGGCAAGAGTAGTGTAAAAAACGCTCTTAGGAGGCCCTTCATTCTGGCAGTCGAGTGTGTATCAGTCTGCACTCGAGTAAACAAACACATGGAGGTCTAGACTACCTCATCCCCCCTCACCACAGAAAAAGAGCCTGATTTTTGTTCTTTTGTGAATATACTACTCTTCTCCATCATTGTCTTTCTAATGACAGTCGTGCTATTTTTATCGCTCTCTGCATGGCACGTCCTGACTTCAGAATTCATTCTGCAACGACAAAGATTGGGGTGTGATATTGGGTAGAAAAGAGCCGGAGGCAAACGAATAGGTACGAAAAGACTAAAGCGGGAAAGGTGAGGAAGATGAGAAAAAAAGCAACTTAAAACGAATGAAAAAGTAAACCTAACAACGTCGCCATGCATTGAGCGCTGACGTGCAATAAATCAATTCAAATGCACGCCGGTGCACATTGCATCCTTTTCCCCCACACATGCACAACTAACCCTGCAGTAAATCACACCATCCACTGCAGCTTCGCCAATTATAATGTGTGTTGCCTCGTGGGTTCGGTTTTGTGATATCAATAATTCATCAAGGAGAAGCATTTCAAAATGACTCAAATGGAAAAGCATGTGCTCTCGACATGTGCGTACTTGTGTGAAAGCAACACACAGACTCACATAAACACACGCTGTCAAAAACTCATTTATGTGGGTGCATTTCTGTTTCGCGCTAAAAATTGTAGGACCACTTGTCTTTGTGTAATCTTGCGCCGTTTGTCTGTAATTGTGCATGTGACGGACAGCGGAGGACGACCAAACACAAAGACATACAGCATGAAACGTACCAGACTTCACTTAGACGAGCTGTTGTCAGTGGATTTCCTCTGAGACGTGGGATCAACTGGCATTTGCGCTCTTTTTGTTCCATTGAATGATTTCTTGTTTTGTTTGGATAAAGATTTAAGGGCAGATTCATAACTCTCTCACAAGGAAACATGACTTTACCAAAACTGATCTGTGTTAAATCATCACCGTAACATTTGTAGCTTGATGGATTTCTTGTCTTTGTTAGTGTGACTTGGCAGTAATGTTTTTGTCACATTTTGTAAAATGTGCCATATAAAACATCAGATTATAAGCAGTCCTGTATCCCACAATGCAATGTGCTTGAGCTGCGATTTTTAGCCTCTCATTTTTGACTCATTATTTCAAAAGATTTCATCACTTGAGATGTTTTTATTAGAACATAATAAAATACTCAAAACAGAAAATGCTTATAGCTACACATATATTTTTTTTAATAATAGGGAATAAGGCAATAGCACATTTCACGGACAATGGAAATACAAAGTACTTTACATAATGAAAAAGAAAGAAATAAAAACATGTAAAAGTGCATAAAATAAATAAAATCATTATTATTATAATATTATAGTAATTATTATAATATTATAATAATAATGAATAAACAATTAATAAACAAATAATAAACCGTAACATTTCTGCAAATTATTATTGTTACATTTTGTTAAAAACATAATGTTATTAGAACATTTGTGTGTCTGTCTATATCTATTCATTTCTACTAAATTTTGTGAACTTTGCAAAGTGCTTTATTTTCCTCATAAGTAGGTAAATCCAGTGGTCGAAAATTGTAACCAACCTGCAGGTTTGACTTTATAAAGCATAATTTAATAATTTAATTTAATTTAACTTAACTTAACTTAATTTAATTATGTTTTCTTTATAAAGAATTCAATTAAATTACAAAAAAAAAGTCTTTCTACATATAGTACACATATGTACACAAATGTGCTATTATTTTACCAATTAAAAACTTAACCATTTAATCAGAGCTCTTTTTTTCTGTAAACCTATGATTGCTGATAACTGCACAGCCTGGACCCTATTATTTATTATTTAAAATATCAATTAAAAATACCTGTGGAAAAATGTTTGTAATTTTTACACAAAAAATGGTACCATAAAGTGTAAGATGCACAAAAAAAAAAAAAATAGTTTAATTTATCATATAATTTACAGTGGACATTCCCAGAAGTCCCTACACTGTAAAAAAAAAAAATCACTCAATTGAAGATATTCTTGTCTAACTTACATCCCTGCTCTGGCATCAAAACAATGGAGGTCGGACTGTTACAGCTGATCTGATGTATGACGCTCATGTCAATCAGCTGTCGTGGGAGTGGTATGACGCCACACAGACAGGCATCTGAGAATGGCTCGATTTGAAAAAGGGGATGTTATTTTTGATTAATTAAAAACCACTGCATGGATTTTTATCATTATAGGGTAGATTTGTACATACACTGTCAACACACATTAATGTTCAAACATGTAAAAGTGAAGTTTGCATCCGATGGCCCCTTTAAAAAACAGTAAATAGTTTAACATTGTATTATATGTAATTTAAATTCATTTTTTAAAAGTTAAAACAAAAAATTATCATATAATTTACAGTGGACATTCCCAGAAGTCCCTGCACTGTATAAAAAAGACAAAAAGAAAAAGATATCAAAACATGAAAATTATTAGAGTATGTTTTACATAAAAAACTAAGCAGTCTTTCTGCTTCAATATTTTGATTATTAAATGTTACTTGCTATTTCTTAGAAATTGCTAGTCAATTTCACAAATGTGACCCTGGACCACAAAACCAGTCATAAGTGTAAATTTTTCTAAATTGAGCTTTATACATCATCTGAAAGCTGATTAAATAAGCTTTCCATCAGTGTATTAATGTTAGGATAGAACAATATTTGGCCAAGATACAACCATTTAAATATATGGAATCTGAGGGTGCAAAAAAATGCAAATTATGGGTGCAAAATATTGAGAAAACCGCCTTTAAAGGTGTCCAAATTAAGTTCTTTGCAATGCATATTACTAATCAAAAATTAAGTTTTGATATATTTACAGTAGGAAATATACAAAATATATTCATGGAACATGATCTTTACTTAATTTTCTAATGATTTTTGGCATAAAAGAAAAATCTATAATTTTGACCCCATCAATGTATTTTTGGCTATTGCTACAAATATACCCCAGCGACTTAAGACTGGTTTTGTGGTCCAGGGTCAAAAGTAATTACAGAATGAAATATGTTTCAAAGATATTTTTCAATGTATTTGTGTAAAACATAATGTAGCATAAGTCTTTCTACATATAAACTACCAATGTACTATTATTTTACCCATTAAAATTGTTTTATAACTATTTAACTGGTGCTCTTTTCTCCGTAAGCATATACTTGCTGATAACTACACAACCTGGACTCCTTTTTCAACACAATTACTCCAAACAAGGGTGAAATAACCCTACCAAAGAAAAATGACTTTAATGTTAGTGTGTCTGCTCAGGAATGGTTTTAATACCGCAGTGTGTACAAGACATTTGATCACAGGTTACAGTAAGTAATGGGCTGATGTGGTACTGGGAGGCGCTGGTGTCCCATTCTGACTGAACTAATAATTCACCCTGGCTAACTACTGTGCTGCAGGCTTTATGGGATACTAAATCTACGTCTGTACCTCTGACCCCCTTTTGTTCCTGCTTGACCATAAAGTGGACACATATGATTAGAGTATTAGAAACCAGTGTACTCATACTCTCATTTTCTCTTTGCTAGTATAGTTTGCCATTGCAAAAGGAAGTATATTAGAAATATAGAAGTAAAGAAATAAAGATTCTAAAGGTTGGAGTGATCTGAATATAAAGGAAAATTTTAATAGAAAAATCTCCTGTAGAGTTTGGAAAATCAGTTAAAAGAAAGGATTGGTTGAGAGCCAGAACACTGGCAATCTAGATCTTCACGTACAACAGACTGATATTGTTTCCTTTGTGTCTTTTATGTGTGTCTATGAATGCTTTGTTATGGTAAAACTTGTTTTTCATGCCAGAAAAGCTACATTGAACACTGAATATTGAAAATGAAAGAGATGTAATTGATTTCTGTGCAACCAAACAACTGGCAATGTCTTACCTACAGTCCGTGTGTGTGTGTTTCCTCTGATGTTCACCTCACAGACTCTGATGTTATCTTTGTGACTGGGATTGGTACATCAGCTTTCTTTATATCACAGTGATAGTCTCCGAGTCTCAGAGTGCAAGAAAAAGATAAAGGGGTGAAAAAACAGCACCCTTTAATTTTTAATAACGGCATCGTTCGGCGAATTGATGGAAGCAGGTGTTGTTGTCTGTGTGTGTGTGCCGGGCTAAACAAAGGGTCTGTGCAACATCTGGACTGTGGTGATAGCCTCACTCACACATGTTTCAAGCTGAATTAATCAAGCACGGGTTGTCCGTGTGTGTCTGTGAGATAGAGGGACAGAGACTGTTTGAATATTGCTGCGCAGAAGATTGAGAAATGCAACATGTTTTTCCTCTAATGAGCAGCCAACTCAGAGAGAGAGAGAGAGGAGAGAAATGAGAGGGAGGAGAGGAGAGAGGAGCGAAGATTAGCAGGCACATCAATGTCTTATATGTCAATATTAACACTCGTGTGACCAGAAGAGAGATGAGAATGAAGCCATCAGTCATAAAGACCAGCTTTGCAAGAGCCATATGCAGAGACGGTATGTGTGCTTTGTGCACTTTGCATTTTCTGTTAAGGAATATGGATGACCTTCTGTATCCTGCAATGCAGTGTACTTGACTTGACTATTCGATGTGAGCTATGTCTTATTCTTGGCTAATTTTGATCAGAATTGATGAAAACATTTGCATTATATTTTTGTAGTATTTTACATAATATACATTCTGCTTATACGCTACCAGTCAAAAGTTTTTGAACAGTAAGATTTTTAATGTTTTTAAAAGAATCTCTTCTGCTCACCAAGCCTGCATTTATTTGAGTCAAAGTACAGCAAAACAGTAAAATTCTGAAATATTTTTACTATTAAAAATAACTTCTTTTTATTTAAATAGATTTTAAAATGTAATTTATTCCTGTAATCGAAGCTAAAATTTTGAGCATCATTACTCCAGTCTTCAATGTCACAAGATCCTTCAGAAATCATTCTAATATGCTGATTTGCTTTTCCAGAAACATTTATTATTATTATTATTATTATTATTATTATTATTAATATTTAAAACAGTTGAGTAATTTTTTTTCAGGATTCTTTGATGAATAGAAAGATTCAAACATCAGCATTTATTAAAAAATAAAAAGCTTTTGTAACATATATACTATACCATTCAAAAGCTTTTAAAGTAATTAATGAAAATAAAATTTTTAATTAATTCAATTTTTTTTTTAATTAATACTTTTATAGTATTAATATAGATGCTTTAAATTGACCAAAAGTGATGTTAAAGACATTTATAATGTTACAAAATATTTCTATTTCAGATAAATGCTGTTCTTCTGAATTTTCTATTTCTTCAAAGAAACCTGAACAATTGCTACTTTAAATAATAATAATAATAATAATAATAATAATAATAAAATAAATGTTTTTTGAGCAGCAAATCAGAATATTAGAATGATTTCTGAAGGATCTTGTGACTGGAGTAATGATGCTAAAAATACAGCTTTGAAATTTCATGAATAAATTACATTTTAAAATATATTCAAGTAGAGAACAATTATTTTACATAGTAAAAATATATTTTAAAAATACTGTTTTTGCTGTACTTTGGATCAAATAAACCCTTTTTTATGTAAACATATTTTTAAATAGACATAGAAAGTGAAAATGTATAAAAAATAAATAATTTTAGAACAAAAATGAATATGGAAAACTATAACTAACAAACAAAAGCTAATTAATAAATAAATAAAAACATTTAATTCTTTTTTTTTTTTTTTACACAATCACTTGAACCTATTTCTTCATATTTAAGTGACTTTTTCAAAACTCTTCACACAGTAAGCACAACAGCAGGCTGTGTGGGCTAAACTGTTAATAATTTTTCCATTGTTTAGGCACACAATGGATTCACAGACTACATCTTTTAGATTACACAAATTCTTTTCTCACTCACACACAACCACCACCAAAGCTCAATGTACCTACAGGCCAATTTGCATTTATATAAGTTTTTCAAAACAGTTAAACTAAAGTTCAAAACCTAACAATACATAACTGAGTAAGACAGCAATTTCTTCCATTTCCATGTAATGCCATATTGAAATATGTACCAAATGTAAAAAAATGAAATGCTATTAAAACTAGTAGATGTAGCTAAACACCTACACAGGTGTTAGTCATTCAGTTTCATTACCATATATACAAAAGGGGAAGCTTAAGAAGAATGATATACTGTACTGTGATTTAAACACAGACCATGTAACATACAGTACCGTAGTGAATTCTATACACAGAAAGATGTCTGTGGTTTTGTGAAGAAATTTTTACAAAAGAAAACATTGTATGATGCTATCTGTTGTTAGTGTTTTTAGTGAGTGATAAAGTGTGTTTGTTTGGTGATAATCTATACTAGTGTTATGGAAGAATGACTTGATTTGAGATATGCATGAAGTGATTTGGTAGTTTTAATGCATTTTGAATTTGAAATTTACTGCTGTGACAGGCTAAACATTGCTTATTAGAACTCCGACTCCTGCGTCAGCAGCACAACATGCACATGTTGTGAATCAGCTTCGAAGACTGACACTAAAGAAAAGAAATAAGAATAAAGTTGAATAAAGTCATTATTTTTGTTTTGTTTACACACAGAAAGTATTCTCTTATCATCATAAAATTGAGGTTGAACCATGTCACATGGACTATTTTAACAATGTCCTTACTACCTTTCTGGGCCTTGAACATGTCAGTTGTGTTGCTGTCTATCCAGGGTCAGAAAGAACTTGGATTTCATCAGAAATATCTTAATTTGTGTTCCTCTTGTGTATCTCTTTAAATGCGATGTTGTGTTAAACATGTCTGAACTTGGCGGTCTAACCGAAGAACCAAGAAAAAATGCAACTGCGTAGATATTGCTTTCATCTCATTCGTCACACTGGAATGGTTAAATGCTTCAAAGAGTGGTATACAGTATCTGATAGTACACTGCACGTTTGCAGTAGGCTGTCTAGTTAGCATACTGTAGACAGTATAAATACTGTAACAATGTAGTAGTTGCAAGCCATTCTGATTACCTTGTCTCAAGACTGTAGGAGAGCATTGTGTGCTGTGGAATAATGAATAATGAGTTCAAATAAAACTACCATTAGTAAATGAACTCTACTTCAACACACACACATTGTCATACACATGCACATTCATTCATGTTATATCAAGGTATTGAGTATTGATTTCACACATCCTGTGAGATGATTTAAAACATTATGTAAAGTGTTGAGGCGAGACCGCTCATCGATTCCTGAGGAGGTCAAGGTAGAGGTTGCAAGCGTCATCTAGAATAGAGGCCTGCTCATATCCATCTCTCCACAGCGATGACATTAATGAATCATTTCATTTGATCAATTTAGAGGCTGAACGCTTTAATGCAGATGTTCTGTCATGTATGATGACAGGTATTATCAAGCATGGAAGGAAGAGCAGCCACACACGCAGTATTGATAGTAGGTGTGAAAAGCAAGTATGTGAAGGCAGCCAGCACAGCAGAACTTGATTTAGTATACAGAGGAACATTTAATTTTTTCAGTGGTTGTTTTTCATAACTCAAGGAGACATAAAACGATAGTTCTACCAACACGAAATATGGTATTCTGGATCTCAGTGTTTTTGCTTTCTGTTTGTGTGTGTGTGTGTGTGTGTGTGTGATTTTCAAAACTTTGGCTTCCACAAAAGAAAATTTTAAAATTTGCGTATCAACATGTTCTCAGGTTTTGGCCTAAAATTCTTTAGGATAAATTAAAAAAGACACAAATGTGACAATTGTTAATATATAATAGAAATATAGAGCTAGAAAATTAATTTGCCAAATCTGATCACAGTTTGATACATTGAGATCTCAACAGAGTCAAAACAGCAACATTTTTTGAAGCAAAATCAGTTGATCTAGAAAGATACACATATAAGATCACTAGGGTTTCTTTCTCTGGAAAAGAATGAGAGAAATACAAATGTCTCCTTCTCCATTTAGTCTCATTAGAGAAACAATTATAATTTTTATTTTCTATTGTTTTCTTAATCTCCTGAGACCCTGTGTCCTGATATGGGGACATTATATTTTAGTAAATTTCTCTGAGACTGTACACATCACAGTCTGGATGTCCTGTACAGAGCACATTCAGGGCTTTTCAGAGATACTAAATGTTTGGATGTTTCACCATGATCACTCCCTCTCCTTGGTCTTCAAAAATGTCTAATATTAATTTAGTGACACTTTTATCGAAATATGATAATATTTTGTAATTATCATTTAAATCTGACTAATTGAAAATGTTTTGGGGTTTTAAATCAAAATATGACTTTCTGTTATGAAACAGGACGTTGTTTTTATACATGTCCTCATATGAGGACGCCGGGACTAAAAGCATGTTTATTACACATTTTGGGAGACACAACAAATTAATATGGAAAGACATAATATTTCAATATTCCTATGAAATATTATATATTCTTATGAAAATCTTGTAAATTATTACACCCATTATTACATGTCGTTTTTCATTACATGTTGCCCCAAAAACACATTAATATGAAAATTAGATTTAGTTTATAGACGTATTGTATTTAATGAGAAAACCCATTTATGGCCATTTTACACACATTTTGCATAAAGAAAAATGGCATGTAAAATCATTCTGTTATAACATAGTTGAGACTCAAAAAAAAATCCTGAAAACTAAAAATGTATTGGTGATTTTAAAGAAAAAAAAAATGTTTTGTGCTTATGCATGTCTTTTTATTTTTATTTTTTTAATTTGAGTCCGATATCCACTACCAAGGACATAGCATAACTTATGAAATCTCATTTAATTTTTTTTTTTTTTTTTACATTTTGTTTTAATGCTCTAAACAATGTAATGACATAAAAAAATGCACATTCTTTACTACTTTTTTCCCAGGTCTCAGGAGGTTAAATGGGAAGTCCACCCAAAAATGAAAATTACCCTATGATTTACTCAACCTCAAGGCATCCCAAGTGTGTATGTGACTTTCTTCTTTCAGACAAATACAGTCAGAGTTATATGATAAAATGTCCTGGCTATTCCAGGCTTTATAATGGCAGTGAATGGCTGTTTTTTTTTTTTTTTTTTTTTTGAAGTCCAATAAACTGATTCCATAAACATATAGGCGTAGCGTAAGCTCTGGTGAGAATATGCAAGTCTCGTGAGAACCAATTTTTGTTTGCAGCAGTGGAAAACCATTTTCCACTTGACTTATTTTAAAATCCTCCAGCATTTTTCTTTACAAATCCTTGTTTTGTACTTCTAATTTGTGACCAGTGTTTTGTTTTGCTCTGTCCTCTGCACTTACGTGTTCACCTACATCCTACGTCATCCGTTGGAACACCACTCTCACATTTACGTCAGTTAGCGGAAGCTAGATATTACTGTTTATAACATTTTAAATATGGATATTTTTGTTACACAAATGCATTGAATCACTTCAGAAGGCCTTTATTAACTCTCAGGAGCCATGTGGAGTATTTTTTATGATGGATGGATGCACTTTATTGGTCTTCAAAATATCAACACCCATTTACTGTCATTATAAAGTTTATAAGAGCCAGGAGATTGTGTTCATCTGAAAGAAGAAAGTCATATACACATAGGATGGCTTAAGGGTGAGTAAATCATTGGTTAATTTCCATTTTTGGGTGAACTATCCCTTTAAAACTATTTCTGACTTTTGTATACAGCTTTTTTCTTTGTATGAGAATAGTGTGCTTGTTTCAGTTTTATTGTGTATGATTGTTTTCCCTCAAGGATGATAAATGACAGTACATCCATATAGTAATGAGACAGAATTACCTCCCCTCCCATGGTCATGAACTTGGCAGCCGTCCAGATGGAGAGAGTGCGTAATTAAGAAGAATAAACGGATGGATAGAGCTTCATTCATCCACCGGAGAAAAAAAATGATAGCATGAGAAGATGAAGAAGAGAGATGTTTAACTCTTTGCCTACAGGGCGTGAATTGCTTTAGGTGATAAAGCATCCAAGCAAAAATTTTGCCGATGTAATTTAATTGACTCTCAAAACGGTGGACATCCTGAAGTCCTGCCCTTGAGACATGAAGATTGACTGCCATTAGCTTGCTGTTAACCACCCCCAAGCAAATGGAGATCCTCATCAGTGCACTTACGGATGTATCCAAATGTTCTTCAGAGCTTCTGCAGAGGTTCAATCAGTCAGGGAAGCTGCAGCGATCAGACGTAATTGGGACGACTGGCCACATTGCTCAGAGTGCCATTATGTTAATGAAGACCTTGTTAGAGCTGACAAGGGCTATGATGGATGAGTAGCAATGAGGAACATTGATCACTGAACATCTTGTTGTCCAACACAGACCTTTCTGAGACACTCTATATTAAAAACCAATTATCTCATTCGCAAATCAATATTATTATATGGAAAGATTTTCTCACAGAGCTAGAATATGTGTAAATTGGTGCTGAAGTCAGTGTAAATTGTCATTTGCATTCCATTTTGCTTGCCTAATGTGACTTATTTTTGAGTGAAACAGGATATTCAACATTATTGACTACCATTAAGAGCCCTGAGGAACGTCAGTAGGTTAGGAAAGTAATTTCAGTGGAAGAAAAAGCATTGATTATAAATGTTTAAATGTTAAGGGATTTTTTTCATCCAGGAATTTAACATTAAACAAAGCTTTTACAATTTTACATCAAGTAAGTAAATACAAGTCATTTTAACTTCATGTTTGCATTAACATTCACTTAAGCAAGTGCAAGTGTCATTTAAAGTTGAAGTCAAAAGTTTACATACACCTTGCAGAATCTGCAAAATGTTCATTATTTTACCAAACTAAGAGG
This sequence comes from Labeo rohita, assembly GCF_022985175.1. Classification (NCBI taxonomy): domain Eukaryota; kingdom Metazoa; phylum Chordata; class Actinopteri; order Cypriniformes; family Cyprinidae; genus Labeo; species Labeo rohita. The sequence goes on from NC_066873.1 coordinate 12,250,811, forward strand.
GATCATATAAAATGCATGTTATTTTTTATTTAGTAATGACCTAAATAAGATATTTCACATAAAAGATGTTTACCTATAGTCCACAAGAGAAAATAATAGTTGAATTTATAAAAATGACCCCGTTCAAACGTTTACGTTTAAAGTTGATTCTTAATACTTTGTTGTTACTTGAATACTTTTTTTTTAGTGATAGTTGTTCATGAGTCCCTTGTTTGTCCTGAACAGTTAAACTGCCTGCTGTTCTTCAGAAAAGTCTTTCAGGTCCCACAAATTCTTTGGTTTTTCAGCATCTTTGTGTATTTGAACCCTTTCCAACAATGACTGTATGACTTTAAGATCCATCTTTTCACACTGAGGACAACTGTGAGACTCATAACTTTTGTCTCAGAAGACAAAATAAGTTAAATTTACCCTGATCTTCAAATTCAAAAAGTTTTCATCCCCCGGCATTCAATGCATCGTTTTTCTTTCTGAAGCATCAGTGAGCGTTTGAACCTTCTGTAATAGTTGCATTGACTTTAACTGTAGTTTCAGAAGACTTGGAATTTATACCTCACATGTCATATGGGATGCTTTTCAGGTGCTTGGATTATGACTTACTATTTTAAAGCCCAAATTACTTCTGTTATATGGAAAAGCACAGCTGGGACATTCTGTGAAATATCTCCTTTTGTATTTGACAGATGAAGAAATTCATACAGTGGACTACAGTATCTCTAAATGTATAAAATACCACTCCAGATTAATTCCATAAAACTTGATGAATCATAAAAAGCAGTAACGCCAGCTGCCCTCTCCAAAAATCTGCCCCCTAGCAAGTCCTGATATGCAATTAACTAAGCCAATTAAACAGCTGGTTTCTCCATAGCTGTGCTCCTCTCCATCAAGCTTCTCAGTCTGGGTTCATGTCCCAATCTCAGACACAGCTCATAATTCATCGGCATAGGAATTTCTAAAGTGCTTTCTGTCAGATTGTGTGACATTTTCAAACTGCTGCTTCAAACACTGCAACACAAATCATGTAAAGTCAAGTTTTCCGTACTGAGTGCTGTACATGAACTGATGATGTTTATAAAGTTAATGACCTTATCCTGTACAGACATGCTATGTAATTAGTGGTGCTTGCTAGTGCAATATAGCACATACTCAGAGTTAATTATTTAAACATCAAATCTGTCAAATCTTTGAAAGATATTTATTGTGGTTTGTTGAAAGCACTTAGTAGCAAGTAAACTAGATGTCTACAAGCAGAATATTCTGCTTCACTGTTTTTTTAAGTAATGTCAGTGAAATAATCAGCACTTTTTTTGTATGAATACCAGGGTGAATTTAACTTAATTTGTCTTCTGGGAAACATGCAAGTGTCTTCTGTAGCTTATGAAGGGCAGTACTAAATTTTAAAAATGTGATATTTAGGTAGAACAAGACAAATGCACACATCTTCATTCTGTTCAAAAGTTTTCACCCCCCGGCTCTTAATGTGTCTAAGCATCAGTGAGCGTTTGACCCTTCTGTAATAGTTGCATATGAGTCTCTCAGTTGTCCTCAGTGTAAAAAGATGGATCTCAAATTCATACAGTCATTGATGGAAAGGGTTCAAAACACAAAAATGCTGAAAAATGAAAGAATTTCTGGGACCCGACAGATTTTTCTGAAGAACAGCAGGCAGTTTAACTGTTCAGGACAAACAAGGGATCATTCAGGTAACAACACAGTATTGAGAAACTTTTGAACAGGGTCGTTTTTATAAATTCAACGATTATTTTCTCGTTTGGACTAGATGTAAATGTGAAAGGTCAGTACTTAATTAAAAAATAACATGAATTTTGCATGATCCCTCTTATTTTTGAGCTCTTTAGAATGATTTCTGAAGAATCATATGACATAGAGTAATGATGCTGAAAATTCTGATACATCACAGGAATACATTACATTTTAAAACTCCTGTTTAAGTGTATAGTTCATGGTCAGAATTGAGTATAATGTGGACCATACTTTATGCTATGGTCAAATGTCCGGCTATGTAAAATTGAAAGAGTTCTGCATGGGCGAGTACAACTCACTGACTTTATGAAAGCTTTTTGAGTGCTGTTGCTGTGTTTATTGTTAGCATCTGTCAACAAGAGAGTCCTGCAGCTGAAGAAATGAAGCCCCATGATATATCTGTGGGGGAGCAGCCCATCGAGAGTTCACACAGTTCATCCTCTTTAAAGAGAGAGGGGACTGCTTCCTGCATTCATCTTTGATGAGGAGATGAGGAAGCTGAAGTTTGATATTTTCTGTTCTTTTTCTTTCTGGGGCGAATTAACAAAAGGATGTTTTAGCATTTTCACCTGCAGTCCAGGTAAAACCAGGAGGGGACGTTCTTGTTCCAGAAAGCATTTAACTGGCAAGTGTCTGATTTTGGGTCTGTTTAGCCAGAAGAACAAGACTTTTTCGAAAATACTACTTACTTTCCAATAAAGTACGTCAGATTGTGATAGTCTGCTGTATCCGTTGTACTCAGAAATCACCCACACAATGTGAAATGCGCAGTGTAAATTGCATTGAACACAAAGTTTGTGGTCACATTTGGTCCATTATCTGATTTACATAATACCATAACTGAAACAGAAAAGGAAACGTACAAATAAATGACACTATCAGTGGCCACATGCAGTCTAAATTCTATTTCATTTATGTATTCTCTCTCTCTCTCTCTCTCTAGTGTCCCTTTCTTTGTCCTTTCAGATATGCAACATTAATTCCACAGCTGCTCCCCAATTTATGTTCACCGTCACAGTGTGTACACACACTTTCACTGACAGTGAGGGGCGCGTGTTCATGTGCATATGGAGATGTGCTTGCTTTCTAGACCTCTTGCTCATTGTATGTGTAATATACAAACACATGTTTTTGTTGTTTAAGCATCTGTCTGTCTGGGGGTGAAAACATGTTTTGTGTCTCTGCTCACACTGACAGTCCAGATGTTCTTCCAGTGCTAAAGGTGATAAGCTGTCAGGAATCTCTCTTACCTGATCTTGTCATCAGTATTGTTTCATGGGATCTTTTTTCCCCCATCTGTCATTCCTCTGTTAACTTTTCACACAACATAAGCCGAGAAGTTCTGGCCCCACTATTATATTCACAAGCCCCTGTTAATTTTTGACTCTCATGTATCTGTATTGGTTTTTAATGTGCTTGAAGGTATAGCTCACCCAAAAATGAAAATTACCCCATGATTTACTCACCCTCAAGCCATCCTAGGTGTGACTTTCTTCTTTCAGACAATCTGAGGTATATTACAAAATGTTCTGGCTCTTTCAAGCTTTATAGTAGCAATGAATGGCTGTTGAGATTTTGAAGACCAATAAAGTGCATCCATCCATCATAAAAAGTGCTCCACACAGCTCCGGATGGTTAATAATGGCATTCCTAAGTCAATCATCAATGCAATTGTGCAAGAAAAATACCCATATTTAAAACTTTATAAAGTGTAATCTCCTGTTGCATTCACGTTCAAGAGAGAGTGGCATTCCAGCAGATTCCAGCAAACACAAACATTGCGAATGTGGAGGTGACACATGCGGAATCGCAGAGGAGAGAGCAAAACAAAACATTGGTCACAAATTACAAGTACAAAATGAGGATTTGTAAAGAAAAATGTCTTTTTTGGATTTTGACATAAGCAAAGATGAGCTTGGATTTCCTTTGCTGTAAACAAAACTTGTTTCTCACGAAACTAGCATATTCTCATCGGAGCTTATGCTAGACCTATATCCTACATTATTTGCTGGAACACCACTATCTTGTGAACACACATATGACAGTTAGCGGAAGGCAGAGATTATGGTTTGTAAAGTTTTAAATATGGATATTTTTCTTACACAAATGCATCGATTCACTTCAGAAGACCTTTATTAACTCACTGGAGGCATGTGGAGCACTTTTTATGATGGATTTATGCACTTCATTTTCAAAATCTTAACACCCATTTACTGCCATTATAAAGCTTGGAAGAGCCAAGACATTTTTTAATATAACTCCGATTGTATTTGCCTGAAAAAAGAAAGTCATATACACCAAGGATGGCTCGAGGGTGAGTAAATCATGGGATAATTTTCATTTTTGGGTGAATTATCCCTTTAAAGCTACAAAAAAAAAAAAAACATGTAAAAAGAAATATGATGAACAAAATATCAAAGAAAGTACAAAAAGATTATACTAGAGCTTTTTTCAAAATTAAACTGAGCCAGTTTTGCAATTACTTCACAGTTTTTAAATGTAATTTTTAGTGGGTGTTTGAAATCAGATATTTTGTCTAATGCAATGACATTCATGCATTTTTAAATGTAACCTAAGTCCAAATATATTGGAGGCAGAGGTTGCATTAACTGAAAAGTGTCCGTCATTGATAGTATTTCTTTAACAGTGATGGAAAAATCTGAAGGCCTTCTGTCACTTTGACAGATTACACTGAGGGAGATCTATTGTAACTTGTAACTGTAATTCCCACCCCTGTCCAGTTGGTGTCGAGTCCACTCCAGCATAGCAGCAGAACACTGGATCCAGAACAAAAATGAAACTGTCACAGATCTTTTGTTATGTGTTTGATTACGCACAGGAGTACCCAGAAACCACAACGATCTATCATGCCACATTAAAGAGCACCAAAATGGTATTTATTGCTTGAATTTGCTAATGAAATGGACAGAATTTGAAATGTGAGACTTCGTTTCATATCAAAAGTAACACAAAGCTTAGCCTATTGTGATTTATTGGATGGGAGGCACGCTACTATTCATTCATTAACTGAAAACAGCATAAACCAAAAGATCAATTGGGATTTATGAATCGATATATAATAAAAATGAGAATATATTAAAATCGCTTTCACTGAGGGGTGTGGTGTTGAACATGAAAAGTTTAGCTCATCTGTTCATCTGTTCTCTTCAAAATGAATGCTATTTATGCTATTGATGCTATTATCTATTTTGTATTGTAGGTTCGTAATTAAAAATGAAAATGTGAACAAAAACAAAAGCAGTTAAATGTGTTATTATAATTAAAATATGGAAATTAAAATGACGGATAATAATAGATTGTGACAGAATTTTTACGACCCTGTCCATCAAAATGACGGACAATGTTAAAATATATCGCAACCTCTGATTGGGGGTCACTGTATATAAAAGGGCTAGATTTACTAAACAGTTTACAACAATTTACAACATAATTTCCATAATGATCAACCCAGTCTACCAAGAGAATTACTATCGCAGCCATGCCAAGTGCAAAATAGGTTAAGACACTGGGAGTTAAATAATCGCATAAATACCAGTAAATTTAATACTACAACCCTTAGTAGATCTCGCTGCATGATTTATTGAAATATTCTCCTCCCATAAATTTTGCATCTGAAAGGAGAACTCCTACAAATGCATATGCAATATGGGCAGCTGCAAAAATAACTGTGTCCACACCTATCCATCACTAACTTTTCATTACATGTCTTCAGTAAATCCTGACAGTAGTTTTTTAATGTCAAAAGAGGGTTTGAGCTGGCTTTTAGTAGAGCTGGCCCTAAGTTTATATATATATATATATATATATATATGTATATGTATATATGTGTGTGTGTGTATGTATATGTATATATGTATATATACATACATATATATATATATATATTAGGGGTGTGCAAAGCAGCCGGTATTTGTATCTGTATTTGTATTTGTTGAGGGGGGGAAAGTATTTGTATTTGTATTTGTATTTGTATTCGAGTAAAATTCAAAATAGGCGTAAAAATACAGTTTTTTTGCGTTACACTTCTACACACTTTTTTTGGCTGGTGGAGGACCAAGAGATGGCTCAGCAGCAGCCGCACTCTTTTCTATTTGGTTGTCCAAATCCATGTGAGGTGTTTTAGCTAAGTTAATGAGTGACGGGAAGCTAAGGTGAACTGGGGAGTCGCTCTCTAAACGCGGGGTATTTAAAATTGCTTTTGAATGCGCGCGCGCGTTTTACTTTCGGTTTCGTTTTAACGATGGCGCGAAACTCTCTGCGGTGCTGAGCGTGCATTCTACAATAAAAGACATCAGTTTAACAAAGCAATTTAAAAGTGGTGGGACACAAACGGGATTTTGAAAAGTGTGTCCCCAGTGGAAATTACGCACCTGCGTGAGTGGAGTTATCATTTGATGTGAATGTGCCGCGTTGTACAGTATATTGAGACGGAGGCGCCAGAATTGTGTCTGACAGAATGTGCGCTGTAGCACAAAATATAGTACATTTCTTCAAAAGCAGATTGTGGAGACATTTTAATTTTCCACAATCAAAAATCGTCATATCACACACCCCTAATTGCAATGTAGTTTGTGCAAATCTGGAACAGAGGTTGGTTAAGAGAGAGAAAAAAACGGCCGGTTCCGAGTTTCAGCGGAGCACAGTGTCAGTGACTCATGAGGAAACGCAGCTTTTTGATATAAAGTTTTTCTTGTTCCCGAATACAAATATTTTTTAAGTATTTGTTCGAAATAAGTATTTGTAAAAAACACCCTATTTGTGCCGTTCCGAATACCGTATTCGGGTTCGGCTCCACCCCTAATATATATATATATATAAAGTATATAAATGCAATAGGCTATACATGATACATGTTGTACATTAGAAAACAGTTGTACAACCTTAACAGTGTGTCTCTCTGTAGTGGTCCAAGAAAAACAAAAAGTAGATGTTATGTCAAACATCATTAACCTCCATCTGTACAGACTGTGACACACACTTAGGGTGGTAATTTAATTTTTTAAAGTGTATTTTTTAGTTGTTATTACAGTGTGAAGTGAAGTGTGAAGAATGATGTTTTTTTAATCAGTGGTGGCAGTTTTGACATGTTTATCTTCTAAAAGATTTGTCATGGCTAATAACAGTGTATGATTTTACAGATATTTTTTTTGTAAATAAACATTTAAGAGAAATCATATTAATAAACACGATTGCATGGGAATCAAACCAAGTATTGTGCATAACTATGCTTTATTATTTTCCACTTTAGTGTCCTGGCTTGTATTGATACAGTTCCATTTAATATATGTGATCATGTAAATGATATTTATGCGTTTCTCATTAACCAGCTGTTGAATATTTATATCCACTTTCCATAATACCATTTGTGATTGGGGTAGAGGCGGTATATCATTGTGAAAGCTCTCTCTCTTTGGATTTCTCTGATGAAGTGTATGTGAAGGTCGTACTTCTGCGTTCAATGCTTAACTTAATGAAAACTGAGAAACAATCTGGCACGGGAGGTAAACAGCATCGCATGCGACTGTGTGTGTGTGTGATAACTGAATTACCGCTGGCACTGCTTTCTGGGATGTTGTACAGGCCTGCTGCTGCATTAAGATGAATGAGCCAGAAGCACCACATGGTAGCTCATATCAATGACATGCATGTTTCAGCAATTACTCTAATTGATATGGAATAGAGAAATTAATCTAAAATATTAAAAAAAGATGATAAGGATTAAACAAGGATTAAAAGACAGGAGGGAAGCTTTAGGGAATCGTTTTTCCTGTCGTTTTCATGTGTATAAGAGTGTGGATAAATGCTTCTACTCAAAGAAAAGAAAAAGACATGCTGGCATAATGATAAATGAGAATGTGTGTGGTAGAAACGGATTGGAAGTCATTAGAAAATCTATATTCAAAACTCACATTTTAGGTAGTAGACAGCACTGGGTTAATGCAAATACATCATTTTAAAGTGAAGTTAAAGGATTAGTTCACTTCCAGAATAAAATTTTCTGATAATTTACTTACCCTCATGTCAAGATATTCACGTCTTTCTTCCTTCAGTCGCAAAGAAACTAAGGTTTTTGAGGAAAACACTCCACTTCAATGGCGGCCAATGGGTCGAAGGTCCAAAATGCAGTATTAGTGCTCTACACAGTCCCAGCTGTGGAATAAGCAACTTATCTAGTGAAACGATAATTCATTTTCTAAAAAAAAACAAATCAAACTTCTATACTTTTTAACCACAAATGCTCCACTCGCACTTGCTCGACTTCATGCATAATCGTGAACGTGTGGACTAGGCGGAAGTACCGACCCAGTATTTACAAAGCGAACGTGCAAAGTCAATTGCCCTTTACAAAAAAAGGTAAAACAACGATGTCAGACAATTTCAAAGTTGGAGGAGAAAATGACATGAAGTTTTTCTCCCTGCCCTACCTTTGAACTAAAGTACACTGATAAAGTACACTGATGAAGAACAGTGCGTGACTTTGCAATTTAATAAATACATTTTACACTTTAATTTAATTAAACTTTTTTATACCGTAACAAAAAGTAATTTTCTTTAACAATACATTCTGCACACACACTCAGCTTATGCTTCAAAGATATTCAGTGCAGCAAGGACAAGCTTGTTCAAGGAAAGAATGAATCCTAAACTTCCAAGGAATGCAGATATCCTGGGGGAAAATAAAAGTTAATGAATCTGGTTTATTAATTCTAGAAAATATTACCAAATAGGGCAGTATGTTCTTTTTTCTTTCTTTCTTTCTTTCTTTCTTTCTACATTATTGTTTTATTTTTTAGTTGCAATCAAAATTATTCAACCTCCTTGACCAAAATATTTCGCTGCAGAGAACAAAATTTTCAGAAAACAATTTATTAATACAAAAGAAAAGTTTATTAATACACATTTGAGTAATTCTGAGAACGTAAGTTAATGAGTGATTAAAAAAAACTATGAAAATCAAATTGACTCTAAACTTTATGTTCAAAATTATTCAACCCCCCAAAGTAAATTTGGTGCAGAATATGTTATTCTTTAAAACCACTAATAAACGCTGCTTGGAAGTGCTTAGAAGCTTCTGTCACCTCTTAACTGCAGTCTTGGCCCATTCCTTAGCTAAAAAAGCTTTCAGATCACTGATAATCTTTGATTTTCACTTTGCCACTTCTTTTTCAAATTCAGCCCATTATTTTCAATGAGAATTAAATCTGGAGACTGAACAGGCCACTCAGGAACATTCTATGACTGATCCCTGAGCCACGCACAAGTAGATCTAGATGTATACTTTGGGATGATTGTCCTGCAGTAAAGTCTGTTGATCATTAGCTTCAGTCATTGCACCAAAGGCATCACAATTCTTGCAAGAATGGCCTGATAATTCAAAGAATCAATGATGTCTTTAATATGGTCATAATTTCCACATCCTGCTACAGTAAAACAACCCATACTTGTCTAGTGTTCTTTTTATACTCTGCATTCATTTTTTGCATTTTAATTTTTCCTTTCTTTTGTTTGGGTCACCTTATAAGTCTTTGGCTGTACATTGCAGATTTTTCTCATTTGCTATGATCAAACATTTTAACATTGTGCTTTTTCTTCAACACCCTCAAACGTTTTCAGTTACAACACACTTTAAACTAAGGAATAAGGCTGCCAGCTGTGTCTCTAGGAACTTCTGATGTCTTGGAAATCTTCATGTAGCCTTAGACTTTCTAATAATAAAACTATTTCTTCTGTATAGTGTTTGTGAGAGCTCTGTTGACTTTGCCATATTTGCTACTCAACTTCAACACATACATGGGCTAAATGTATGTATGTGTAACAGCTCAAGCTAGTTCTGTTTTTTTTTTTTCATAAGTGTTTCTAAAAGTTTAATTGTGTTTTAAGACGATTTTGTTCCCTACCATAAAAATACATGACTTAAAGGAGAAGTCCACTTCCAGAACAAAAATTATTTACATATAATGTACTCACCCCCTTGTTATCCAAGATGTTCATGTCTTTTTTTCTTCAGTCATAAAGAAATTGTGTTTTTTGAGGAAAACATTTCAGCATTTTTCTCCATATAATAGACTGATATGGTGCCCCGAGATTGAACTTCCAAAATGCAGTTTAAATGCAGCTTCAAACGATCCCAAATGTGGTTGTAAATGATCCCAGCATGGAAGAAGGGTCTTATCTAGCGAAACGATCTGTTATTTTCATAAAAATAATTCAATTTTTAAACACTCATCTTGTCTTACTCTGCCTGAACTCTGCTTTTTTCCGACAGTTAGGGTATGTAAAAAAACTCCCATCTCATGTTCTCCCTCAACTTCAAAATCATCCTATATTGCTGTTTTACCTTTTTTGTTAAAGGTGTTTGATCTTCTTTGCATGTTCACTTTGAAAAGACTGTGTCGGTACTTCTGCAGCGATCTAGGATGATTTTAAAATAATTTTTGAAGTTGAAGGAGAAAATAGGATTGGAGTTTTTCGACATACCCTAACTGTCTCAAGCTAGAATACACAGAGTTCAGGCAGAGCAAGACAAGATGAGCATTTGAGATTAAAAAGTATTTCAGTTGTATTTTTTAATGAAAATAACTGATCGTTTCACTAGATAAGACGATTCTTCTGCATTTGGGGTCGTTTGAAGCCGCATTTAAACTGCATTTTGGAAGTTCAAACTCAGGGCACCATATCAGTCCATTATATGCAGAAAAAATCTGAAATGTTTTCCTCAAAATACAATTTTTTTACGACTGAAGAAAGAAAGACATGAACATCTTGGATGACAAGGGGGTGAGTACATTATATGTGAATCTTTGTTTTGGAAGTGAACTTCTCCTTTAAAAACAGTATTGTAGAATAGGGGTTGAATAATTATGACATAGCCGTGTTATTAAAACATCATATAACTAAAAAACATTACATTATATATGAACATTGTCACTTTTAATATGCCAGTAAACTGTTGTAGATATAATTTTTATAAAGTCTTGGATCCTCAGAAAAGCTTGTATTTGTAAAGTACTGCAGTCTCTGGGGGGTTGAATAATTTAAATAGCAACTGTATTTATTTGTTTGTCTATAACAGGTTATTACCACTTATTATCCAGGTATTTTTACCAGGGTGTATAATGTATAAAAAGAGGGAATGACACTAAGCAGAGTGCATTTTAAGTAAAAAGTCAAGGAAAAATGTCAAGTAATAAGCCATCCCCGCAAAAAAGTTAAAGGTCAGAGTGGATAATGGAGGTTGAAATTATGTATTGACATACAAATATGAGTCCCTGCAGCAACCATCAGTGATGCTGTGTGTGTGGTCATGCTGCTTTGTCTAACGGTTTAATTCCTCACTTGTCTTTGTGTCCTGGTTTTACCTCCATCAGCCGCCCATCGTGACCTTTTGCATGTTCACGCTCTCATGACCTCTTCCATGGGAACACACTGGTGTTTACCAGCCAAGGTTAAGAGTATTTGCACATTCCCTCAAGAGCCTGAGAATCTCACACTAATAAATATTGCATTTTTTTCACTAGTTTAAAATAGTTAATAGTTTAAAATGAACCGTAATTTTAACAGTATCAGTGACAACAACTCCTTTCTTTAGTGCTCTTGTTTCATTGTTCCCAGAAATAATTTTGTCTGCTCTTTTTGACTCTCCATGCGTAGATTGTCAAGACATTGCCCCGATGTCCTGTTTACTTCTTTCTTCCTCCACCCGCATCTGCTGAACTCTCATTGTCTGCTCTATTCTTCCTCCACCCTTTGTTCTCATCCTGCATTTGACTGCCTTTAGAGAGCTGCCGTCACTGTCTCTCTTTCTCTCCCTTCTGTTATTGTCGTCTGCTCTCCTATTTTATAAGAGTGCTAAAAATTTATTTATTCACCAGTTCTATATCAGATGAGTCTGTGAGGAGCATTGTAATTGATGCTGAAGTAAACACACACTTGCATGCACATATATTGGCATGGCAAGTTTCTATTTTACTGCGTCTCATTTACCAATGCAACCTCCCATGGGAGCCCTCAGTGCTTTGTTATAGTGAGGTGTAGATGCTTCGGCTCCAGTCAATGTTAATCATATAACTGTCAGCTCCTTACTGTGTCGCACTGTATTTTATATATCTCTCTGCGTCTTGTTGTTATTGATCTGTGCTCCTCTGAACTATTTTGAGACAAGGTTTGTGTCTTATGGGGATTTGACTTGTAATAAATTTGGAAGGTTGACATGTACTGTGTGACATGCTTTATTCCAGCTAAACTATTTTTAAAAGCATTTATTTATTAAGTACATGCTGTATTTCCTAACCTCTTTCACTAATTAAAGTGCTAATTTTAGAAATTTGTTATCATTTGCTTACCTTCATGTCATTCCAAGCCTATATTACTTTCTTTCAGGGCTTCCAATCAAGTCATGTCACTTTAATTTATATAGCACTTTATTAATTAGAATGCTTTGAAGCAAGTAGCTTTAGAGTATAAATATGAAAGAAACTGTGTCAGTGTTGCTTTTAAAATAGAATTGCCACTTTCATTTCTACTGTAAAGCATCTCTCGAGTGTGTTCATGTTTTTAGTCACATCCGACCTTGACAGACTGAACATAAGAAATGAACTGGAGAACATTTCCATGTTTAAGAAAGTTTGCTTTGGAATCTCAAAACAAACTTCATTTTGGGCTGATTTTGGTAGAATTTTTTAATTTTTTTTTTTACACATTTATTGGGGATGTATGGAAGCCCATTTCCGCCATGGAATACAAAAATGAAAAAAGGTCATTGCAAATTTTTATCATCAAAATTCTGACTTTTTCAGAATTGCAAGTTTATATCTCAACTTTTTTTCTCAGAATTGCATGATACAAACTCGCAATTATGACTTTTTTCAGAATTTCATGTAAAAACTTGCAGTTCTGAGGAATAAAGTCACAATTCTGAGAAATAAAGTCAGAACTGCAAGATAAACTCGCTTTAGAGTTTATATCTTAAAATTGACTCTTTTCTTAGAATTGCGAGTTTATATCTTGCAGTTTTGACTTTATAACACACAATTGTGAGTTTATATCCCACTACTCTGACTTTGTAACTTGTAACTGTGACTTTATGTCATGCAATTCTGAGAAAAGTGAGAATTGCGAGTTAAGTAATTCTGAGAACATATCCGTTTTTGTTTTCTCTCAAAATTGGAGTCATATCTCACAATTTTGAGGGAAAAAAATCAAAATTGTGAGATGTAAACTTGTGAGAAAAAAAGTCAGAATTGTGAGAAAAAATCTGAATTGCGAGACATAACCTTGCAATCGTGGAAAAAAAATTTGAATTTGTATGATACAAATTCGCATTTGCAAAAACTCACAATTTCGGTCGTTTTTCCCCCTCAAAGTTGGACTTTATAACTCACAAAGGCTAGTTTATATCTCAGAATTCTGAGAAAAAAAGTCAGAATTGAAGATAAACTCACAATTCTGAGAACATATCAGTTGTTTTTCCCTCTCAAAATGGGATCTTATAACTCACAATTGCAAGTTTATATCTGACAATTCTGAGAGAAAAGTCAAAATTACAAGATAGAACCACAATATATAAATCACAATTCTTTTTTCCCCCTCAAAATTGGACTTTATTTCTCACAATTTAGCAAAAAAAAAAAAAAAAAAAATTGCCAGAAAATAAAGTCAGAATTGTGAGAAATAAACTCCCAGTTGTGAGACAAAAAGTCAAAATTGTGAGATACAAACTTGCATTTGCGAGAAAAATGTCACAATTCTGAGAACACATCGGACTTTATAACTTGCAATTGTGAGTAAAAAGGCAGAATTGCGCGTTTTTATCACTCAGTTCTGAAAAAAAGTCAGAATTGTGAGCTAAAATGTCGCAATAACCTTTTTTTTTTTTTTTTATTCAGCAGCAGAAACAGGCTTTTATAAGAACTTTATTCTACTTTATTCTAGCTCTTTAAAATAGACGCTACAAGGAACATTTGTGCTCTGATGCCCTTGTCTCGAATGTATGGACTAAGCACTTGCCTTTCAGGCTGTGCACATGATACGTGTTAACTACCCTTCAACGTGATGTACTTCACAATGGCACTGATGAGAATTGAAGGACATGTGTCCTTTTTAAGATCTAAGTGGCTATTACTTCCGTTTCCACATTAGATGGGATGGCCATCATAAAATGCCTCTCTGAATTACGCTTATCAGGTAATTTGATATAAAACCCAAGTTTGTGTTTGCACACTAAAGTTGCCCAACAGCATCTGTGGTATGTTGTGAATAACCACAAAGAAATCAGTTTGTGAAAGCAAGCACATTTTTCAGTGACATTAATGGAAGTCAATGGGGCAAAACATTCTGGAGGGTTTTGAAGCACAAATGTGCTGCTTGTATTTTTGTTCATACTTGTGTTGAATTGATTATTTGAAATTTTATTGAACCCAGGACATTCCTTTGAGATGTTTATATTCCTTTAAAGGTGCATTATGTAATTTTTGGCTGTTAAAATACTTTCTCATATCCCCGTAAGCCAACTGTAAGTGGTTTTCCGAAAAGTGGTGCTTCACACATTTCATATAAGAATGAAATTCATAAAGAGGTGTAGGTAATGGTAATTTTTTTGCCAAGGCAGTATTCCTTAAAGGGATAGTTCACAGAAAAATAAAAAATTCTGTCATTAATTATTCACCCTTGTGTCATTACAAACCTGTAAGACCTTCATCTTTGGAGCTCAAATTAAGCTTTGTCCGAGATATCCAAGAGCTTTCTGTCCCTGCATAGACAGCAATGCAATTGACTAAATGACTGACAGAATACTTTTCAAACCTGATCTCAACCTCCAAACCTATTTTTTCCCCTTTTATATTCTTTATTCTTAGCGTCTTTCCTACTTTTTCTCCTCGTCTGCTTCTTGTGAAGATTCCACCAGCTTTCCCACCATCATATTGTCCATTCAGAAATCCCATCACGAGGCAGTTTCCCAAAGAATCGTATTTACTCCAAATCTGGCTTGCACAAATTATACGCATTATTGGCCATCACACAATGATGGTCTGCTTAAAGCCTTCGCTAGACTGTTTCTTCCCCCTTCGGCTTTGGCACGGAGGCAGTTTGCGAGAGGCATCTTCTGTTTTGCATTGCAATAGCTACTAGCGGTATCCAGGCTGGATGAAGTCATGGGTCTGGCGACCCATCAAACACAGCCTAAATGTAGGGAGGACAGACTCAAGCCCTCCATAGCTAATTGTGTTTGAAGGAGAATGCAGAAGCCGGGCTATTCTCTGCTATTCAAATCCAAAGACTGAACTCACAAGCCATTCACTGCAGGGTAGAGCGCTGTCTGAATGGAGGATTCAAAGACCAGGAGCGAGACGAAGAAAGAATGAAAGGAGGAGGGCCTTTTTTTCCCCTCGTTCCCTTCTTGGAAGGGTGCTTTGCATTGCCAAACATTCGGCGAAAATACTTCCACTGAGTCTTTTGTTCTGTGACCCTGTACAAATTTGGGTTCCCACAACGGTTCTTTATGCAACATCAGCCTCAGCAACAGGGGATGTTTGTAAACGTGGCAGTGTTGTTGTAAAAGTGTTAATAGACAATTATTTAGTTAATTAATAGTCTCGGAATCACTTTGTGTTATTCACGTATAGCACACTCAATCTGACACTGTCAGAACGGAACACACTACTGTTTAAAAAGTTTAGGGATAGTACAATTTTTGGCTGCATTATTTGATCGAAAATACAGTAAAACAGTAATACTGTGAAGTATTATTGCAATTTAAAATAACTGCTTTCTATTTTAATATATTTTAAAATGCACTTTATTCCTGTGATGGCAAAGCATCATTACTCCAGTGTCACATGATCCTTCAGATATCATTTTAATGTACTGATTTGCTGTTCAGGAAACATTCTTGTTATTATCAATGTTGAACACAGTTTTGCTGCTTAATATTTTAATATATATATATATTTTTTAGGATTCTTTGAATATGAAGTTCAAAAGAACGGCATTTAAAATAGAAACAATATAATGTATTTACATCACTTTTGATCAATTTAATGTCCTTTCTGAATAAAAGTATACATATGTTTCTGGATTTTTTCCCCCTAATTTTATTTATTTTTATTTATTATTTTTTCAAATATTATTAAGCATTAAAGCAGTTTTGTTTCTAAGAAATAGTAATAAAGTATTATGCCAGACTGCTTCATATGGGCTTCCTTTTTTATATATTTTTGTATCAATATAAATCAATATGCTTGATATGAAAGTTTTTTTTATTATTTTTTTTTAATTATATATATATTTTTTATTATATTAGGACAGTTGTATGACCCTGACAGGGCTGTAAGCCCTAAAAAATATCAAAATAAGTGTTTGTTTTAGATTTAATTTCAGTTTAGAAATGAAATGCATGCTCTTCACACTTCATGTTTTGGAATAAATTAATAGACAAAATAAATTAGAACATTTAAGTGCTAAAGAATTTCCACTTAATCATGATCTGTTCACACAAAGCTATTAAAGAACTCCACTTTCAGAACAAACATTTACAGATAAGTTACTCACCCCCTTGTCATCCAAGATATCTTTCTTATTTCAGCCGATAAGAAATTATGTTTCTTGAGGAAAACATTTTGGGAATGTTCTCCATATAGTGGACTTCTGTGGTGCCCCAAGTTTGAACTTCCAAAATGTAGTTTCAATGCAGCTTCAAATGGCTCTAAACAATCCTACCTGAGGAAGAAGGGTCTTATCTAGCAAAACGATCTGTCATTTTCTAAATAAATTGACAGTTTATGTACTTTTTAACCTCTAAAGCTTGTATTGTCTCGTCTCTGCAATGTCAATACAGTTAGGGTATGTTGAAAAACTTCTGTCTCGTTTTCTTCTTCAACGTCAAAATCATCCTAAATCGCTGTTTTACCTTTTTGGTAAAGGGCGTTTGATCTTCTTTGCATGTTCATTTTGTAAACACTGGGTCAGTACTTCTGCACCGATGTAGGACGATTTTGAGGTTGGGGAAGAAAACAAGATGGGAGTTTTTCGACATACCTTAACTGTATTGACCATGGAGTTCACGCAGA
Organism: Labeo rohita; assembly: GCF_022985175.1. Taxonomy (NCBI): domain Eukaryota; kingdom Metazoa; phylum Chordata; class Actinopteri; order Cypriniformes; family Cyprinidae; genus Labeo; species Labeo rohita. Next base: position 12,267,661 of record NC_066873.1, read on the forward strand.
CTTGGACAAGATGAGCATTTGAGGTTAAAAAGTATATAAATTGTCAATTTGTTTTGAAAATGATCAATCATTTTGCTAAATAAGACTCTTCTTCCTTGGCTGCCTGATCGTTTGGAGCCATTTGAAGCTGCATTTAAACTACATTTTAGAAGCTCAAACTTGGGGGCACCATTGAAGTTTTTAAAGAAAAAATTTTCTTTAAGAAACAGAATTTCTTATCGACTGAAGAAAGAAAGACTGAATAAATAAGCTTTCCATTGATGTGTGTGATGTTTGTTAGGATAGGACAATATTTGGCAGAGAAACAACTATTTGAAAATCTGGAATCTGATAAATATTCAGCTTTAAAGTTGTCCAAATGAAGTTCTTAGCATTGTGTATTACTAATCAAAAATTAAGTTTTGATATATATACAGTAGGAATTTTACAAAATATCTTCATGAAACGTGATCTTTACTTAATATCCTAATGATTTTTGGCATAAAAGTAATTTGACAGTAAATTTGACCATTTTGTTGGCTATTGCTACAACTATTTTTCTGGTTCGGGGTCACATATTACATCAACTTTAGTATAAGTATAAAGAATTAGTAAATTATAGTTGGTAAATAAATGATGTATCAAGAATTAAGTTGTCGCAAAATGAATGATGGGATAGTTTGGTGGTTGATAGCTTTTATTTTTTTTTAACACTGCTGCTTCACAGACTTCGGTAGGTTAGATTGATTTCATATTAGGATATGATCGAGGATATGTATGCTGTGATTATGTACCAGAATGGTTTTACTCTTCTACAAGTCCCTTCATGCATCTTTCACTTTCTCATCTCTGACTTCTTGACCTCTGGTGTCAGGATATAACATCGTGGTGGTGTTCTTTATGTTCTGACTTTGGTTTTAAACACGTTTTTCCTCGACTAGAGTCTACTACCGCCATCCATCTCTGCCGCTCCCCCGAATGCAGCAATAAAGGAATAATTGTATTTCAGAGGTATTAAACAGCCAAAAGCCCCCATCATTGGTGGAGCTGTGAGTAACAAGGTGAAGAATGCAGCCACACATTTATCAGCTGTCAGGCAGGACACTGGATATGTAGCTGGGGATGCAGTGGATCTCGCGCTTCCGTATATCAGAGAGGTGGACAGAATAATGTAGGTGATTTAGTTCTTCATGGATTCCTTTGATTTTTTCCTTTTTTTTCAGGTGAAATTTGCTGATAGAGCCTCACATGAGAAACAATACTCTAGCAGCGTTACGCACAAGCAAAACGGTGCTCAGGGAACATTTTAACCTTGTTTTAGAGAATCTCTAAAGCATTGATTATATTTAGTTGTCATCATGTGTTTGACAAAGACAGTTAGTAAAATCAAATGACAGTATATCAATTATAGAATAAAGTAGTTTGTATGGTTGTTTTGTACACCCCACTGAGGAATGCAATCAAACTTACATTATGTATTATCTGTACAATTTCCAGGACAAATGTACTTACATTTGTCAAAAAATAAAAAATGATATGGTGGTGGACATTTCCTTGTAAGAGTATGTTACCTTAGAAGGTCTTAGGTTTCTGGTTTTACATAGAAATGGTGATAAAACACAATAACAAAATTGTTTATCACACAAATGTTAATTAAAATGTGATAAAAAATTATGATTAGTACTTTATTGTCCATATCAGTGGCCAGATTTGCCAATTTTCAGATGAATTTCCCTAAATAATGCTATAGAGATTGATTGGACACATGACCTTTAATGTCAACAGCGATCGGTGAGCATTTTCTCCTTTCGTTTAAAAGTTGATTAGCCTATTTATTTAGCTGTTTTAACAATACACAGTGATATGGTTACTTGCATTTTATTATTTGTATTTTATTGCAGCTGACCACTGTGTTAATAAACTTCAGGTCTAAATTGCAGGTCTCATGCTACCACCATCTCAGCTATGCTTAAAATACCCTTTAAGCCTAAAAAGAACAGTTGAATACTGTCAATATTTCACCAAATTTACAATTTTTTTTTTCTTTTTTTGGTCAACAAAATTACTGACATTCATTACAGCCAAATGATGTGCATCAAAAGGCAAATGCTGTGAATTCATCAAGTTAGAATAATAAAGGTCTAAATCATGTATACTTTATACAGTCTAGTGTCACATGATCCTTCAGATGCTAATATGCTGATTTGGTGAGGAAACAATTATTATTATTATTAAAACTCTTGTGCTGTGTAATATGAGCAGGATTCTTTGAAGGAACATTAAGTTAAAATGAACAGCATTTATTTGAAATAGGGTTTTTGTAACATCGTAAAAATATTTACCGTCTCTTTTCATTTAGTGTCAATACTAAATATAAATAAGAAATGCATTTCTTATCCCAAGTTGGTCTATATACTGTATAATATGGCTTTTCTCTAGTAGCAAGCTTGCTTGGTAGCTCACCTGGTACAGCATTGAACTTGGGGTGCAAAGCAATCAGATACAAGTCCTGTGAAATGAGAGTCACAATAAAAGTAGAAGCAAGCTTTAAGGAGACATCGGATGCCCATTTCCCACAAGTTGAAACACTCTAAAAAAAAAATGCTGGATTAAAAGCAACCCAAGTTGGGTTATTTGGCAACCCAGTGCTAGGTAAATATTGGACTGAACACTGGGTTATTTTGACCTAACTGGTTAGGTTAAATGTTTTTACCCAACATGCTGGGTCGTTTTATTTAAGTCAACTATTGTTTAAGAATGATTCTATTGCTGGCTTAAAATGGGCTTGAAATTAAAAATCACAAATAGAATTATAGAGGCAACATCAATACTCTAAAAATGAACATTTATTATTAAACACAAGCACTCAAGGACACAAAAAACAAGACAAATTGAATTTATTTGGGTGAATACAGCATAGTTTACAATATTATCATTAAACTCGTTTAACAATCATTTTAGAAATAAAAAATGTAACATTTAAAAGTAGAATTGTAATTTAAATGTATTCAACTGTTCTCACTTGTCACTTTTCACTGAATTAGTACTAATTCTCGTGCCAGTGTGTCACTGAAATCTGAGCGGTAATGAGCTGCTATTCGCCGGGGGAACTATAAACCTCAAACGCCTGTCTCATGTTTCACTCATAGCTAAAAGATGCCAACTCCATAACCTGCCTATAAACAAACTGTACTGAGATTAGAGAACATATTTTAACACCAAATTAAATTAAATTCAATATTATAACGAATAAAAGCAGTTTGTGTTATGCAAAGCAAAAGGCGTTTCCATCATACGCATAAGCAACTGCTGCTGACGCATTTAATGTTAGCTGACTGACATCTCATCCTTCTATGTTGCGTTGGGTAAAATAATATAATGTACAGCACAGTAAAGATTTTATAAACGAAATAATGTATGCAAACCTTAATTTCGGCGCTGAGAATCACTCTTTCCTGTAGAGGACACAAAAAAGCCTGCGTTCTGACTAACTCAGCAGCTGGGTTGTTTCGTCAGAGACAGACTCAACCCAGCAGTTGGGTAGAAAAAATAACCCAGCATTAAAAATGACCCAGCAGCTTAGTTACAGAAAAACCACCCAGCACCTGGGTAAAAAAAAATATTAAAAAAAACCTAATACATTGACCCAACAGGCTGAACCCAGCATTTTTTAGTGTATGGTTCTTTAGGGTCTTCTTGAAATGTTTACAACATACTTTGGTTAAAAATCCTCAATGGTCGTGTAAAATAAAAACTTTTACATCTAACTACAAAACGCATGCAATGCTTAAGAGACATTGTTGTCACTACAGCTGCTCAAAGCAGAGAAAACGATGGAGAGCATACAGTTGGCTGAGGGTGGAAATATGGTAATACGGGACAGTCTGTCAGTGGTTGTGGGCGGAGCCTGAGCAATATGACGTCATACTGCTCAGAAAATCTGAACGGTTTGATAATTAAGACTGTTTAGGTTTTATGGGAATAAAAAAGGTGTGAATTGATTTTTATCATTGTAGTGTGGTTGAGTCTACACACCGCTAAGACACATTAATATGCAAGCACCATGTAAAAGAATTTTGCATCCTGTGTCCACTTTAAATGACATGTTTCTTCAGCAAATGTGTTTTTTTTCTCAAGTTTGCTTTTGTTAACACTGTCAGTCAGGTTTGTGGTGGTGTTCAGTGTAGGAGTTGAAAGCGCATATATGTATGTATATATTTACATACACAATGCAAGGGTTCATACAGTCCACTGCAAAACATCTCACCCTTCAGATCAAGTTTTGTCCCTTTCTCAGCCACTGTTGTTCAACATCTGCTCACACACCCAAATAAAACCTCATATTCATTTCAGATGGCATGCTTTTTCTTGTCCTCAGAACGGAAAGTCAAGACAAATGTATCAAATTGCGGATGTGAGTGCATTCGTCACTGTCATTAGCAGGCAGAGGCTCCTCTCAGCTGAAGACAGATAAATCGGCCTCTACCATTGTCCCGCTCTGATTGTACCATCAGATGTGTGTATGCTGAACGCATGTCTCGTTCATCCCCCAGATAAAAGCTTGGCTCTGTAAATGAGTGCCCACCACTTGAGACACAAGTATCTGATGTTGAAGTAATGACAATTTTTACCCCCCTCCCTTCCTTTCCATGCCTGTGCTTTTGACACCAAATTCTGTCAGGCAAATTGGAGACCCAGAGAGCCAGAGAGTTGGAGAGGTGCTAGCCTCTGATTGTGATCGGTAATCATTTCATACAGGAAAATGAGTCGCCTCATCAATCAAACATTGTTCGCCAAAGGTTACGTCTCTCTCAGAACAGGCGTGCATTTCTGTCTAAGCGAGAGAATAAAAAAAAGTAATTATCCTATATCATCAGGCAAAGGAGATGTGCCATAATTACTTTTCTATTTCTAGATGATTGTCGGCTTCCTGTCCCGAAGGATTAAAAGTACTGAAGAATCGTTAAAGATGTCAGCGAAAAAATATTCATTTATAAACATCTTAGGACAAAGACAAAAGGGGCAGAGCGAGATAAATAGAGCGAGAGAGACAACTGCAAGCCTCCATACATTTTATTGATGTGTTGAACATGGACACATCTGCCCAAGCTGTGTTAAAAGGCTTTGTTTTGATAGCAGACAGCCCATGAATTGAAATGGCGTGTCTGTACTTCATCAGTATTCAGCAGTGCATTTGAGTGCCATCACAACCAAATACTCCAAACCTCTGTTAGACTGCTAAACACATCAAGCCTCACTCTATTTAACTCCAAACACAATAAACCTCTGTCATACTACCCAACACATCAAGCGTAATTCACTCAGATGACTGAACACGCCAGACCTTGCTCTATCAGACTCCTAAATGCACTAAAATCTTTCTACCAAAATAAGCCAAATAAGGGCCATTCAACCAGTGTTAAAAAGGATCAATAAGCATTGCTGGTCGACATTCGCAAGATTCTCATAAAAGGCTCAAATTTATATGTCGGGTTGCTGAATTTTTAAGATAAATGCTACAATGTTTAAACTACACTACTGGCTCATTGGGAAAACATGCCTTTGCTTATATTTTCTTACTAATCTCACATCAAATTCAGCTGCAATGAACACGAGTAACAGTATAACATTAATCAATCATTTGTTTTTCACAACAAATTACAGATTACAGTAGAATTATTTGAAAAAGAATACATTTTGTCATTTGCATCACATAACCGACTTTATATGTATGGCTTTTTACTAGTAGTAAAATTGCTTGTTAGCTCACCCGGTAGACTTGTAGAAGCAAGCTTAAATGGCATATTTCTTCACCAACTATGTTTTTATCTCAAGTTTGCTTTTGTTAACACTGCCAGTCAGGTTTAGTGTAAGGTTTAGTGCAGGTGTTTCTTTGTTTTCAGATGCGATAGAGCATTAACCTTTCAGGGCCACTCATTTCATTTGACATTTCATTTCTGAACTGCTACAATATATACAACAGCCAGCATATAATGTCTTCACATTCACATTAATCTGTTTCAGAGAAAAATAAAGACTGTTTTAGTAAGACTTTGAAACTGCCACAATGTGCAAGAAGCAATGTAATATTGTTTTGCAGGAATTTTGCCACAGGTACGTTTAGTTTAATAAGTCTGTGTTGTGTTATTATTTTATTATTCATTATTTTTTCATTTTATTTTACCTTATTTTTCAGTGTAGAAGTTAGCTGTTTTCTGGTAATGTGTTAGACTTCCAGTTCATAAACTGCCATAGGGAAATAACAAGAAGAATAACAAAGTGCAGTAAATTATAAAATTGTTGCCACTACAAACCATTGTTTTCATAATTAAGATAACCCATTAATATAATATGGTAAAACACACAATATCAAGCTGCAAAACGAGCTGTTTTGTACAGCTAAAAGTACCTGGACGCGGATGAGACCGCAAGCCAGACACATTAAATTTACAAATAGCCGTGCATGCTCTTATGGAAAAAAATAAGGTACATACAACAGTTATTTCGGTTCCTCAAATCAGATTGGCTGAGAGGATTGCGATATTCTAGTGATTTCAGCAATCCAACCATTTCACCATTTGTATCACTCCACTTGCAGTATTTCTCGTGTCATGGTGGACGCCCAAATCCACTATAATTGTATGAATAATACTGTTTTTGTGTCATGGAATGTAGTTTGGTAGGCACTAATGTACTTGTTTAGACTTCAAATATGCGGTTTGTTAATAAAGATAACATCTATTTAAAATTTTGCTTTGATGTTTTCGAGATGTGAGCTCCAGGGTGTCAGCAGCCATTCAGCACTCATGAACCCACTGAGAGCAGCCTTACCTCGGCCAGTTCATCTGGAATTTGCCACTGGCTCCGATGTCTCTATCAGAGTTGCCAGGTTCATAACATAACCACCCAGTTGCTACTCAAAACAAGCCCAATTATGTTTTGAGGGGAATTCCCCCGTAAAAATCGCGTTCCGGGGGGTAAAATACACATTTATCGGCAGGGTTCCTCTGATAAAATTTGCATTCTAGGGGATAAATATCATGTTATTGGGGGCACTTCAATCTGCAAACGTGAAAAACAACCCACGGCAAAACTGTTAAAGTAGCCCAATTGGCAACACTGGTCTCTGTAGTGGTTAGACATGAGAGATTTGTTTTGGGTAAATCTTCTTTTGTATGTTTTTTTTTTTTTTTTATCACAAGGAGTTGCATTTTGAATCTCGTTGTACAACCAGTGACAATAAAGTATTCAATTCAATAACGGGCAATCTCTGGTTTCATTAATCTATTGTTAGTTCAAGCAAATAGTTTTGGCTGAGGGCAAAATCTCATCACGTTGTCTTTTATGTAACTTTAATGCTGTATATCAGAGCGCTGCCTTTGTACTTTTGACTGAATTAGCAACTAATTAGAAAAGTTGCCTAGCAACTTTTATGTGTCACACCCCTGGACTGATTAGTTGGTTTCTCCCGTCATTTCCCCCTGCTGCCTTGAGTGTTTTGGTTTCGCCCTAATTGTCTGCACCTGTGTTTGTACCAGTCTGAGTGTATATATAGCATGTGTTTCCCATCCTTCCTTGTCGGACGTTGATGTTGCTACCCTGTGTTCCTGTGTCTCCTGTATTCCCTATTGGATTTATTAAATACCTTTCGTTTATGTTACGTCGTTGTTCGTGTGCTTCGTCTGAGCGTGACAGAACGTCCGACCGATACAGTTTTTTTTTGCGTATTCCTCCCCGTTTTGTTTGTCGTGTTTTTTCAGTCTTTTGTTTCCGTCGTGTTTTCACCAGTTACTCCATGAAAATCTCTTCCATCAACATCCCCCCAAGGAGGGGAGATGCCATCCTGGGAGGAAAAACCATCTTTATCTTCCAGGATGGCAGGGATCTTGAGGACTACGTGGAGGAGTTTATTAGCATTTGCCATCTTGCTAGCTGCGATGACGTCTGCCTTATGGAGGGATTTTGGTGTGGACTGGATGATGACCTCCGCTTCGTCATGCCTAAAGGTGAACCATGCTGGACCCTAACTCAATATATTAACATCTTACTGAGTGCTTGGGGTTCAGAACTCTGTCTGGACGAAGCGGAGGAGGATTACGACCCCATCCAGCCACACCTCGCAGACGTCTCGCAGCACGACCCGGAACCCAGCCAATCACCACCCCGATACGCGGAACACGAGCCCGAGCCCACCGCAGACGGATCCAACGCTACCAGCGCGACCCAGGAGCCATCGCCCATCGGAGCGACAGAGCGAGCGATCGCCACGGAGCTGGAGGAATTTGCGTCTGACCAGGTGCGAGTGCCGGCCACAGAGCCTGCGACGGTGGACGTTCCTGATGGGCGTGAGGGTGCTGAGGACAGCACCGCCCACTGCACCACCGCTGAGGGTGAGCAACGCCTGGATCTGGGATTAATTTTTCTGGAACAAAATTTGAGTAATTTCTCTGAAGATGTATATGAAGATATGCCCATTCTCCTTCCACCTGACTGCCTGGATTTCCCACCCACCCTCCCTCTGTCTATTGTTTCTGCTGCCTCCGTCCTGCCACCGCTGTCTCCTGGCAGCCCATCTGCTCACCCTCAGCCCACCATCTGCGCGGTGGGTTCGCCGCAGGTCTGCCAGTCACCATCGGTGTCAGGGCTGGAGGATCCCTCATCTTCGCCTCCAGCCTCTGAGTCCTGGACTCCACCTCGGCCCTCCGACCCTGCGGCTCCACCCCGTCTCTCAGCTCCCTCGTCTCCACCGTCGCCCGTCGGTCCACCAGCTCCACCGGGCTCCATCGTCCCTCTGGCTCCGCCCTGGTCAGTCGTCGCCCCACCTTCACCTCTGGACTCCACTCCTCCGGCTGTGCCTCGTCGCTCCGTCCCTCCGGCTCTGTGGACCTCCTCCCTCCCGCGGGCACAGCCTCGGGCCTCTGTCGCTCCGGCTCCGCCGTGGACCTCCGGATCTCCGCCTCCGCCTCGGTCGCCAGAGCCTTGGGCTCCGCCTCGGCCCTCCGGATCCTCGGTGTCGCCCAGGATCATCGGCTCTCCGTCTCCGCCTCGGGCTCTACCACCACCTGCTCCGCCTCCGTCGGTCGGCCCCATGGTGTCGTCAGCCCTTCCTCCACCATGGCTCCTCCCTCCATCGGCTCCACCGTGGGGTTCCATCATGGCTGCGGTCTGGGTCTCACCTGACTCCTCCTGCTCCAGCCCTCTCCTGTCTCCTCCTTGGCTCCTCCCCCCATCATCACCTCCTTGGACTATTCCGTCACCACCCTGGACTCCATCTATTGCCCTCCTCCCGGGAGTCCGTCCTCCGCCGAAGCCCCCTCCAAAGACTGTACATTTCTTTTTCCTGTTTGTCGGCGCGAGGACGCGCCTTCCGGGAGGGGGAGGTAATGTCACACCCCTGGACTGATTAGTTGGTTTCTCCCGTCATTTCCCCCTGCTGCCTTGAGTGTTTTGGTTTCGCCCTAATTGTCTGCACCTGTGTTTGTACCAGTCTGAGTGTATATATAGCATGTGTTTCCCATCCTTCCTTGTCGGACGTTGATGTTGCTACCCTGTGTTCCTGTGTCTCCTGTATTCCCTATTGGATTTATTAAATACCTTTCGTTTATGTTACGTCGTTGTTCGTGTGCTTCGTCTGAGCGTGACATTATGATAGCTGTTGTTGTTTATTGCATTTTTCAATTTTTTCAGTCATTGCTGTGTAAACATGTAAAATACCTGTCACAGGCTGAAGCAGTGTTTGTGTGTATTATCGTAAAATGCTTCTATAATTCTTTCCATTTTCCCCTCAGACATGTTACAAGGTGTGCATTTCCATGTGTGTATGCATAAAAGAGCGCAAAATCATTATACATGATCTATATTAGCATCTAAACGTTCAGCTAGACAGATGTACTCTTATTTATGAGGATTGTGACTATAAAGAACCCAGTGCTGAGCTGAATTTCTTAGCTTGCTGGATGATGAACAACAATTGTGTTTGTGTGTGCGTTGAAGCTTGAGAGTTGGCGCATTCAAATTTTTCAAAACAGTACAAGCCCACGTCTTTATCATCACAGCATTTGGTTTAGACATGGCGTGTGTGTGCGTGTGTGTACTGTATGTGTGTTTCTTTCTCGTATAGAAAAAAAGGACATATCAAGCAGAACATCAAAGTTGCTCTTTTCCACACAACGTCATCCACCAACCTTTAACTGATCACGTCATGTATCGTTTCTACAGGCACATTTTGTGAAACATTATGTTGTTGCAAAAAAGGTTAGTGACATTTCTGGAGTAATCCAAGTGGACTAATCTGTAGAGAAATGAAAAAAGCACATTGGATTGAAGCCTCTGGGTGAACTCACGTGGGAGAGAAAGGTCAAACGGTGAACGGGTCACAGAAGCCCTGGAGTACTTGAAGCTGAAGATGCATGTCAGATTGAAGCACAACGCTCAAGTCTGACTTTAACCTTCAGGAGTTTAAGCTTAATCTGAGAGACTTCTGAAAGTGTTGCTGGATTTCTGGCGTCATATAACCTGGAGTATGTTATCTTCACTTCTCTGTAATTACTTTCAGACTGTTAGTATGACTTAAAAGCGCTGTCTCTCTCTCACTGTCTGTCTCTTATTCTCTCAGTATAATTGAGTCTATTCTAGTATCTCTTGCCCTTTTTCTCCAACACTCTTTCTTGGGTTTAGAATGTCTATTTTCTTTATCTCTAAGTTTTGCTTTGCTGGTTTCTTTCTTCTGTGTTTTTTCTCTCACCCCTTTAATTCATTTTTTTTTCGTCTCCATATTTTCAGTTGAGTCTTCCTTGTAAGCTCTGAAGCCAGAGGGTGAATCTAACGAAAACCTGTTAAGAACATGCCCAAGTAATATATTCACCCCAAAATCTGAAGAAGGAAATGAGAAATTAAATTTTGCTTAAAGAAAGTGAAGCCTATTTTAGGACCAATAAAATTTGTTGCATTGAGGCATTATTTTGGTAATGGCATTTTGTATTACTGTAAGTTAATGCTAAATAAATAAATCTTATTCTCATTACTCTGTCACTAAAATAATAAGGATATAGGCTATTATTTAAATTGTACTTAACATTTAAATGTCGGAGCCATAGCTTTGTAGACTGCACTAGGCGAGCTTAAAGGGATAGTTCACCCAAAAATGAAAATTCTGTCATTAATTACTCACACTCATGTCGTTCCAAACCCGTAAGACCTGCGTTCATCTTCGGAAGACAATTTTGAGATATTTTAGATGAAGTCCGAGAGCTTTCTGACCCCGCATAGACAATATGGATCCTACCATGGTCAAGACACAGAAAAGTAGTAAGGACATCATTAAAATTGTCCATATGACATCAGTGGTTCAACTGTAATTTCATGTCTTATTGCGCTTAAACTGTGATGTCATGAAATGTCAGGTTTAAATTGGTAGCGTATCTTTGTGATATTCACCCCCACCTGTGAGTTCCATATAAAAGTGTGATTGCGTGTGCGTTTGTTCATCACAGAGGCCACAAAATAAACTGAGATGCAATCAATTGTCAAATCTCAGTGTAAAGTGGGGACAGCAGAGGCAGAAATCAGCCTAGAGAGCAGATGAGAGCAAAATAATGAGCGGCTAATGCTGTGCTGCACACACAAAAACATCTCTGCTCATTGCTCTGTGCTAAACACAACCAAATGATGTCTGTCACTTCAGCTGTGTCTCAGTAAGACGTTAACCAGTGTGATTAGTATCTCTGACCTTTAGCAGGATAGATGACGACGAGCCGGTGGGGCTTTTATGTCTGATTAATGGATGTCAGACCTCATATGACAAAAAATGCTGATTAAATCTACTGCATGATGCATTACAGTGTACAATAGAAAGAAATTATCTATGCTTATTACACGGCTCTTTGGTATACTTGATTCTTCAGGCAAAAATGTTTGAATACAGACTGTTATACCTCTATGACCAGTGTCTGTCTATTATGTTTTTAGATGGTTTGTCAAGTTAAAAATAGTACTTTTAAAGACATGTCTCCTGACCCCTTTGTTCAGGTTCATTCCATCACGCTGTTTCTGAATGCAAGAGCATGTCTTTTGTGAACGGCTCCTTGTTCTCATTAACGTCAAGAGCTCTTGGGTTCCTCATGTATGCTCCGTTACTGTTGTTAGACTTGTCTGCTCTGTCGAATGTTCATTTCTTCAGCTCAGCGTCTTCAACCTCCAGGGCTTCCTGGCTCCTCCAGCAATAATGGATTCATTACATGCACAAATTACACCAAGATATTGTGCTGGTTTTGCCAATTACTTCTTAATTGTGCAGATCTAGCAAGGTGCTGGCCTTTCTGCAGCAGGATCCCATGCTGCATTCAAGCACCTTTACTGAAGTGTGTGTGTGTGCCTCTCTCTGTCTTACTGACCTGTTGAATGCTGTTTGAGGCTTTGTAGCTTTAATGTGCAATAAGCTATTTTCTCAGTTAGGCCGTTCTTATTACCCAGTCACAAATTCGAGTAAAAATAAAAATAAAGAATGGAAAACCTGGTGAGTTCTTGTAGCACCAAGTATTTTTTTTTTATTTTGATGACTTTGACTCAAATATATTTGTCATTCATGTGCATGTAATTCAAAATAGCAATATTTTCAGACTCCACTTTAAGGCAGCTGATTTATGAATCATAAGCGAATTAGTCATATGAAGCAGCTAAATCAAGTCGTGACTGATTTAGAGACATATTGCACTCTGTGTGTAACTGGATTTATGCAGGAATACTCAGGTGACATAAAAAATATCTTGTATTAGCACTTTTTAGCGTTGCATTTCCATGTTTTATGTAAAGCATTTATCATGTCAGTTTTATTCTTGCCTTGCTTTATAACAATATATGTTTGTTTTGAGACTCCTAAATAATCCAATATTGTCACAATGTGTTTAGGGCAATCCGATCTGCATCCTAAACGGACTGTAATACTGCTGTGCAAACGAAGGACCACATCAGAAAGGATAACAGGAAAAAAAACTGTTTAGACTAAGGCCATTAGGCAAATTGAGCTGAGCATGTATGTGTGTGTGTTCACAAGGGGATGTGGACAGATGTGAAGGTTGAAATAATTCATGGCTTGTTAATGGGATTTGTGCTGAGGTTTTTGAGCTGTTGAGAAGCTGGTTACTGAATTATTAAAAAGCCTTCACCTAAAACCCTTAGTGATATTAAGGGGTACAACACAGACAAAAGACAGAATCACAAAGGCACACTTTCTGCTTCAGATAAAAGAGAAATACTTAAAAAAAAAAAAAAACTTTCAACCCTCATTACACATTATTTGAGTTTAGCAGCAGAACATCAAATATAAATGTAAAGTTGTGCAGTTGGGTCATACCATGTCAAATCAATCAAAGGTCCCTGGCTCAAAGTTTTGATTTTGTTTATATTTTTTCTGAAGAAAGATAAACATGTTGCCAAAAATTTGAGCTGGGGACATTTGTGAAATCTGGTTGATTTGACACGGTATGACCCAGTTATGTATGTGTTAGAAGAAATTTCATTTTTGAGCTGCACATCGTTATCACAACCACTAGTGTATCACCATATTCATGTACAATTACAGTGGCAGAGAGAGCCCAATGTGCTGCAACTTGCAACTTGAAAACACATGCAAATGGAAAAAGCACCAGCAAATTAAGAATCTTCCTCAGTTTGAGGAAATACTCGCAACACAACCAAATATAGAAACACACTGCAAATACTCGCAACACAACCAAATACAGAAACATGCTGTAAAAACAGGAAAGCACTGCAAATATTTGCAACACAACTGAATGCAGAAATGCACTGCAAATACTCACAACCCAACCAAATGCAGAAACGTACAGCAAAACCAGAAACACGCAAATACTCACAACACAACCAAATGCAGAATCATGTTGCAAATACTCACAACACAACCAAATACAGAAACACGCTGCAAATACTCACAACCAAATACAAAAACATCCTGCAAACACTCACAACACAACCAAATACAGAAACACAATGCAAATACTCACAACACAACCAAATACAGAAACACGCTGCAAATGATCACAACACAACCAAACACAGAAACACAATGCAAATACTCAAAACACAACCAAATACAAAAACACGCTGCAAACACTCACAACACAACCAAATACAGAAACACAATGCAAATACTCACAACACAACCAAATACAAAAACATGCTGCAAATACTCAAAACCAAATACAAAAACACGCTGCAAACACTCACAACACATCCAAATACAGAAACACAATGCAAATACTCAAAACACAACCAAATACAAAAACATGCTGCAAATACTCACAACCAAATACAAAAACACGCTGCAAACACTCACAACACATCCAAATACAGAAACACAATGCAAATACTCAAAACACAACCAAATACAGAAACACGCTGCAAATGATCACAACACAACCAAACACAGAAACACAATGCAAATACTCACAACACAACCAAATACAGAAACACGCTGCAAATGATCACAACACAACCGAATGCAGAAACACAATGCAAATACTCAAAACACAACCAAATACAGAAACACGCTGCAAATGATCACAACACAACCAAATACAGAAACACACTGTAAATACTCAAAACACAACCAAATGCAAAAACGCAATGCAAATACTCGCAATACAACCAAATACAGAAACACGCTGCAAATGATCACAACACAACCAAACACAGAAACACAATGCAAATACTCACAACACAACCAAATACAGAAACACGCTGCAAATGATCACAACACAACCGAATGCAGAAACACAATGCAAATACTCAAAACACAACCAAATACAGAAACACGCTGCAAATGATCACAACACAACCAAATACAGAAACACACTGTAAATACTCAAAACACAACCGAATACAGAAACACAATGCAAATACTCGCAATACAACCAAATACAGAAACATGCTGCAAATACTTACAATACAACCAGATGCAGAAACACAATGCAGATGCTGCAAAAACAGAAACAAGGTGCAAATAGCAACCCTAACAAAAATTAAACATGGTTTTTCTACAAATAAAACAAACAAAAAATATTGTTATTATAGTTAAACCATGGTAAACACAAATTAACCATGATTTTGCTACATTTACTATAATTTAACCATATTTGTAGTAAACAAATAGTAGTAAATATGACAAAAACATGATTACTACACTTTTACCATAATAAAACCATGATTAATTTTTTGGAGCGCATTTCTGTATTTGGTTGTAAGTATCTGTAGCGTGTTTCTGGAGCGCTTTGTGTGTGTGTGTTGTGAATGTTTGTAGCACGTGTGTTGTCAAACTGAAGATGTTTTCTATTTGCATGTGTTTTTACAACACAATAACAATATTACATATGTACTGATTGTTCAGTTTATCTAATTCCATTCAGTTCTATATTTATTGTGTATTGTGTATTTATGTCATTGTTATTATGAGTGCTGTCACCTTTTTTAACACAAACAGTTGCTTTAGCTCCACTGTCGTAGTAATACAAGTGCCAAAGTCGTGGTTTCGGTCCTTAGAGAATATATGAGCTGATCCAATGTAGTTGCCAAAAGCTTTTGCCAAATGCCTATATATTGTTTTTCCTGTCATTGCTTTTGTGCATTGATTCTTTGGCAATACTTTATGTAGAGTAAAAAGAACGGCAGTAAAATACTTTTAAATTGAAAATGGATAAAGAAAGATGTCAGTGACAGATGGGAAATCTTTGCATTTGACAAATTTCATTGAAGCCTGAGACAGACAGTGTGCAGAATAGAGAATGCTGTTAAAACAATAGGAGAAAAGGAAATTGAAAGTTTAGGCGAAGAGCGAGAGAAAAAATTAGATTGAACAACAATGGAAAAGAAAACTGAACTCAAGATGGTTTCATATTGTTTTTAGTACTGTTCAGTATTATTTTTTTTAATATATTTAATGTATTTTTTCCTTCTTTTTAAATGTAAAAGTTTTTTTACTGCCATTTGATACAATTATAACAGTAAAAACTAATACTAATAATTATTATTATTATTATATTTTTATTATCGTCAATGCTATGCATTTAACATGAGAAAACCATTTAATTGTTAATTAAGGAATTTACGCAAGCAAATAAGTACTTTACTAAGTATTAACCTATTTAATTCCAGAAGAAACCCACAAAATAGTGCTATGATATGTCATTCTGATATTGAAGGACCATAACCAAGTAGAAAAAGTGAATATCTGTAAAAATTTTCACCCCCAACCCATCGCTCTCCAAAACCTACCTGTTTGCTGAAGTCTCAGCTGGTTTTGATTTAATCTCCTGCTGTTACAAGATTAGAAAAAACCCATTTGCATGTTTAGTCTTATTACTTTACAAGCTATTATTCACAGACCACACTGGGACAGGACAGTGTCTAGAAGAAGAGGGGAAGACAAATGGAGAGCTCAAGCAAGAAGACATCTGGAGAAAGAAAATCAATTCTGTGTATTTTTCGAACAGCTGTAATGTCTGCTTATGTGTTATGTCTGGTATCATGTAGGGCGAGTACATGTGCTGGCAATGTGTGTGTGTGTGTTTGAAGAGTGGTGTTAGTGGCACACTGTCAGCTCTCTCCTCGCTCTCTGTGATTGGCTGTACTGGTAAAATCAATGGGTCCTGCCCTTGGAAGTGGAATCTGTTAAATCTATTAGGAAAGCTACACGACGGCAATCAATCAAATACAAATAGTCGTCATCCATCACATCAGTCCATGCTGCATTTTACATGAGTAATATGTCACCACAGCAGAGGAATAGAGACATTAAAACAGTTCATTAACTCAACATCACAGCTAAACCCAGATCTTGACAGGATAGTGAGAAGACGGACGCTTGAACTGTTGTTGATGTACTGTGAAAGAACAGCAGATTGACTCCATTGTTCCAGCCACATGCAGAAACATCAAAGAACTTGAACTGAACATATTATAGTTCATCCAAAAATAAAAGTTCTGTCATCATTTCACCAGATATTTTGGTAACACTTTAGTTTAGAGACCAATTCTCACTGTTAACTAGTTGCTTGTTAGCATGCAAATTACAAGCATATTGATTGTTTATTAGTACTTATTAGTACATGTTCTACATCCCTTAATCCTATCTAATAACTAAACTTAACGTCATAGTTAATAGTTAGTTAAGTGGATAGATCACCCAACACTGAAAATTCTGTCATTAATTACTCACCCAAATGTCATTCCCGAAAACTGACAAGTTCAAGATGTTCAAGACATGAGGGTAAGTAATTAATGACAGAATTTTCATTTTTGGATGAATTAACCCTGTAATAGTGGGAACTGGACCTCAGAATAAAGTGTGACCAAAAGTCAAAAAATTGCACTCTTCAGAAAATAATGTAATAAAGGAATCCATGTGAATCGAGCTGTTTTTGTCTTCCTCTGAAGAAACAATTACTTTATATAAACAAATTTGATTGTGGCTTTTATTCACATCAACATGATTTAATTATGGCCTTCATGATATAAACATTGATTGATGCACACTAAAAACAGTTAGGTTTGTTTATACAGTATATGTATGTTTATAAGTGAATAAACCAAATAAGATGAAATCTGTTCATCATATGAATTAATCATGTATAAATTCAAATGGATCTATATGTCATTTTGAGCTTTTTGATGAAAGTATTGGTTGCATGGACTTTTAATAGACAAAAATGATGCTATTATATTAAAAATCTCCTCATTTGTGTTCCAAAGATGAACAGAAGCCTTATGTATGGAATGACATGAGGATGAGTACATGATGACAGAATTTTTATTTTTACCCTTTAATGAGATTTAGCCAAAAAAGAAATATTCTGTCATTTATTCATCATGGTCTTCTAAATCATGTTCTTCTGTTATTTTCTCTTTTCTGTGGAACACTGTTTTAAATCTGTTTGCAATCTGTAACAGGTGTTGCACAATAGCTGTTCTTGTTCATATAATGAGAATGAATGTCTGTCAAGAAAAAAAAAAAATGTTTATTTTTTCATTTTTAGTTAACTCTTCTTTTAAAGATGAAGTTGATTGGAATGATTGTTTTTTACGGTATGAGCACCCACAAACAATTCACAATATCAGACTTAATTTCATAATGATTGATACTGGCCTTAAGTTGGGGCCCTATGAATTCTGTTTTATTTTTTCCCAAATTTCTTTATTTTTTGTTATTCTTTATAATTTGTTATTTTTTTGGATTCCATTTTTCCCTGTTTTAATTTTTATCCACTCTGTTTTAATAATTAAATGAAAAAGATATTAATCAAAAAGGAATTCTGATTAATTGAAATCATGATTTTTTTTTTTTTTCAGAAAAATGTAAACACAGTAACACAGTATTTTTGGGAAATAAAGAAATAAAATAATAATATATATTTTTAAAATAAAATCAGTTAATTAGAGATGATTTGGATTATTAATATATTATTATATTACTATAATTACTATATTACAATAATTATTAATATATTAATATATTATTTAATGTAATGATACTACTACTACTTAAAATTGTCATTAAAACATTATTTTTAAAGGATTTTTACCTGTAAAAATTACATTAAGTAATATATTATTACATTAAGTAATATATTTCTGTCGTAGTTTAAGAAAAAAAACTTTTATTTTGACAGGTCGCTGTAAAGCCCTTTAAGTTTCTGTTTGTATATAAGATAACGATAGTTTTTCTCAAAAAAAGCAGTAAAATGCCAGCCCGATCTCATGGCAATTTGTACATATTTTACGATGTGGCTAATTCGTACGAATCTGTACAACTTCAAATGTACAAATTCATAAGATTTTAGTGAAAATGTACATACACGAGTTGCACAATACGTATTAATTCAAACAAATGACCTATTACTAAAGTGAGGTAGTACGAATTTGTACGAATTAGCCACCTCATAAAATACATAGGAATTGGTCGTGAGATAGCACTGAAAATATTCATGAATGTACTCTCAGAGAAGTTCTAGAGATTATGTTCATGTGTTCATGTACTCATATGTTGAAGTGGCAGGCGTCACACGCTTCAGTAGGCCTGTGTGTGTAGTAAACAAAACCGCATATCTGTGCCATTCATTCAAACAAAGACACGCAGAACATGCAGGATTCATATTTAAATAGTATTTTATGTTATTATTATTATTATTATTATTATAGTATTATTATTCACAGAAACTAATGAGCTACTTTTGACAAAACTGAATTTTTATGACTAGAATCTGTCCATGTTTTCTGCATCTCGGAAATGATCTTAGTAATTGAATAATTGTGATTAGTGAGTGTACAATTTCATTTAAAAGCATTTCATGCACTGTTTATGAGGAAAAACAAAAGCTTGCTGGAAAACTCATTAAGCTGATTTATAAGAAAACAGGGTTGTGCGTCATTGTCTGTGGCCAAACGTGAGTGATTAAATGATCAAATAATTAAAAACATCAAATACGAATCTAATGTGTGTCCTATTCAGTTTGTCACATGCTAAAAAACACGTGCGATCCTTGTTGGCACATGAAAAAGTGAGAAGAACATCAGAAACTTATTTTTCTTACCAAAACCACTTGAAAGCACATCATAGCAAGAGTTATGATTTCTGTATTCGTGTTTGACCTTTATTGGCGCCATTGATGTTTAAGGCCAAACTCGCAAAAAAAAGGACTAAAGCTGTCACTAGGACTTTACCACAAGATACAAAATGTAAAAGTACATTTTGGTACCTTATTTACTCTAAATGGTACATATTAGTACCTTTTGAAAGGATTCTTCCACAGTTTGGTACTTTTTTTCTGAGAGTGGCAGTCGAAACATCGATATAAAGTTATCATAAATTGATTAAATAATATACAGGCCTACTGTAGCTTTCTTCAGTTGTCCGTTGGCTGTTATTTTGCAATGCAATAAATCAAATACTAATGTAAACGATCTTACAAACATAATTTCTATATGTAGACATTTAACATCATTGACTGTGAATGGGATGTTCTCACAGTCTGTATATTTAAGAGATGTTTGTTGGCGATCAGTGACAGGAATTGTTTCTGTGTTTGAGGTGACTGCGTAATGGACCAGTGGGATGTTTACTGATGATCTCTGTGCTTAATGCAGACATGAGTGGCCAAACATTTGCACACATCTGTCAGGACAGCAGCACTGACACCTTACATACACCTTACATCGAGACTTCTGCGTTCAAGACATCATTAAGTGTCCTTCGTTCAGAGGGGAATTTGAGCCGTGAGCTCGGAGCGCTGGAGGTAATCTATAGCACAGATGTGCTGTGTCACACACACACACACTCGTGCAAGGCTGCTACGTTTTAATTACTAATGCATTAGAGATGAGAGAGGCAGCGTGGGGTGGGCGACCGTGTAGAACAAGACATGTGTCTTTCTCTCCTCCAGGTCATTTAATGAGTGTTTTGTGATGCTGGATGTGTGTGTGTGTACGAAGGCCTATCAATATGCTTAATGGGTTGATTTCATTTTGATGATGCCGAGTGACAGTTCAAACAGTGTAATCTAATCCCTTTACTGCAGACATAGATTATCATTATAGTCCACAGTGCTGTGGAAGTCTCTTTAGAGGGACTGTGGCGCTCAATATGCCTCTCAACACACACACACACACACACAAACCAGAGATCTGACCTCATGTCTTTGTTCATCACCACATTGTTCTGTTCGCCACATTTCTACCCACAAAGAAAGTCATTAAAAGCTACTTTCAAAACCCACCACATTACAGGTCCATTAAAGGAATAATTTGTATAAAAATGATAAAATTTGTTGCACAATGTATTTTAATGGACAAAAGTATCTGTTTGACTTTTGAGTTTTTAATGATGCTTTGTTCTGTCCTGTCTATTAAATCTTTTCAAAAATACATTAAAATGCAGTTAAAGCATTCAGTGAATTGAAAACCCCTTTTATATGATAAACATGTTTTAATTTCAGAATTAAAATTGATTTTGATTTTATGGGGCGTAAAGTATAGAAGTCAGAGTTATTATCATTAACTAAAAACATTAAGAAAAACTTTTTGAAATAAAATTTTAAAAAAATATTTAAAAAAAATGTAAACTTATTTGAATTCATCTAGTTCTCATCTAATTTCTCATTTTCTTTTAATTTAATTTGAAGCACTAAAATAACTAAAATGGAAATTTTAGTATTGGAAATTAATATTTATTAAAAATTAAAATTAAAAGTGTAAAATTACAAATTAATAAATATTACAATGTACACTTATTAAAATTACTTTAAATATATTTAAAATTATAAGAGAAAACATAAAAAAAATAATAATAATAATATTAAACTCTAATAATATATCCGTGATAATAAAATACCGTTGGATACAACTGCAATGATATTCTAATAAAAAAGAATGAAATTAATAAAAAAGAAAACATTATTAGTAGTAGTTTAAAATTATCCTAAAAATTAGAAAAATCGGAAAAAAAAGTATAGTTCACCCTAAAATTAAAATTCTGTGATTAATTACTCACCCTTGTAAGACCTTTGTTCGTCTATAGGACACATATGAACATATTTTAATGAAATCCAAGAGATTTCTGAACCTTCATAGAGAGCAACACAACTACCATGTTCAAGGCCAAGAAAGGTAGTAAAGACACTGTTACAATAATCTGTGAGATCAGTGGTTCAACCGTAATGTTATGAAGCTACGAGAATATCAACTTTATTCAACAATTTCTTTGTTGCATGTTCACAAAAGCACCATGAGCATCATTTTTGAAAAAAAAAAAAAATACTGATTAGGTTGAAAATGAGGACATACAGTTTTGAAACATGAGGGCAAATAAATAACAGACGTTTCTGAAGTTTCAAGTGCACCAGACTTCTAGCTGAATGCTGACGTTCAGAAAGTTCTTGCATGTTGTGAGTTTATCGGGAGCATATTTCAGTTGAACTTGAGGTGAACTATTTATTTTCTAAATGTTTGTGAAAGAGTGGGATGCAATGCTTGGAGATCATCCTTTAAAAGCTCAGGCCCTAGAGATAAACTAGTTGCGCAGGTAAATAAAATGTTGCTTTTATCTCACAGCGACTCAAAATAGACAGCTGCTCTTAGGTCAGGATAACAGATTTAAAGTGAACAGTCGTGCTGAAAGACAGCAGTGGTTGTGTGTAAACTGCGCTGAAGTGCTGTGTCTTTTTGTTGTTAATGAGTGTTTGATGTTCACTTCTTGACTTCTCACAGTGCTTTTCCTCCGCTTTGCGATCTGACGAGGTCACACTCTTTAGTTTGACTGCACACTTTATCTGTTCAGAAAGACTGTGGTGACATCCGAGAGACCTGTGGATGTGCGTAGCATTAGGTTGAAGAAATTTGATACTATCAAGAAATTGATATTAAAGGGTTAGTTAACCCATCCAAATGTTATGTATCTATGTATGTAGGATGGTGTGGATGGTAAGATGAAAACAGTGTTTCAAAGTTTTTTTTACAAATATGTTTTTTTTGTTTGTTTGTTTTAAACTGTTTTTGTCACTATAATATTTACAGTTGAGGTCAAAAGTTTACATACACCTTGCAGAATCTGCAAAATTATTTTACTAAAATAAGAGGGTTCATACAAAATACATGTTGTTTTTTTATTTAGTACTGACCTTAATAAGACATTTCACATAAAAGACATTTACACATTGTCCACAAGAGAAAATCATAGTTGAATTTATAAAAATGAACCCGTTCAAAAGTTTACATACACTTGATTCTTAATACTGTGTTGTTACCTGAATGATCCACAGCTGTTTGTTGTTGTTTTGTCCCTTGTTTGTCCTGAACCGTTAAACTGCCCGTTGTTCTTCCGAAAAATCCTTCAGGTCCCACAAATTCTTTGTTTTTTCAGCATTTTTGTGTATTTGAGCCCCTTCCAACAATGACTGTATGATTTAGAGATCCATTTTTAGACACTGAGGACAACTGAGAGACTATTATGCAACTATTACAGAAAGTTCAAACGCTCACTGATGCTCCAGAATGAAAAATGATGCATTAAGCATCTTTCTGTTCAAAAGTTTTCACCCCCTGGCTCTTGATGCATTGTTTTTTTCTTCTGGGGCATCAGTGAGTGTTTGTAATAGTTGCATATGAGTCCCTCAGTTGTCCACAGTGTGAAAAGATGGAGCTCAAAATAATACAGTCATTGTTGGAAAGGGTTCAAATGCACTGAAGAACAGCGGGCAGTTTAACTGGTGATCAGTAAACAAAACAAAGCACAGTTGTGGATCATTCAGGTTACAACGGTATTAAGAACCAAGTGTATGTAAACTTTTGAACAGGCTCATTTTTATAAGTTTAACTGGTTTTTCTCTTGTGGACTATATGTAAACATCTTTCATGTGAAATATCTTATTCAGGTCAGTACAAAATAAAAAAAATAACATGCATTTTATATGATCCCTCTTGTTTTGGTAAAATAATTAATATTGTGCAAATTCTGCAAGATGTATGTAAACTTTTGACCTGAAATGTATATAAAGTCTTTAAAATGATACACATTGACTTTGCACAGTCGTGTTTTTCTTTCTTGTGTTTATATCATCAGTATGTCGGATTTGAGAACTAGGGCAGTGGTCCATGCCTCCTTTACCTCCATACTTTGAGAAGCACTGAGATAAATCATTCTGTATGTGTTTTGTAATTTTCATCAGCGAGTGCTATAATTTCTCCACCAGTGTCTCTCCCAAAAGCCCACTTTCCACACATACACCTGGCTGACAGATAACAGCTCCATTAGGTTTGCCCTGCCGCTCTGTGCTGATAGCTCCTAATGGCATCGGGCCGCAGAGAGCGTGACTTCAATACAGGCCAGCAGGCACGCAGCTGTCGCTTACACACACGCACGTACATACTAAATAAAGTCCTAATGAGGGTTGGAAAAATCATGTTAATGTAATCCTGATCATTTGCATGCTACAAGGCAGTACTTAATACACTGAAAATCTCTGTTGTGTCATTTTACCCTAACTATATACTCCTTGGTGCAGAAAATGTGCTTGCTTGAGAGTTTTCACAGAATGAGGGTTACCATCTAGACATTGCCTCTGAAATATGTGTATTTCTTTGAAACATTAATAGATTTTTAAATATAATTACTTTAAAGTGGAACCTTTAATTTGGCATTATTATGCACTTTTTAGTGTGCCAAATAAACTTAAGTTGCCTTTTATTTAATTAAAATTATAATTATCTGAAAGTATATATTTTTTTAAAAAGTTGAAGTACACTACAAGTGCATATTTAATTTAATTAAATATACTTATTTTTCGCTATATTAAAAGTTGGTTTGGCCTGCTTCCGAATGCTGCATTGACTAGTCAGCATGTTAGACCAGAACTGTGTATTTTATATTAGTATTTACAAAAGAAAAATGTCACATTTATATTCAATGTATTATTCAGACAATCTCTTTGAAATGTATATTATCTACATTTTTGATCATGCATTGTCATTGAGGTGAAAGGGGGTACAATTTGAACACCAGCATCTCAACCTCTTGAGTGTTTTTTGTCTGGATCAAGCCCCTAAATTATGGCTTATGGCCAAACCACAGACACTCAGTGATTAAAGAGCGTGGCATACATGTGTTAGAGCATGTCGTCACCTCTCCTCTGCCTCTAAAAAACACCTCCGTGACCCCTGTCTGCACACCCGTCATTTCATGTCTTGTGTTTCTTCATGGGTGAAAATACCTCATTTTAGCATCGTAGCAGTGGAATGACAGGAAATTACACCCTGTCGCCCTCTGATACACACACAGAATATCAGTCACAATGGATTTAAAAAAAAAAAACTATTGAGTAAACAGCCTGCATTTGGAAAGGTGTATACCAAAGACTTTAATTATTTGAATGGATTTGTGACCTGAAACATGTTATAATGTGACATGAAAGGAATACTTACAATTGGCTGAAAATTTACTCACGCTCAGTCCATCCAAGATATTGATGAGGGTGTTTCTTCATCAGATTTGGAGAAATTTAGCTGTACATCACTTGTTCACCAATGGATCCTCTGTAGTGAATGGGTGCCGTCAGAATGAGAGTCCAAACAGCTGATGGAAACATCTCAATAATCCAGCAAATCATCATTAAGGTCTTTAACCTTAAAATATCAATCCATAAGCTTTAACAATGCTTCCTTCAGTGAAAAAGGCCATCCTCTCACATAAAAATCCACCAACATTTTTATTTAGAACTGTTTTGAACCATTTTCACTTCAAAGCACAGCTTGATTTAGCATTTCTCTCCTGATTCAGACCTGATTTTTCACTGAACAAAGCAATATTATGGATAGAAGAGAAGTTGTTAGAAAAAACTCATAATGATGGGATTTGTTTATTTATTCTACAGAGGATCCACTGGTGAGCAAGTGATGTAATGCTAAATTTCTCCAGATCTGTTCCACTGAAGAAACAAACTCATCTACATCATGAATGGCCTGAGGCTAAATAAATTTTCAGCACATGTTCATTGTTGGGTAAACTATTCCTTTAATAAGGAAGAAACAAGAAAAGAAATAAGGACAATATATCAGTTTTTCAAAAAAAGTAATTTTTGTTTCAGTTTGTCTTTGTGCTATAATTAAGTTTATAGAGAAAAAAAAAAAGATCTTTTTGATCTACTGCATACAAGCTGATCATTTCGTGTCTTTTTGTTACACCAGGGATGAATTCATGAGATTGAGAATTCTCAGGCTGTTCTCATCAGTTGTGTGTGTTTGTGTGGAGAGTCGATGCCCTACTTAGAAGTTTTGGTTGTATGAACCAAAGCGTGTCACAGGAGGTTATAAAGTGAATATTTAAGCAAGGCCGCGAGACTTTAGGTGTATTTAGTGGCTTTGAGCACCACTGATATGTGAGTAAACTCTGTGAGAGACATTGAGGATATATTCATATTAAAGAGATAAAACCTGTTCATCTTCAGAACACAAATTAAGATATTTTTGATGAAATCCGAGAGCTTTCTGACCCTGCATAGACAGCTAGGGTTCTATCACGGTCAAGGCACAGACCATGAACTGTTCCTTTAACATTTTGGCCTTCCATTCACACTGAAACTGCATTGTAGTCCAGTAAAAACCAAGCTTTTTTGAAGTCGTTTTCCCAAGTGGATAAATTTGAAAGTGCTATTTTTGCATTGTAGTGTGAAGTGTAAAAACAGAGGTATTTGAAAACAAGGATGCATGTTTAGTCATGTCATATCCATATCTACGGTTGTACCGTGATTATTACACCTGTTATTCAAAATGTTGCTAAAGATAAATATTACTTTGTACAATCTTTATATTACATTCCTGCAAAGATGACAGAATATTTACTCAGTTGCTATCCTGTGGCAAAAGTTGATGACAGTTTTATTTGAGACTCTACATGGAATGTTGATTTTGATTGCCAGTGCCAATTTGCTAATAAAATGACTATGCCATTAGAATAGCATGAGAGAACTTTGTTTGGTAATATACGCATGTGCAGCAAGGTGATTTAAAGGGAAAGTTCACCTAAAAATGGAAATTCTGTCATTAATTAGTCACCCTCATGTCGTTCCAAACCCGTGAGACCTTCGTTCATCTTCAGAACACAAATTAGGATATTTTTAATGAAATTTTGATGTCTGTGCAGGGTCAGAAATCTCTTGGATTTCATCAAAAAAATCCTAATTTGTGTTCTGCAGATGAACAAAGGTCTAATTGTTTAGGAATGACATGAGGTTGAGTAATTAATTACAGATTTTTTTTGTTAGTTTTTGCGTAAACTGACCCTTTAAACATTTTTAGACATGTCAGTGTGGTTGAGGAAGCATTGTGAAGCTTAATGTAACATGTTTTGACGCATAACAAATAATGGATTTTTCTGTATGTTCCTTAGACAAAGCTATCATCTGGCATTAAAACATTTAGAATTTAGTTACATTGACATTGACTTTTTTTTTTTTTTTTTTAGAGCTTGACAATCTGTGGTCACTGTATATGTGCGCTTTGGGCTCAGGTGGGCCATATTGTCTCTATGAAGTTCATTAGCAGCAGAGGTTAACAGGGTAACAGACAGGAGCAGCCCAGGGATTTTGTGGGTGTTGGCAGACAGGTGTGGAACAACAGGTGGTGTTACGTTGAACAATGAGCTGTAAGACAAAGCATAAAGACACCCAGTTGAATAATCCAGTTTTGCAGGAGTGCGTAAGTTGATGTATATCAGCAATAAGGGATGCATTCATTTTGCATTTTGTATATAGATTTCACTAGTATGGATGGAGAGATGTGTATGCACTGGACAAAAAAATATTGCAGCTGTCACTTAACGCCACTCAGAAATGAAACAACTATTGCACAAGGTTCCATGTATTAATAAATTCATGAATAGGAAAACACAGTGTTTTTTTTTCTATTCATGTAGTTTGAAGTTGAACTTTTGCAGTTGAAGAATGGTCATCTGTTGAATGACATGTTAAAGGGGTCATCGGATGCCCATTTTCCACAAGTTGATATGATTCTTTAGGGTCTTAATGAAAAGTCTATAATATACTTTGGTTAAAAATTCTCAATGGTAGTGTAAAACAACACCCTTTAAGAAACAAATCATCTCTGCAAAAATCATCGCATTCCCCACAATGACAGGCATCTGAGAATGAAAAAGGGGATATTATTATTACAGATTAATTAAAAACCACTGCATGGATTTTTATCATTATAGGGTAGATGTGTACATACACTGCCAACACACATTAATGTTCAAACAGCATGTAAAAGTGAACTTAGCATCCGATGACCCCTTTAAGGCCTATTGCTGATCTTTTCAGATGTTTGAAATCAGTGCATATAAATACGTTCTTTCTTTTCTTTGCTCTTTTCTTTCTTTGTCACTACAGCATGTGTGTGTGTGTGTGTGTGTGTGTGTGTTATGTGTTCACTGAGCTGTGTTGATTAGATAGCACAGTGTCTGAACAGTTAAACTGCCCAAGCAGAGGATCAGCACTGAACTGAATCTGTCTGTGTGTTCTGGTTGGGTTTATGTGTTTGGTGTGCTATGATGGCTGAGTGAGTCTGTTGCTTTCCAACACACACATACCATGGGTTCTAAACACCTGTGACAACTAAGGGTAGTGCTTCCTTTTAGCATTTTTTTTTTTCATTTAAAGAAAAGGTTATTTTTTTTCTAATATAAAATGTTGAATATGTATTTCGTTAAATTGTTTACATTTTAAAATAGAATTTATTCCTTTGAAGTAGCGCTGAATTTTCAGCATCATTACTCCTATCTTCAGTGTCACATGATCCTTCAGATTTCATTCTAATGTGCTGATTTGTAATCAGTGTTGAAGACAGTTGTGCTGCTTAATATTTTTTGGGACCTGTGATACTTTTTCCAGGATTCTATAATAAATAAAAAGTTTAAAAGAATGGTGTTTATTCAAAATAGAAATTCTGTGTTACAATATACACTGCTATTCAAAAGTTTGGGGTGAGTAATTTATTTATTTAATTATTTATTTATTTTTTTTTTTAAGAAATGAATACTTTTATTCAGCAAGGATGTGTTAAATTGATAAAAAGTGATAGTAAAGACTTGTTAGAAAAGATTTATATATTAAATAAACACTGTTTATTAAAAAAATATTAAGAATCACAACAGTTTCAACACTGATAATAAATCAGCATATTAAAATGATTTCTGAAGGATAATGTGACACTGAAGACTGAAGTAATGACTGATGAAATTTCAGCACTGCGTCACAGAAATAAACTATATTTTAAACTATATTAAAATAGGAAACCGATATTAAAAATAGCAATAATATTTCACAATATTATTCATGAGCATAAGAGACTCCATTAAAAACATTAAAAATCTCACTATCCCAAACTTTTTAACGACAAGGTATATATTTTATATAATTTTTATTTATTTATATTTTATATTTTAATTTTTTATATGGTGTTTATGTAACCATCAAGTAAAAAAGTGTACACATCTTAATAATTGCATTCAAAACAATTTCCAAATATTATTTACATTTTTTATTTTTATATATTTATTTATTTATTTTACAAATGTCATGAATTATTCACTTCCAGAAAGTCTCGCCACATTATATTTTACAACCTGACTACCCTGAAGACCCTCATTACTGTGTGTCCAGGTCATAAAGTTTCTTAAAATACCAGATAATTTGACCATTTTATGACATGGCATGGTTAGTTCAGATTGCAAAATAACTGAATTTATCATATACACAATAATTCAAATTCAAAAAAAAAGAATTAAGATGTGTACATTCATATGTATTGATGTAAGAGAAATTTTATTATATTACTTAAAGGAGAAGATCATTTCCAGAACAATTTACAGAAATTTTACTCACCCCCATCTCATCCAAGATCTTCATGTCTTTCTTCCTTCAGTCGATAAGAAATTATGTTTCTTTAGGAAAACATTCCATAAAATCGCCTTGTCTGGCTCTGCGTGAACTCTGTGTATTACGGTTCATAACAGTTAGGGTATGTCGAAAAACTCCCTTTTCATTTTCTTCTCCAACTTCAAAATCGTCCTACATCACTGCATATACCAACCCAGTGTTTACAAAGTTGAACATGCAAAGAAGATCAAACACCCTTTACAAAAAAAGGTAAAACAGCAACGTAGGACGATTTTGATGTTAGACAAGAAAATGAGATGAGAGTTTTTAGACATACCCTAACTGTTATGAACCGGAATACACAGAGTTCACGCAGAGCTAGACGAGATGAGCATTTGAGGTTAAAAAGTATATAAACTGTCATTTTTTAGAAAATAACCGATTGTTATTGCGGGCTCCATAGAAGTCCACTATATGGAGAGAAATTCTGAAAGCTTTTCCTCAAAAATACATAATTTCTTTATGACTGAAGAAAGAAAGACATGAACATCTTCGATGACAAGGGGGTGAGTAAATGAACTGCACATTTTTGTTCTGGAAGTGAACTTCTCCTTTAATGCTCTTTTTTTTTTTTTTGAGTCATTAAATTTAAGGTTTTCTTGTAAATGATTAAAGAAATTCTCAAAACCAACATCAGTACAAAGACTACATTTTGGCACGTTTTAACTACATTTTAGAAGATATTTCCTTGTCTTTATCATAGACACTTTTATTTATCATTGACCCACATGCAAAATTCAGATGTTGACTTCACATGAATCACTGCAACATCACACACACTCGCACACACACATTCTTTTAGCTCACACACTTGTGCTCAGATCTATCAGATATGACTTTTCATCCTCCTGTCTGGCTCTTCTTTACCTCCCGTGTGTCTCTCTTATTCGGGCAGCTGTCAACCCTGTTGGCCCCCTGCTGGTCCTAAAGCGGGAGATGGGAATGGTTTTTATCTCATCTTAATTCCAGCGGGGCCACAGACACGACAGACCCCAGCTTTATCACCGCGGCTCTGCACGAACTCTGTCTGCTCCTGAAGGAATTCATTACCATTCAGACAATCTCACACACACACAGCTATATGTGTATAAGTATATATATATGTATAAGAGACATGGCCGTGAGATTGAGTCTGGACTGAGATTGAGAAATATCTATGCAGGCACACCTCTGCAAAAATCAGGACAGCTTGACATATATTCATAGATATGCATTAAAAAACTAAGGATGTATATCAACACACACACACACATGTAGACATACACACACTCTCAGACAGATTAATGGTAGCTCAGTGCTCAGGTGTGTGTCTTTTGTCTTTCTGACAGACTGTATTCTCTTGAGACGAACCAGCTACACCCAAACACACACACACACTGAACGGCGTTCAGATACTAGGTTAAACAGGGCTTCACCGAGAGACTTGCTTGGGTTGAGTTAGTTAGTCATTTTAAAGCATGTGTTCATTCTCAGACAGACAGGTCTGGCTGTAGCTCTAATTCAATCATCACACCTGAGTGAATCCTCTTGTATTTACTGTAGTGTGTCCACCTGCATGAGGAACAGAGCATGACACACACACACACACACATACACACACACACACATACACACACAGTCTGCCTCATTGTTTGGAAATCGATGTTCTGTTCACAGGTGATGAGGCTGCAGCAGTGTAACAAGCCTTTTCAAAAGCTTTTAGAATTTAGTTTAGATTTAAGACTTTGTAGACTTACATTTAAGCTTAAGAACTCGTGAAAGCATGTTCAGGTCACATTTCACTCCTAAATTAAAATAAAGAAATTATATTGTGTTTAAAATACTTTTATTTATTTTATTTTATTATTTTATTTTATTTTATTTTATTTTATTTTATTTTATTTTTTCATTATCACTTATTGCATAAATAGATTTTAAAATAGGCTTTTTTTCTTTTTTATTTAATTTTGTTTTATTAATTATTAAATAAACTCATAATCTTATTGGGGCTTTTTTCTTTCTTTTTTTTGCATTGCATTGCATTGTTAAAATTTCATTTCATTACCACTTATTGAATAAATTAGTTTCAGAATAACTTTTTTTTTTTTTTTTTTTTTTTTATTGTGTTTTATTTTATTTTATTTTATTTTATTATTATCTCTTATTGCATAAATAGATTTTAAAATAACTAACCTTTTTATTTTTCATTTAAGTTTGTTTTATTACTTATTAAATAAGGTGGTAATCATATATATATATTTTTTGCATTGCATTGTTAAAATTTCATTTCATTACCACTTATTGAATACATTTGTTTTAAAATAACACATTTTATTTTTATTTTATTTTATATTTTATTATTATTATTATTTTTATAATCACTTATTGAATAAATTCAGTTTAAAATAACAAACATGATTTTTATTTTATTTTAGTTTGTTTTCACTTATTGCATAAATTAATTTTAAAATAACTAGCTTTTTTGTCTTGTTCTTTTATTTGTCTTTTCTTTTATTACTTATTAAATAAGATTATAACCTTATTGGGATTTTTTGCATTGCATTGAATTGTAAATTTCATTTCATTGTCACTTACTGAATAAATTAATTTTAAAATAAACAGCATTATTATTATTATTATTTTATTTTCGCTTATTGCATAAATTAATTTTATATTAATAGTTTTAATAACTAGCTTTGTTGTCTTTTTTAATTTAATTTATTGATTTTTTGCATTGCCTTTAATTTCATTATTATTTAAAATAATCAATATTATTTTTATTATTTTATTTTATTTCTTATTTAAAAATGCATTGCACTGCATTGCATTTCGTGAATTTCATTTTATTATCACTTATATAAATATTAATAATGAATAAAATGAATAAATTCATTTTAAAATAACCAACATTATTATTTTTGTAATTTTTATTTTATTTTATTTTATTATCACTTATTGCATGAATTGATTTTAAAATAATTAGCTTTTTTTTTCTTTTTCATTTCACTTTATTTTATTACTTATTAAAATGAGTTTTAATTATTTATTTATTTTTGCATTGTATTGCATTGCATTGTACTTTTAATTTCATTAGCACTTTTTATTTATTTATTTATTTTCCAGACATGTTCTTGGCATTTTCCACAAAATTCATCCTTTGCACCTGGCTTTAAACCAGCTTTTAACCCCAAACCGTTGGGCTTCTACGGAGTATACAGATTTAAAGATGAGCACTTTGTTTCACATGTAAATTGGCTGTATGTGTTACGATGTAAATGGATACCTGGAAGTGAAAGCAATTAAGAAGACAGATGGCCTGTGACACAGAGACAAATGCCTAGTGCCCGAATAGATCTTAAACTGAATTATCAGTGCATAGAGTCCTCAGTCTTATTCAGATGACTGGTTAAACGCTTACATTGATGCATATGACCAGTTTATACAGGCTCCACAAATCACACATGAAACATGCATGAAGAGATACAGTACCTCATAAATGCACTCAATTCATTTTTAATGGCAGTGTACAGGAATTGTGCATTTAATCATTTTGCATCGTAATCTAGTATATAGATTTGTAGTATATTTGTGTCAGAGAATTTATAGTTCAGCAAATTAGGTAGTCTGCCTAACATCATTTGCACCAAAATTGGAATAGCACTATAATATAAAATGTATATAAATCTTAATTTTATCTTATTATTCACAAAATATATTTGAAACACTTTCAAATAATTTTAAAATGTAAGTTTCACTCAAGCGTGCACTTTTTTTTAGACTACAGAAGAGCTGTTTTCGCTTTCGATTCGGCTTGTATTGAGCATTTTAAAGAAGCATTCTCTTGTTGATAGCTTTTGTCAAGTCTTTCGCTTGATTCCCTTATTATTCCTGTTATCGTTTGTCCTTAGCACTCAGGCGCTGTTTTTCAATCAGACTATTTCGCTTCCACTCTCTTCTTTCTTTCTTCCTCCGTTCTTTCATTGAGCTTTTATAGCTTTTCATGTGTTGTGCAGTTGTTCCCCGTCGCTGTATCTCTGAGATGACCCTCATAACGAATGACTCTGACAGACAGTAAACACTTCAGATGTAATTATGATTGGAGTGAGCGCAGAAAATCAGACTCCACTCGCCAGAATTTGACAAATGCAGTCATTACGAACGCTTTCTCACAATCCCCAGACCTCCAGCTCTCTGCTTTATACAGAATAATGCATGTGCCATGATTAGATTTGCTGTACTTCAGTGTCTGTTTTAGATAGAAACCTCCAATATTTTATTTCGTCAGCTTTTTGATATTAAAAAAGTGTGCTGTTTTTTAATCATATTCAACCATACACACACAGATGGAGCTCTGAAAATCAGCCAAGTCTGTAATGTAATGTAATATTGGACATTTGAGGGTGCTCCTCCTCTCGTCTCTTTCTCAGGCTGATTGAGCGACAGGCGGAGAGAGAGAGAGAGAGAGAGAGAGAGAGAGAGAGTGGAGGGGAGCGGAGGGTCAGCTGGCCGCCTGCGCAGGGAAATGGAAATAGCTCCCGGTCCACCTCCAATGAATAGCAATTTCCAAGAGATGTGTGCTTTCCCTCCACCACATCGCCTCCTCTCATTATTGAGACTTACACTTGGAAATGACTTACAGGATGATGAAAGTGTTTGTGTGAGTACACTGGGGTCCAGAAGTCTGAGAGCACTAGTAAAATTTAGAATTTTACTTCTATTTTTTGCTAAATTTTGCGTTTTCCTGAAAATGTAAACAACGTGGCTCTACTGTGCTATCAAAACGTTGCTTCGTTTTCGTGTTCGTCAACATAAGCTCCATCAACAGCACCAGTTTGGGGTGAGAGCATCTGTTTTTTCCGACCAATGGCAGACTGGGGGCGTGTCCGGGAAACCTGTTCGAAAACAGTCAGTCTTTCTAATTCTATTTAGTGATGCTTTCGGCACAGAAATACTTAAAGGATTAAAGAAGTTCACTGTTTTCAACAAAAACAGATAATGTACTCACCCCCTTGTCATCCAAGATGTTCATGTCTTTCTTTCTTCAGTCATAAAGAAATTATCTTTCTTGAGAAAAACATTCCAGAATAAAAACATTTCAGAATTTCTCTCCATATAGTGGAGATCAATGGAGCCCCCGAGTTTGAACTTCCAAAATGCAGTTTAAATGCGGCTTCAAATGGCTCCGAGGAAGAAGGGTCTTACCTAGTGCAACAATCAGTCATTTTCGAAACAAATTGACAGTTTATATACTTTTTCATCTTAAATGCTCATCTTGTCCTGTTCTGTGATGCGCATGCATGTAATCTGTGTAATCCAGGTCAATACAGTTAGGGTATGTTGAAAAACAACGTCAAAATCGTCCTATATCACTGTTTTACCTTTTTTGTTAAGGGTGTTTGATCTTTTTTGCATGTTCACTTTGCAAAGCCTGTGTCGGTACTTCTGCATTGATGTAGGATGATTTTGAAGTGATTTTTGAAGTTAAGGGGAAAATACGATTGGAGTTTTTAGACATACCCTAACTGTCTCGAGCCAGAATACACAGAGTTCAGGAAGAGAAAGACAAGACGAGTGTTTGAGATTAAAAAGTATTTAAATTTTTTTTTTTTTTTTATGAAAATAACCAATCGTTTCGCTAGATAAGACCCTTCTTCCTCGGCTGGGATCGTTTAGAGCCCTTTGACGCCGCATTTAAACTGCATTTTGGAAGTTCAAACTCTGGGCACCATATCAGTCCATTATATGGAGAAAAATCCCGAAATGTTTCCCTTAAAAAACATAATTTCTTTACGGCTGAAGAAAGAAAGACATGAACATCTTGGATGACAAGAGGGTAAGTACATTATCTGTAAATTTTTGTTCTGGAAGTGGAGTTCTTCTTTAATGATAGATTTGTTTATTACAAACATGCAGCTTTTCACTTCACAAGACATTAATTGATGGATTGGAGTCATGTGGGTTACTTGTGGATTACTGTGATGTTTTTATCAGCTGTTTGGACTCTCATTCTGACGGCACCCATTCACTGCAGAGGATCCATTGGTGAGCAAGTGATGTAATGCAAAATTTCTCCAAATCTGTTCTGATAAGGAAACAAACTCATTTACATGGACATCATTGTTTGTGTTTAGGGAGGTTCATATGAGGCATACATCCATAGATTTCTGTTTGCAATTATACTTATTTAAAAATACTTATTTTTGCTGCCAATCCTTCTGATCGACAATAAAAGATCAAAAAAAGCATTGAAAATGATTGCAAAGGCAGTGGTAGAGGTTGAGTGCCTGTCCTTTTGTGTTGTGTTATGCATTCTCCATCAATAAAAGAGGGAGAAAGAAAGATGCAACAAAGAATTTAGGCAAAGAGGCAAAAGCAAAAGCAAGAACAGCTTTAGAAAAAGTGGTTTTGATATATTGCAGCGTCGTGGAGGCGTAATTAAACAATATTTCTGTGCTTTGGTGGAGCCCCTCAGCATATGCCGTATGTCACCTCGCTTCATCATTGACAAGCACACCAGCCTCAGCAAATAAACCAGAGCAGGGCCGGCAAATAAAGATTTATTAGACTTTTATATATTTATACCTTTCTCGTGCTTTTATTCCAACCCTTTAAATATATTTACATGGAAAACAAAAACTATGTACTGTATATAAGGCTATATCTTTTGCATCCAGGATATTTTTGCATGAGCTAGCGGTTTCTCTGTGGTACCTACAGAGCAAATACTGAGCATTAATTGTTGTTTTGCTAAATCTGCAGGATAGATACTGTAGGTGCACCCACCACCCTGAGGAAGAGAACAACAGACAGCTGATGACTATGAGGGCGACGAATCTCATAGACACACACACGTACACACGCTCACGGGGAGACCCATTTCCCTCATGCCTATTCATTGTTTATATGAAAGTGTGTGTGTGGGAGCCTACTGGCTTCAAAGAAGATTCATAGCTCAGAAAAGATAAGCATGGCAACGTTTGTCCTTATATTTGGACTGTCTTTTGCTCTTTTTTCCTCCAATGTATTGTCTATATCTGTTGTGTGTGTGTGTGTGTGTGTGTGTGCATATGTGGCTTAGATGTAGTTTGCATAAACAAAGTTCACACTAAATATAAACTAAATCTGACATAAACTTCCTTTGAGTGTTCAGAAAGTTCTCAATTGGAAGATCAATTAATGAAATGAAATTAAAATTTCATAAATATTATATTATTTTCTATAAATGATTATTTCTATAAATATTATATTATTTTAAAGAAATTAATACTTTTATTCAGCTAGAGGATGGATTAAGTTGATCCACAGAGACTGATAGTTACAAAAGATTTCTATTTAAAAAAATAAATAAATAAAAAGCTGTTCTTTTGAACTTTCTATTTGTCAAAGAATCTTGACAATAGTGTGTCACAAATTTCCTAAAATATTAAAGGATTAGTTTACATCCAGAATAAAAATGTCCTGATCATTTATTCACCTCCATGTCATCCAAGGTGTTCCTGTCTTTCTTTCTTCAGTCGAAAAGAAATTAAGGTTTTTGAGGAAAACATTCCAGAATTTTTCTCCATAGGGTGGGTTTCAACAACGGGTCGAAGGTCCAAATTGCAGTTTCAACGCAGCTTCAAAGGGCTCTACACAATCCCAGTTTAGGAACAAGGGTCTTATCTAGAAATGCATGCGTGGTCATCCAACATCGTTGTGGACTTTCTTTGCACACAGTTTGTAAACACTGGGTCAGTGCTTCTGCCTACATCACACGTACGTGATTATGTAATGCATATGCTAGTGCAAGATGAGCATTTGTGGTTAAAAAGTATATAAATGTTCTATTTTTATTTTAGAAAATGACCGTTACGGTAGATAAGACCCTTATTCCTTGACTGGGATTGTATAGAATCCTTTGAAGCTGCATTGAAACTGCAATTTGGACCTTCAACCACTATATGGAGAAAAATCCTGGAATGTTTTTCTCAAAAACCTTAATTTCTTTTCAACTGAAGAAAGAAAGATCATCTTGGATGGCATGAGGTGAGTAAATTACCAGGAAATTTCTATTTATGAAGTGAACAACTCTTTTAAGCAACATAGGTATGAAGAAGAAATGTTTTTTGAGCACTTAAATTCAGCTTTGCTATCACAGGAATAAATTGCATTTTAAAATGTTATTTTAAATAACAGTATTTTACTATATATTGTAATAATATTTCACATTTTAACTGTGTTTTTGTTCAATTAAATGAAGCATTTTATTAAATACCTTTTAAAAAAAATCTTACTGACCCAAACTTTTAAATGGTATATTATATTATGTACAAGAGAGTACAAGAGATTGTACAGTGTAAAAACATTGGAAGTGCTCATTTAGATACAAAAAAAAGAAAGCAAAAAAGGAAACCATGTGTTTGTAGAATCGTGAATAGTGGTAGCAGTAATCATGCAGAGATGTGATCTTCAGCTGATTAAGCCTGTTACGACAAGCTAGACCGACATCCTGAGCGTCTTTCTCTCTCTCCCCCCTCAAATGTAACTCAATCCAGTCCTGTGCTCCTCCCAACACTAACCAAATCACAACATCCCACTCCTACTGTTAATTCATTTTGACCAGAGACAGAAGTTGTGTGGTTTGCAGGAGCAAAGATGAGCTGAGATGCAGAGCAGCTGTAATGAAGCCATCATGCAGGGACTGAGAGGACTCCTGGATGGCCTGACTCAATCTGGGTGGCATTCACTGCTGTCTAATTAACTCTAAATGCATTAGGGAACAGTTAGACTGCCTGCCAACAGCTCAGAGACAGGCCTCTAAATCAGCCCGTTGTTGGATATAGTGCAGAGTCACCAAGAGAATTATGGGTAATAAAGTTTGGCTAACCATTTATTTGTCTGGTCATAAGTTGTAGCTGTTCGTGAATGCATAAGATGACAGTGGAGATTCGTTTGGAAAGGTCTGATACTAATCCACACACCTGTGAAGAATATTAAGACGCTTTGATGGTTCACCAAACAAAGTCAAACTCTGAACAGAGAGACACACTTCAACTTTTTTCTTTTTCTGGTTCTCCAGATACCGATTTGTTAACAGTTCCAGTAAAATAAAGTAACCCGTTTGCACCGCAAAGTTAAAAAAAAAATACACTGACCAAAATTATAAACGCAGCACTTTTGTTTTTGCCCCCATTTTTAATGAGCTGAACTCAAAGATCTAAGACTTTTTCTATGTCCTCCCCACAGGTGTGGCGTATTAGGATGGTGATTAGACATGATTATTGCACAGGTGTGCCTTAGGCTATAAAATGTGCAGTTTTATCACACAGCACAATGCCACAGATGTTGCAAGTTTTGAAGGAACGTGCAATTGGCATGCTGACTGCAGGAATGTCCACCAGAGCTGTTGCCCGTGAATTAAATGTTCATTTCTCTACCATAAGCCGTTTCCAAAGGCGTTTCAGAGAATTTGGCAGTACATCCAATCGGCCTTACAACCACAGACCATGTGTGACACCAGCCCAGGACCTCCACATCCAGCATCTTCACCTCCAAAATTGTCTGAGACCAGCCACCAAGACAGCTGCTGCAACAGTCGGTTTGCATAACCAAATTTCTGCACAAACTGTCAGAAATCATCTCAGGGAAGCTCATCTGCATGCTCGTCGTCCTAATTGGGGTCTTGACCTGACTGCAGTTTGTCATCATAACCGACTCGAGTGGGCAAATGCTCACATTCAGTGGCACTTTGGAGAGGTGCTCTCTTCACGGATGAATTCCGGTTTTCACTGTACAGGGCAGATGGCAAACAGCGTGTATGGCGTTGTGTGGGTGAGCGGTTTGCTGATGTCAACATTGTGGATTGAGTGGCCCATGGTGGCGGTGGGGTTATGGTATGGGCAGGCGTATGTTATGGACAACGAACACAGATGCATTTTATTGATGGCATTCTGAATGCACAGAGATACCGTGACGAGATCCTGAGGCCCATTGTTGTGCCATTCATCCACGACCATCACCTCATGTTGCAGCATGATAATGCACGGCCCCATGTTGCAAGGATCTGTACACAATTCCGCTGAAAACTGAAAACATCCCAGTTCTTGCATGGCCAGCATACTCACTGGACATGTCACCCATTGAGCATGTTTGGGATGCTCTGGATCGGCGTATACGACAGCGTGTTCCAGTTCCTGCCAACAACTTCGCACAGCCATTGAAGAGGAGTGGACCAACATTCCACAGTCCACAATCAACAACCTGATCAACTCTGTGCGAAGGAGATGCATTGCACTGCGTGAGGCAAATCGTGGTCACACCAGATACTGACTGGTTCCGGACCCCCCAGATGCCCCCAATACAGTAAAACAGTACATTTTAGAGTGGCCTTTTATTGTGGCCAGCCTAAGGCACACCTGTGCAGTAATCATGCTGTCTAATCAGCATCTTGATAGATCTGTGAGCTGGATGGATTATCTTGGCAAAGGAGAAGTGCTCACTAACACAGATTTAGACAGATTTGTGAACAATATTTGAGAGAAATACGCCTTTTGTGTACATAGAAAAAGTCCTAAATCTTTGAGTTCAACTCTTAAAAAAATTGGGGCAAAAACAAAAATGTTGCGTTTATAATTTTGGTCAGTGTATCAGGTAATTGCGACATAAAGGGGTCGTTTGAAATAATAAATATGATCATTTTGGGTTGTTTAATTTTATTTGAATGATTGTTTTGAATCATTTTAAATAGTGCTGTCAGTTTAATTAACAAATTAATTACTTATGAAAAATAAGCCAAATAAAATATTTTAACGCAGTTAAAAGAAAAGTTAATGCTGAATTAAATAAAATATAAAATATTTCTTTCTAAAGCTATAATTTGTAATGTCTACATGCTACTTTCTCATTGAACACTATATCTTTAAATAATCTTTTGTGGGTATTTTTACAGTCAAATTTATTTTTCGATTAGATTAATTAATCGACACATCATGTAATTACTTAGATTAAACATTTTAAATAATTTTAAATAATTTCAGGTCATCTTGAAAGCTTCCAGAGGACCCCCTCTACATTTTTGGATGGATTGTGGTGCAATGCATGGTGAGAGAGGAGCTGTGATAAAACAAGAAAGAGGGGAAAAGTGTTTAGGAAATGGCATGAGCCAGATTCAAACTCACTTCTCCCGCATCCCAACAAGTTAGAGTGCTGCACCATCCTTCAGGCCTGTTCTCAGATGTACACTGCATAACTTAACTGAATTCGCTCTTCATCTGAAAGTTTAGCAGTTTGCGCTGTAATTTGTGAAAGATTCAGAGGCTCAAAGAGACCACAGCACTGGCTGCAGTGCTGCTCGATAATTAAGTATCATTAGAGTCTCAGTCACTACGCTAGAGCTGTATTTACAGAGACAGGGCTGGGGGTGTGAAGACAGCCTGTTTCTGCTCGTCTGTTTACTCTATATGAGTGTGAGTGTGTGTTTGAGAAATTGAGCTTCAGAAGGAGTTTGCACTGTTTGTACAGCCTCATTACTCATGAGGCTCTCAGATCATATGCGGCGAGAGTAAAGAGAGAGAAAGAGAGAAGTCTGTAGTTAGTATAGTCTCAAGTGCAGCTTAAAACTTAGAGCAAGTTTGAGATGTTGTTTAATGTTCAGCGCAGGGGTTTCACTTCTTTTCTATTAGCTGAACTCCTGTCGTCCACGTAACTCACATTTCCATAGAAATTGAACATATTCCTGTCTTTTTTGTGTTTATTTAAATCTACAAATCTTTTCCACAGAATTTTACTCATTTACTCCGATATATATATATATATATATAGTGTATAAATATAAAATATAAATGAAGTTTCCAGATTCCTTCTAGGCCTATCACCTGAATTATTTACTTACAAGTTTGGAGAGAAAATATTGAACATTGCTGCTGTTGATCTATTTAAAAACTAAATAAATTAATCACAAATTTCTGTAATTATAGATTAATCCATTAATCATGCACAAAACATAAATATTCAAACAATCTCCAACTTTATGTGGAAACCACATAAAGGCAGTATTTTAAATTAAAGTATCGTCGACAGTATCTAGGGATAAAATTAGTGATTATCATTCAACATTATCAGTATAATTGAATCAACCGAGGTCAAAAGTTTACATACACCGTGCAGTATCTGCAAAATGTTAAGTATTTTACCAAAATAAGAGGGATCATACAAAATGCATGCTATTTTTTATTTAGTACTGACCGGAATAAGATATTTCACATGAAAGAAGTTTATATGAAGAGTTCAGATGCAAAACCAGCTAAAAGCCGTCTCGGTCATAAATGAGATAATGATACTGAGTGAATGCTCTCGACACATATTATACGTCCATCAAATACTTTTTCTTCAAACTCGCTAAAATACCAGCCTTAGCCCAATCTGAAGTTCCGGTACTTACATAGAAACCCATACATCTGAGCCTTATAAAAATGAATTTTTTAAAGAAAGCCGTCAGATGGATTTAGCTGGTTTTGCATCTGAACTCTTCATATGTAGTCTACAAGAAAAAAAAAGATTAGGGTAAATTAAACTTATTTTGTCTTCTGGGAAACATGTAAGTATCTTCTGTAGCTTGTGAAAGGCAGTACTAAATGAAAAAAAATGTGATATTTAGGCAAAATAAGAAAAATGTACACATCTTCATTCTGTTCAAAAGTTTTCACCCCCTGGCTCTTAATGCATTGTTTTCTCTTCTGGAGCATCTGAACCTTCTGTAATAGTTGCATATGATCCCTCAGTTGTCCTCAGTGTAAAAAGATGGATCCCAAAATCACACAGTCATTGTTGGAAAGGGTTCAAATACACAACAATTCTGGAAAACCAAAGAATTTGTGGGACATGAAGGATTTTTCTGAAGAACAGCGGGCAGTTCAGGACAAACAAGGGACTTGTGAACATTGTGATCCTTCTTATTTTGGTAAAATAATAAACATTTTGCAGTTTCTGCAAGGTGTATGTAAACCTTTGACCTCAACTGTATATTGCAATGATAGCCAATATATTTTTGAAACATTAGCACAGCTACTTCAGGAAGTGAAAAAATTAATTTAATGTATTAAACAACAAATACCAAATATATGCTGTCAACCAGAAAATACCCACTTAAAATACACTTATAATTACCAGTTATTGTAACAGTACAAACTGTCTGAATGGCAAACTGGTATGGACTCAGGGTTGAGGTCTGTTTTTAGCTCTGTTGCTGTTCTTTCTTTGTTTTTGTTTCCCTATTCCATGCAGCCGCTGCTTGAATTCCCTGAATTGCTCCAAAATCAGCATATGTAGATTTAAATAACGCTTTCAATACATGTAATGAATTTTAAACCCTCTTCAAATTTTGGAGAACAAGTCTTTTTTAATTATAAAGTTAAATTGAATTCACAGTTAACACTTCAAACTCATTCTCAGTTGCAATTCAATCACGAACAGCAAGTCCACATACTTTTTGGTGCAGTTCAGCCTCGGTTCTCACGTATCTCCCATTGTCCCCAAAGAGATCCGTACAGCGCTATCATTCAAAGTGATGGTGACACTGACCTCATCACGTCCAATGAACATGTCATAATGAATGGCTGTGCTGGAAACTCTCTGCTGTGGTCTGAGCGAGCAGATTCAGAATCGAGCCCTGTGAGACGCGCGCCACGAGAGGCACAGGTTAGAATGTTATTACACTATTCACTGAATCTCATCATCAAATCATTTGTCACCAAAGCACATTTTGCCAGTGGATTACAGCAGCGGCCACAGGTCGCATGTATGTGTGGTTAGTCAACCCTGCCAAGCAAGAAATGAGCTTCTGTGGCTCTGTATTGCTTTAAGATTGAGGATGGGAATAGGACAGATAACATATGCCACAAAACCCATAACCTTTCAACACCAAACACAGTGCTCATATAGGAGACTAAGAAAATGTTTAAATTAGAGAGAAGATAGAATATAGTTGCATGATATATCTAGCTTTGAAGATTGGAGGACAGATGTTGACGGCATAGCCGATGTTATGCATCTCGCTCTGGCTACAACACTCACACTTGCAAAAATCAATCACTGGACAAAGATTAAAGGGATAG
Source organism: Labeo rohita (assembly GCF_022985175.1). Taxonomy (NCBI): domain Eukaryota; kingdom Metazoa; phylum Chordata; class Actinopteri; order Cypriniformes; family Cyprinidae; genus Labeo; species Labeo rohita. Next base: position 12,311,195 of record NC_066873.1, read on the forward strand.
ATCATCCAAAAATGAAAGTCCTGTCATGATTTACTCACTCTTATGCTGTTCCAACCTGTTAGCTGATTTTTGGCCATGTTCACACAGTAGTTGTCAAATGTGGTGAGACTTTTTTGTGGATGCACCTTCTTTGATATTACTTTAGTCACTGTCTCTATGGTTACATCAGGTGATAGTCACAAATAGAATACAGGCTTGACTTCGGTTACTCATTCAAGCCACTATTGTAAGGTGCTGTGTGAACAGGACATTTCGAGTCTCACACCTAAGTAATTGTTGTTGTCAGTTCCAAAAACTGACAGTGTGAACATAAGCCAAAAGGGACTTTGTTTCCATTCCCATCCATTCCCTTCCAACACATGCTAGAGCCAGTAGCATTTGTTGTGTATTGTTTTGGACACCAATGAGATTCTGAGATCTTTTCAGAGCTTTGGTGGAGAGGAAACATTATTAGTGAATAATGACTAAATTTCAGTCTTTCCTCACACAAAGTTAACATACAATCATTACAAGTAATCAGCAGGATGATTTGATGTTTGTCATGATATATACCATTTATCTTGTTTAACATTTTCATTTTGTATATATCCAGCAAACTAAACCAATTGTTCGAAGGGTGATTCTTACATAGGTGATATATCAAGTCCATATACATTTATGCACAGCAAAGCACACTCTAAAAAAAAGTAAGTCACATTGAAATACTAAAAAGGGCCACATGGGGCCTGTTTACGCCTGGTCACTCCATGTGTTTTCTCTGATCGGATAGCTGTCTGATCATGAAAAGACCGGGTGTAAATGCCCTCCGAATCACTTTCGAGACACATTTAAATCTGATCGCTCAAACCACTTCAGTAGGTGGTCTGGGCCGTGTTCCAGACGAAACTGGACAAGTGTAAATGCATCTGGTTGTTGAAACCACATATGCAGATTTTACTCCTCCCAAAATATTAAAATAATTAACGTTTAACTGCATTTTACAAGCTATACGGCATGTTATAGTCAGATATGACAGTGCTAATGCAATAAGCATCACTGCGGATGAGTAGCTGAGTATCTCTTCAGCAAGCTAATATGAAAACTGCCACAAATGACACTGAAAGTAAGTCGCAGACACTCAACACACAATCATCTTAATTAAAAGTAGTCAGACTAGCCTATCTTTCCAGTGCTGATGCCACACTCTCTCCTGTTGTGGTCTTTCATCTTGAAATTAGCTGTTGATGAATAAAATAGCATGAAATGCAGCGCATATCTGTTGCTTACGTTGACGTGAACTCTGTTTAATTTGCCTATAGTGCGGGAATTGAAGACCGGAATTATATACGTTTTGCGAAGACATTTATGTCGTCAAGTGTAAATGGAAACATTTAACAAATCAGATAGATATTCGATCAGAGAAAACGCATGAAGTGACCAGGTGTAAATAGACCCATGGAGACACCCCAAAAAAACAACTGCTTTGAACTGATTGCTTATACATATTACTAGAGGTCGACCGACATTGGATTTTACCGATACCGATAACTAGGTTGGACCACACTGGCCGATACGATCAATCGACCAATAGTTTTTAAAATAGATACTAAACGGAAATAAATAGTACTCTACTATTTAAAAAAAAAAAAAAGTAGCCTACTGAAACATACTTTGTAAATAAATAAAAATATTAATATTAATTATATATTGATCATTACAGTTAGTTCATTGTTCATTAAAGTTAAAGTTTTAAAATATATCAGTAAATGCTGAAATTATCACACTCTAATAAGGAACAATACTTCTATTCTACAGCTTTTATCAATCTTAGTGTTACTATTACATCAACAATCAAGCTATTCTACACAAAGGCCACAGTACTGAAATTGCATACATATCTCAGCCGCTCCAGCAACGGACCCAACCCGGAAAAATCTATCGGCATGGATTTTTGCTGATAACTGATAGTTCCGCCAATCAACTATTGGTGCCGATTAATCGGCAAAACCGATACATTTGTCGACCTCTACATATTACAGTACACAGATCAATTCAGAATGACTAAACACAGCAACATACACATGACAAATCAAAATATTATCCTAAATGTGTCATCTTTATCTTGATTGCAGTCCTCATCCATCAAAACTTTACCGGTGAGAAGCTTGTTTGCTTTATCCAGCCAAGAAAACATGGTTTGCGTAGGGATACAGCTATGGCCGGAAAGTAACAATAAATTAAATTTACAGTGACCATAGCTGTATCCCTTCTAGCCTTTAAGGTTTATTCCACCCCAAAATGAAAATGTTGTCATTAATCACTTACCCCCATGTCGTTCCAAACCGTAAAAGCTTAGTTCATCTTCGGAACACAATTTAAGATATTTTGGATAAAAACCGGGAGGTTTGTGACTGTCCCATTGACTGGCAGGTAAATACCATTGTCGAGACCCAGAAAAGTATGACAGACTTTGTCAAAATAGTCCATCTGCCATCAGTGGTTCAATCTGAATTTTATAAAGTGACGAGAATACTTTCTGTAAGCAAAGAAAAAAAAAACGTTTTTATTCAACGACTCGTCTCCTCCGTGTCAGCGTAGCACCATTTTAAACAGTATCCACTGGACGCAAACTGGCTAAACTGTTCTGTGTCAGTAGCACCACATGGATACATTTTTGATGTATATTTTCTGGGTCTTGACAGTGGTCCTGGCAGTCACAAACCTCCCAGTTTTCATCCAAAATATGGGCAAAGATGGACAAAGCTTTTAGGGGTTTGGAACGACATGGGGGTAAGAGATTAATGACAAAATTTTCATTTTGGGGTGAAGTAACCCTTTAACCCTGGAATGATTTGGCGTTCCATTTAGTTTATATTTCACACAGCATGTCGTGTGAGCATGCTCTCGCACTCTTCAAAGACAATCACAGAATATGACAGAGCTTGTGGAGACACACTGGAATGAAAATCCTATGTCATATGCCAGCTCTGATGTAATCAGCCTGGTTTTGTTTACATTAGCGCTGTTTTGGATTGATTGTTTGAATGCTTTTACTTACTGGATCATTGAACAGAAAACTTTCTCTGTTTTTAGCAGCTTGAAATGATATGATCGTCTTCTGCATTCTGCTTAGTTTAACACTGTTAGGATTTTTTATTTAATTATATGCATAAATGCGTTAACGCTGACAGCCCTAATATGTATTTAACTGACAAAAAGAACCAAAACTGGTTCTTTATTTGACATTTCATCAACTAATTATTTAGCTGTTATTTACTAGCTATTTATTTAGCTATTATTTACAAATTAATTATAACACTTTGGTTTGTGTTTATAAAAGGTCTGTATGGCAACTGTATCATTCCACATAGATTTCCACTATAAGTGCATTTCAATCAACATATTTTTTACATTTACATTTATTTAGTCATTTAGCAGATGCTTTTATCCAAAGCAACTTGCAAATGAGAAATACAACAAACAGTTAATTAAGTACAAGATAGAACAGGGTGAGATTAAGGAAAAGTGCAGGTTATTTTTTTTTTTTTCGAAGTAGGATGCAGTTAAGTGCTCTCAGAAGAAAGGAGTTTTCAGCTGTCTCTTGAATATTGTCAGGGATTCTGTGTTCCGGATAGGGTTGGCAAGATCATTGCACAAGCAAGAAACAGTGAATAAAAAATGTTCTGGAAGGTGATTTTATGCTACTCTGTGATGGTATCACAAGGTGTACCGATTGCATAAGAACAAGTGGAAGTATTTTTTTCATTCATTTTAGAAGCTGATAGGTGAGCTTATGCACCATGAAATCCAAAATCAACTGTAATGATCCAATCCATTTGGGATGGATAAAAGTGTCATCCTACATTTTTCTTGTTCAAAAAGCAATTTTATTTTAATATATGTCATCTTTAAAAAAGAAAAAAAGATTGCAACTTCCCTTCCATGTTGACTTTAGATTATTTACTGTACTAAATTGTCTTTGGTGCTAGACTTTTTTGGTCCTTTTTTCAGTCCACCCAAAAATGAACATTCTGTCATTAATTACTCCCCCTCATATTGTTCCAAATCCGTAAGACCATCATTTATCTTCAGACAGGTTTCCCATACTTTGGTTAACTTCAAATTCAAGGACCTTTCAAGAACTTTCCAGGTCCAATACCGTCAAATTCAAGGACTTAATGTGGAGACACATTTTAAGTGAGAGCAAGATTACATCATATTACCTTGTAAGATACATTGTTACAGTTTTCATGTTTCAAACACAACTATGCAAAAAAAGCTTTTTTGCCTCTATTTTTGGCCATATGACAGAGATCTGATATTCTATGTGTCTTATTTCTGTTTTGCATAAAACTGAAGAATATTCGGCTCTGCACCTGGCCAAGTGATGGTTTTACAGTCACCCTTGTGCAGACTAATTATAAACACAGCTAAAAGGCTTCCTACCAGGCGCCATCTTGAACAGTTTTATCAGAGGTAGAACGCAAAATGTTTCAATATAAGCATTTCAGTCAAATGTAATTTATGCAATATTTCAAACACTTAACCCACGGGAGAAAATCAATCCTTAGCACCAGGTTAAAGTCAGCCCAATTCCATGCAAAAAAATGTGGATTTGGCAACTGTACAATCCAACACAAGCTGCAGGAATCAGATTTAACTGATCATGGATCAAGACAAGAGTAAGGAAAGATGACTGACAAATCATGCTGAAGGATTTGCTGCTTAGCAGAAAATATGTTCATATCTTATCTTGTAAGATGTGCCCCCTTTATACAGAGTGTGTGTGATCGCGAAATTGAAAGTGAAAGTGAATAGCCGCTCATTCAAAAGAGATTTAAATACTCAGCATACAATAACGGCTCCCTGATGTGTGAAAATTATATTCAGTATTAGAATGACTGCGTGAGCAGGCGGTAATGGTCCAAAATTCAGCGGGAGAATGATCAAGCAAACAGTCCCGCGTAGGGCTTAATACAAAAATGCACACAATGAATGGCGACATTTTGGGCAATTTAGAAATCCTGCAAGTCCAAAAAGAGGACATGTCCAGGGAAAAGAGGACGTATGGTAACCCTAAAAAAAATCAAGCAAGCTAGTATGCATAGGGCACGGTGTGTTGGCAAAATAGCACATTAGCGGACGTGCTATACGTGCGGACGGGAATAATATGGATTTTTTCTCCAGAAAGCTTGCACAGAATAAATTCAAGCACTTTCAAGGACCTGTATATATGTATGTTTATTTTCAAAAACTTTCCAGGGCCTTGAAATTGTTTTTTCAGATTCACAAACTTTCAAGGATGTCAAGAACCCGTGCCCACCCTGTTCAGAACACAAATTAAGATATTTCTGATGAAATCTGAGAGATTTCTGATCCTGCATAGACAGCAACCCGGAAGCTATGAGATGTTATGAAGTTGCCAGAAAACTTTTTGAAACAATCATGCAAAAATAACAACTTTATTAAACAATTTCTTCTCTTCTGTGTCGGCGCACATTTACGAGAGTACCACAACGCATGCATGTGATGCTGCTGATGCAGGAGCCGACATTCTGACATAGAACGTCCATCTCTCTTAGTTCATTGTATCTAGTTTCTGGTTCAAATGCTGTAAGGCTGGACAAAAAATTGCAAGTTATCCTCTCTGTCGAAATCTTCAGACATTTTACGAAGACTGTTTTATGTAGTGTACATCGTCTTCTTCTTGTAAACAAGGTGCAGCGCATCCAAGTTCTGTCAGTAGCACCACACAAATGCATAGCTGAGATTGACACAGAAGAGAAGACATTGTTGAATTAAGTTTTCTTTCTGCACAAAAGCTTCATAACATTAACGTTGAACCACTGAGGTCACATTGACTATTTTAATGATGTCCTTACTACCTTTCTGGGCCTGGGAACATTTCTATACAGGGTCAGAAGGCTCTTGGATTTCATCAAAAAGATCTTAATTTGTGTTCTGAAGATAAACGAAGGTCTTACAGGTTTGGAACGACATGAGGGTGAGTAATTAATGACAGAATTTTATTTTTGGGTATTTAAAGCAAACTCTTTTAGCTTTATATACTCATTGACCCTGAATCTAAATTTAGCCATGTTTAAGTGGCCATGTTATACGTCATTTGTGAATCAAAGCCACATGTGAAAACAAATGACTAAAATACCATCAAGTCCACTTTGTAACACGGTGCAATCTGAGAAACAAGTTGATTTGGACTTTGAAGTGTCACACAGTATTCCATTCCTTACTCTCTCACACACACAAACACACACACACGGGCTCAAGCCCTTATCTGATCCAGACTGCAATTGGCCCTGAGCTTCACAAGCCTCTGCAGCGAAGCCCTTGTTGATTTGACCCGCTTTAATTAAACTCCATACAGTTGTGCTATCTGTCTGTGTGTCTTTCAATGAAGATTGCCTTCGAAATGAAATTTTATTGAATAGCTTGTTGAGTCTCATTGAATGCTCTGTCATCTGAGTGTAAACATCCACTGATAGCAGTTATTTCCCTCAGCCCGAGAAGTCGCGTTTGACTGCGTCTTTGTGCGGATACAGTCAAAGATAGAGAAGGACATTATGAAGTCATTAGCAGAGCAGCTTTGAGATGTCAGGCCTCCGCTGATAAACACAGGCCAATGTAGAGCACAGCTGGATCTGAGGCCATTAAACTGAAGGAAAAGCACTGTTCTTAGTGTGGGAGCAGCGATGAGAGGGGCTTCTGGGTCTTTTTGTGTGGAGAGGCTGAAGAGGGATAACAGATAGACGAATTAAGATGTTCTACGCCCCTGGGCAAAAATAGCCATTAAGCCATTAACCCGTTATGCAGTATTTCAGTAGTACTGGGGGTTTCCATGTGATGTTTGCAGTGATTAAACTAATCTTGGATGCTGATTGGTCAAGACAGTCATGATAAAATACTCAATATAGAAACACTTGTTCATCACATCACTGCACAGCACCAGTGGCATGTTGAGAAAAATAATTTGTAAAACTTAGTACGATTTTGTAACTTTTTTGAAGAAAGCCTCTTTTACTACGACTGCATTTATTTGATCAAAAATACATTAAAAACTGTAATATTGTGGAATATTATTACAGAGTAAAATAAATGTTTTCTGTTAATATATTTTAACATACCAAGTTTAGCTTAATATTTTTATAGAAACTTCTTCAGGATTCTATGGAAGCCCGTTTGCACCACCGAATAAAAAATAATGGTAATTGCGACTTTTTATCTGACAATTCTGACTTTTTTTCGAGTTTACATCTCGCAAGTCTGACTTTTTTTTCTCAGAATTGTGTCATATAAACTGGCAATTCTGACTTTTTTCTCAGACCTGTGGGATATAAATGCACAATTGCTAGATATAAAGTCAGAACTAAGGGATATAAACTCTCAATTGTGGGAAATAAAGTCAGAATTGTGAGTTTATATCTCTCAATTCTGACTTTATTTCTCGCAATTGTGAGTTTGTATCTTGCAATTCTGACTTTTTTTTCTCAGAATTATGAGATACAAACTTGCAATTGCGAGTTATAAAGTCCAGTTATGAGGAGAAAAAAAAAACCTGATATGTTCAGAGATTTGTGTTTATATCACACAATTCTGACTTAATTTCTCAGAATTGCAAGTTTATATTACACAATTCTAGCTATAACTCGCAATTTAAGTTTAAGCAATTTAAGTTTAAGTGAGTTTAAATTTCATATTTCTGAGAAAAAAGTCAGAATTGTGAGTTTGTATCACGCAATTCTGAGAAAAAAGTCAGAATTCTAAGATAACAATTCACAATATCTTTTAATTTTTTTATTCAGTAGCGGAAACAGGCTTCCACAGGATTGTCTGATAAATAAAAAGTTCAAAAGAATAGAATTTATTTTCAAAATAGCAATGTTTTTTAATATTATTACACTCTTTACTGTCACTTTTGGTCAATTTAATGCATCGTTATTGAATAAAAATATTAATTCTTTAAAAACAAAATCTGACTGACCACGAACTTTTGAATGGTAGTGTAAGTGTAACATTATTTCATAACGTTTTACTTAAAATGTTTTCGCAATATGTTTATTATAGTAGTAATTAAACAGTCATTCAGCTTTTAACAGTTTATAATAGTTAAGCATTGCTTTTATTGTTGTGACCATAATTCAATCACTTTAAAGACACGTGTTCTCTGCCAGCATAGTAATGGATCCTGATTCAATAGATATTTGACAGCTAATGATTTTAACACATCTGTTCTGCCATAGGCAGTGAGCACTGATGCTGTCTGAGAAAATGGATCGACCAGAAACTCTCCTAATGGTTTTCCTCAGTCTCCGCACACCTCCCACATTCAGGGGACTGTCAGTCATCATTCAATGAATTTTGATTTCAGACATACATGGGCTGATGGTTTTGTGTAAATTTGATATTTCCATGGCAAAATTGGAAACAGTATTTTGAGCCTTTCTTTCATTAATGCACAATTCAGCAGAGACACAGATCTCTACTGCCACCCTGAGCATTGTTATTGTTACTACAAGTATTAATGACCAATCAGAAGTTTTTTTTTAAGGAGGTATGAATCCTTTTCACATTTCTTCAGTTCTAAAAAGTGATAGGGAGGTAGAGAAACTATAGTGGTAAACAGAAACAATGGTAAAACTTTTGTTAACATTAGTTAATGTATTAACTAACATGAACGAAAAATGTATTTATTACACTATTTATTAATCTTTGATAATGTTAGTTAATAAAAATATTGTTGTTCATTGTTTGTTCATGTTAGTGCATTAACTAATGTTAACAAACACAACTTGTGATTTTAATGCATTAGCAGATGCTGAAATTAACATGAACTAAGATTACTAAATGCTGTAGAAGTACTGTTCATTCTTAGTTCATGTTAACTAATGCAGTTGACTAATGTTAATTAATGAACCTTATTATAAAATGTTACAGCAATAAATATAACTTTGTGTTTGCTCCAAAAGCAAAGGGAAAAAACTGTTTCTATGAATTTACAAAAAAAAAGAAATGAGAGATTGTCATCAAAAGAAAGAAAGATGTCAAAATTCTGTCACTCCCTCAGCCACTGTATTAAAAAATGAAAATATAAGACACTTTACTATATTTAAAACATTAATAACTGTGGAAGAGTGTCAAAGAGTCTGAAAAGGGTCTATTATAGGCTAAAAATTTAATTTGGTTGGATTAAACTGTTCTGTTTACAACCAAACTTAAAAAAGGCAACATTTAAATGTATATATTAATAAAATTTAGCATGTTTAGTAAAAGATTTAACTTATCATTTTGCTTTTGTTTTTTTCTTCTTTAGTTATAATGCTGTTTTGTTTTTTTTTTTTTTTTTTTTGCATTTTATGCCTTTTTATTTTAATTGATTGATGTAGGCTGTTTAAAGTATTCATTTATTTAATGTTTTATTTGAGAATTAATTATTTGTGTAAAATAAAACAAATATGTTTGACAATAACCAACTCATATTAAAACCACTTAGTTGATCACATTCTAAAAAGTATTTTCTGTGGGGTCTACAGTATATAATTTCATCCAAATAATATATTTTCCATATATAATAAGATTTAAATAATAGTAAGATTTTGAATACTTTTTAATGGAGTCTGCATTTATCTGTATATCAAGGCTGCATTTATTAGATCAGAAATACAGAAAGAAATGTAATATTGTGAAATATTACTGCAATTTCTAATATTGGTTTTGTATTTTAATATACTTTAAAATATTATTTATTTCTGTGACGCAGCACTGAATTATCAATGTTGAAAATGGTTGTGCTGCTTAATATTTTTTTGGAACCTGTGATACTTTTTTCATTTATTCTCTGATGAATAAAAAGTTTTAAAAAAACAGCATTTATTCAAAATATAAATCTTTTCTAACAATATCTAAATATCTAAAGTATTTTACTATCACTTTTTAGCCATTTAACACATCCTTGCTGAATAAAAATATTAATTTCTTTAAAAAAAAGAAAGAAAAAATTACTGACCCCAGATTTTTGAATAGTAGTGCATATTGTAACACAAAATTTCTATTGTGAATAAACACTGTTCTTTTTAACTTTTTATTTATTAAAGAATCCAGAAAACTGTTTCAAACACTGATTATAAATCAGCATATTAGAATGATTTCTGAAAGATCATGTGACACTGAAGACTGGAGTAATGCTGAAAATTCAGCTTTGCTTCACAGGAATAAATTATATTTTAAAGTATTTTAAAATATTTTTTTTTCTATATTTTTGATTAAATAGATGCAGCCTTGATGAGCAAAAGAAACAAAAAGCTTAAAAATCTTACTGATCCCAAACCTTTGAACAGCAGTGTAATTCCCTTGTGTTCAAAATTTAAATGTGTTAAGATACATAAAAACTGTATTTTCCGTATTCAATCGTGACATGTTTTGATTGAAATTTTTTTAAAGTACAATTGTCCTGTAGTGTTATTTCCACCTAAATGTTATTATACTTCTCTTCCACCGTGTACTTCCCCCAAATGCACCCATAATTCATGTGCTTCCTCTCTGTCTCTCTGCTCTAGTGGTCATCATGGGATCTGGTTTACTGGTTTACCCCTTCGGTCTCAACTCCAACCTGGTGAAGTCTTTCTGCGGAGACTCCGACATCTACTACGCCGGGGAGTGTCAGATAGGATGGGGCTACATGCTGGCTATCGTAGGTGTCATGCTCACCCTCTTCCTGCCCTTTTTCGCTAAGTACGCCCCCAAGGAGCACCTGTCACCCACCCCACTGCCCACTCTTTTATAAAGCACTACAGACCACCACCATCTACAATATCCAACTATAAATCTGAGGTCGAACAGACGGTAAAGTCTCAGCATCATTAGCCGTGGTTGCTAACAATGATGTCATGAAGATGCTGCTGCTCTGAAGCAGAACTCAAGACTCCTCATCCCCTCTATTCTCATTGCTTTTTTTGATTGTGCTAGTAGCGTCTTCCTTAATTCAATAAGGTCTTTTTTTCGTCACATTCAACCTGCCAGGTGAAAACTCATTTGAAAAGGATTATATGGATTTTGGTCTTTCTTTCCCTTCTTCTTAATTTATTTTCGAGCTTTGTTCTTGATTGAAGACCTCTGAGGACTAACTACTGAAAATAACGGAAAATAGACCATGGTGCAAATTAGTATTTTTGAAATTTTGTTCGCAAGGATCAAAACCAAAAATAGCAAATGAAAATTGAGTAAGAGTTTCCAATATTTTACAGAGACTTGTCAGCATGCATTTAAAGGATAACAAAAAATAAACGGTAGGCCCTTTTTTAACGGACTTATTCTAGATCCAACAGGTTTGAAGGAACAGTTTCTAGCACCTATTCAAGGACCAACACTGTGGCTTAAGTAAACTGAAACATTCGTACGAGATTTAAATTCACAGGAATCTGTCTGTATTTTCTTCATTTTGTTTCTCATAACCCTGTGAGGGCCGTCAAGGAACTGTATTTACAGCACGGACCAGGCCGTTGCTACAAAAAACTGCCATGGATGGACCGCAAGCATGGACTTTATTTGAAAGTGAAATGATCCCACAAGTGAAACCATTTGTTTTCCCTAACTGAGTGAACAGGATGTGTTGTGAAGTCTCCATTTGCGTTCTTTACTGTAACACCTACTAGTACTGAATTATTCAGGATTACACAAATCAGGAGCAAGGCTGTTCTTAGTTAAAGTTGGGCTTGGTTAACACTAAGACACTATGTTCTGGAATAAACCAACTTCTAACCAACTTGTGCCTTTTGACCATTGCTAAGACTTAAGTACCTTTCATCAGGTAATCTACTTCTAAAACATTTTGTAAATGCTTTCTTGTTGGATTAACATTCTGTGATTATTTCTGTATGTCTCCATCTTTAATGATGATTAGTTTTAGCTGAAGGTTTGTAATGTTGGCGCATCTCGCCAAGCCGATGGCCTGTTTTGTTTTGAAGGGGTTGCAAAAATGAACAAAACGATGAAAGCTAAATTAGCACGTCATTGAACGAGACAGGACAAGCTATTCGGTCCTGATTTGTCATGACAAATTTATGTATTTCTTTGGGAAATTTGCTCTAATGATCAAATTAAGCTAATGTGCTAATGCATTTACTCTTGGCACAGCAATACGGTGAAGCTAAAGCTTCGACTTGGATCATTCCATATTGCACTTGGCTCACTTTTGTTGTTGTGTTGATTCATTTGTGTGTTGTGTGTTTAGACCGGCTAAAAACATTGGCACTCAACTGCCCTCTTTCGTAGTATCAACACCAAATGATATAGATGTGCTGAGAGAGAAACAAACCCATTCCTCCCTAAAATGTGTGTGCTTATAATTGTTAAGGGTTGCTGAAGCTCATATGACAGAGCACAACTTACAACTTACAATAACAGGCCCTTTAAATGTGTTTATGCAGGAGTACACTGGCGTCCTCCGACTGCCTTGACGGTGATTTGCATTTTTGAGTTTTGTTTATGATCATGTATGTAAAGTCTGACCACTGGTAGATCTTAGATCTTGTAGATTAGTGCTGTGGGTTTCCCACTGTGATGTTTTGGTTGTAAATAAGTCTGTAACATGGCATCCTGATGGTTGGTTCCCTTTTGAAAGCTATATTTTGCGATGTTACCTCATCATTGTGTTTGTTTAACCTTTGAAATCCTTAACAAGTTGCTGTTATGTGTTTCTTCTTTGTAATAAAGCATTTCATAAACTTAGCAAATTGATGTCTTTTGAATGAAGACACCAACAAATCTTGTAAATATTTCCCAGGTTTGGGAATAAAATACAAATAGATTTTAATGCACCAACTAACAATATAATAACATAGAAATTAGAACTCAAAGATGATGCATATAAATACTGTCACAAATTTAAATAAACCATGTACACATAGCTGCATAGGAAATAAATTTATATGCATCTAAATACTCAAGATTACATATGCATAAAGATTGGAACTAAAATATTCTAAATATTTTAAATGCATATAAATTAAAATAAATACAATTCTACAAAAGCATCTAATCTGCAAAGTGAATCAAAAATTATATTCAATGACCATTATTGGTCATTTCTTAACTACTTCACAACTAAACCAAAACCAACCCTAACTTCAGTAAAAGTCTGTGCTAGTTTAATCTTTCCCCTGTTACTCACTCGATCCACATCACATTTCACTGAGAGCCAGCACCACATTTCTCATCTCTGCATCTGACGCTCTCACAGCCTCCAGGGCATTCCTTTGCTCTGACAGTGAAGCAGCTCGGACTGACACACAAGTCATCGTGTCCTTTTGTTTGTCGTAGTTTCCAACGCAGCGATGCACCTGACCTCTGATCAGTCTGGGCAGTGTCTGATCCTGAAAAACAAATACAAATACAAAATGACTTGAACATAAAGGTTTATGGTGTCTCTATCACTGCCAACATCACATGACGGTGTGCAGTCATAATGGCTTATCTAAAAAATAGAATATGCGCAATGGAAAATATGTAGGTGAAAGTCACAACCCAAAGAAAGTATCTTGATTCAGATTTGTATATCTACTGTCTTCTTTGATACAAACCAACTACTTCCATACTGTAAAAAAAAAAAAATATATATATATATATATATATATATACACACATATATATATATATATATATATATATATATATATATATATATAGGGAAATTACTGCCACCTACAGTAATACTGACGTATGAGCTATATCATTTACTGTATTATACAGTGAATAAAACAGCTTGTGAATAATCACTTATATACCTCAGAAAAGACAACAGTATAACTTATGTTAACAAGTTGGAGTCCACTTCAACCTTTAGAATGTTTTATTGTTGTTTTTAATTAAATACATGTGAGGGAATGAAAGATTGGACACCAAATATATCCGTTGGTCGTAGGTGGTGGAATTTCCACAAAGAAAACAGCTAAATTTAATAAAACGAATGTTTGATTGTAATCGAAAAGACAACTGATTCACCATATTAAAAAGAGCGTAAAAAACACATTATTGCGAGACACATTGTTTGTGTTTCGCTATAAAACTGACAGATTATGAAAGCTGAGACTGCACAGCACAGCTTATTGCTATTAATGGGTGGCTGGCGCACTACAAATAGGCCTAATGAATGCAATCGAAGACGTGAAATATTATTTCCAAGCATAATGTCCCTGCGAACAGCATCATCTTTATGCTAAGTAAAACTTAGAAATATAAAAAATATATATATATATATATATATATATATGCACTACCATTCAGATTTAGGATTAGTTCACTTCCAGAATAAAAATTTCCTGATAATTTACTCACCCCCATGTCATCCTAGACGTTCATGTCTTTCTTTCTCAAAATGAAATTAAGGTTGAGGAAAACATTCAAGGAATTTTCTCCATATAGTGGACTTCAACAGGGATCAATGGGATGAAGGTCTAAATTACACAATTCCAGCTGAGGAATAAGGGACTTATCTAATGAAACAATCTGCCATTTTCTAAAAATAAAATGTAAATTTAATCACAAATTCCTGATTCAGATTCAGAACCTGTTGGCTCCCATTAAAGCCCACTATATGGAGAAAAATCCTGAAATGTTTTTGAATGGTAGTGTATTTAAAAATATAATCACAATAATAAAATGCTACATGTTACATGGAAGGGAAAAAAAGAAAACCAGCATTCCCAGACTCACATTTTCATAGTAAAGGCACTGGACCACCTCTTTACCATCCCTCATGAGAAATTTCTTTGCTCCGTATTCTCCAACTGTAACTGCAGAGTCCAGTGTAGCTGTGCAGAGAGACAGAATTGTTAAACAGACTCAAATCAAAGGGGCTCACACGTGTGTGATAGTCTCCTCACCAAACACCTCAAACAGCATTGGTACTCTGTTTCTGTACTGGCTCCAGTGCTTCATGCCCTCAATAACAGCGGTAATAACACGCAGTGATGTCTCACGAGGGGGCTTCTATCCAGCAGGAGAAGAGAGTAAATCAGAAATGTTAGCTGAACAAATAAAACAACATTTTATACCGAGAGTCAGAAAACATTTGAAAAAATCGTCAGGTTTGCAGCACTGCAGTGTGAATAGACTTTGTATTTTTACATTTTGGATTTTTTCATATGTTGAATGTGACTGCCAATTTAGACTTGTAAATGAAGTGACACACACCTGCTGCTGAGGGGTGGTCCAGACACTTGAGGTGTCCATCTTTTCTTTTGCCCACATTCCACTGGCTGATTGTCCAATAGGCCTGAAGTTCCACTTTCCACTGTTATTTTGAGTACCAGGGTCCCGAGTGCTTCCTGCTGTAGGGGTACACTGCTGGGGACGGTACGGCAGTCTGGGGGAATTTGTCGGCATGTGAAATGACTGTTGATTCTGGATGCTGCTGGACCATCTGGGCTGGCCGTGTGAAACTGAGCTGCTCCTTGGAAAGCCACCATGAAGCTGGGAACCAACTGCTGGCATCGAATCCTGTCTCACTGGAGGCCTCTGTTGCCCTGTCTGTGACCTGGAGGTAAAATACAAAACAAATACAAAACATGTCACAAATGTTTTTCAGGATAACTAAAAATGTGCATAATGTGGTAAAACAAGCTTCAAAATATTATTCAGTGTCAGTCTGACTACGTACTATAAGGTTAGGTTACACTTTCTAATAAAGTCCCACTATATAACATACATTACCTAACTTTAACTAACAATGAGCAACCCATTTGTTACAGTATTTATTATTCTTTTTTAAAGTTAGTTAATAAAAATACACCTGTTCATTGTTAGTTCATGTTAGCTCAAGTCAAATAATATTACCAGATACATTTATTTTTAAATAATGTTTTGGAGTATGTTGAAATGAACATGAACTAAGATTAATAAATGATTTATGATTATTTTTCATTGTTAGTTCATGTTAACTAATGTAGATAAAGACATAGTTAACTCAAAAAAGGCCATTTTCTGAAAATGCTGATTGTAAAATGTCAAACTGATCTGTGCATATTTCTCTCCTGATTAAGATGAGACAACTTTTTCACTAGAGAAAGCAATATTATGCATAGAGTAATTATATTTTAGGCAGAAGCAACAGTTTGAAGTTAAAAATGCCTTAATGATAGATTTGTTTTATACAAAAATGCAGCTTTTTGCTTTATAAGGTGTTAAATGATGGACTTGAGTGGTGTGGATTACTTGTGAATTATTGGCATGTTTTTATCAACTGTTTAGACTTTCATTTCGACGGGACCCATTCACTTCAGAGATCCACTGGTGAGCAAGTGATGTAATGTCAAACTTCTCCAAATTTTGGATGTCCTGAGGATGAGTATATTTTCACCAAATTTCCATTTTGGGTAAACTTTTCCTTTCAAATGTTACGTCAAGTTACTGAAATACTATATACTGTTAAAATCAAAAGTTTACATACACCTTGCAGAAACTGCAAAATGTTATTTTACATAGTGATCATACAAAATGCATGCTATTTTTTATTTAGTACTGACCCGAATAAGATATTTCACATAAATGTCATTTGCATATAGTCCACAATAGAAAATAATAGTTGAATTCATAAAAATGACCCTGTTAAAAAGTTTACATACACTTGATTCTTAATGTGTTGTTACCTGAATGATTGACAGCTGTGTTTGTTCATGAGTCCCTAGTTTGTCTTGAACAGTTAAACTGCCTGCTATTTAACTCACTGATGCTTCAGAAGGAAACAATGCATTAAGAGCTGGGGGGGTGAAAGCTTTTTGAAGGTCAGGTGAAATTTAACTTATTTTGTCTTCTGGGAAACATGTATGTATCTTCTGTAAATTCTGAAGGGCAGTACTAAATTTAAAAAATATGATATTTAGGCAAAATAAGAAAAATGTACACATCTGTTTATTCTGTTCAAAAGTTTACACCCCTGGCTCATAATGCATTGTTTTTCCTTCTGATGCATCAGTGAGCGTTTGAACCTACTGTAATAGTTGCATATGAGTCACTCAGTTGTCCTCAGTGTGAAAAGATGGATCTCAATATCATACAGTGATTGTTGGAAAGGGTTTAAATACACAAAAATGTTAAAAAAACCACAGAATGAAGGATTTTTTTTTTTTTTTTGAAGAACAGCAGGCAGTTTAACTGTTCAGGACAAACAAGGGACTCATGAACAACTATCACTAAACAAAAAAAAAAGTCAAATATGATACAATTCCACACAGAACCTAAAAAATGCACTGGACAAAATTATTGGCACCCTTAACTTAATATTTGTTAGTACTCCCTTTGGAAATGTGAATACCAAAACATTTGCAATTGGAACAATTTTCTGAGAGAAGTGTTGCAAGGGGGGGTGATATTTTTGGCCATATGTAATGGAATGTATATGGTATGTAAATGTCTTTTATTTTGTTAAAATAATTAACATTTTGCAGAGTCTGCAAGGTGTATGTAAACTTTTGACCTCAACTGTAAGTGATTCTTGAGGCTCAGGTCAGAAAGTAATAGCAACTTAATAGCTTTAAGGGTAGCTTTTAGGGTGTAAGTTTTTTTTTTTGCAAAGTACCAAACTTATTTCGATATATTTGTCAGTATGCTTGTTTAACAGCTTTAATTTGTTCTAAAATGCAATCCTGCATTTATTTATTTATTACAACAGCTTCAAGACCTTTCTGGTATGCAGTCATTATTTCTTAGCATCAGTTGAGTACCAGACATTGGCAGGTTTTTTTGGGTGAGGTAAAGGTGCATATCCTCGTCCCGCCACACCCGGTGAAGGAGCACATCTCATGCTGGCTTGCTGTGATGAAAGATATGCTCGCTGGTTCCACTGAACACTCTGACCTAATGCTAAAGACAATCTTAGAGTTATACTGAAAAAAGAACAATGAATGAACAACAGAAAATGACACTGCCATAAGAACTGATCATCTATTCCACATATATACTGTAATTAGCCATAGAAATTAGCCTTCATACCTTTCAAACTTTGTGAAAAGTGCTATACAAATACATGACATGACCTGTACATTTAATTTATGATCTGTCTACTGGCTGTTTTCAGTATACTGTATTTAAAAAATAAATAAAAATAAGAAATTAAGGTTAACTGACAAATAATTTCAGTGTGTTATAGTGTAACATAATGACCATGAATTAGAAAAGTGAATATCTGACATCTGAACAGTGAAGCATAAAGTGCAGTGGAAAAACATACTGGGAAGAGCAGAGGAGGAGGAGGAGGTTTGTGTCTCATTGTAGTGGCTGGTAGTGAAGAGCTCACTCTCTGAGGGATTAGACGTCAAAGGCAGCCTGTTCCTCTTCCTTTGATTAAACAGAGGCACGGAGAGACAGCCTGCAGAAAGACAAAACTCTGCTTTGATTTCAGGCTCCAGCAACCTGCATAATACTTTTAACTGCAGCAAAGTGTTGTATTAGCACATAAGCAGTTCAATTATTTTGACTGATTAGGCAAATGTATTTATAGGGAGCTCTCTTAAAATAATAAATATAATAAATTGCAAGTAATTAGCTTTTTTATTATTTTGATGGTAGATGGTAGACTTTGACAATCCTACCTGCGGTTGGTCTCTGGTTTTCATTCCTCCACATCTTGACAAACCACTCCTCACTGCCTGAGACGTTTAACAATAATATTGTGTAAAAGTGAAACAATTCATTGTCAAATTGTTCATTTCCAATCATGTATAAACTATTATATGCATATCAGTTATGAGCTGCATTAGGGGGTCTAAGTTAGTTTCTCACGAAGTTTTACTATTCAGTGTTTGTCAACTTCATGAAAATGTATAACGTTATCCTTTTCTATTTTTGTTCTCACTCTAATTCAACTCAAAGCAATAAGTAACGTACTGCTGAAATATTAAGTAAAAAGCTTTTATATTGATTTCGTATTTAATCTTAAAAGCTGGGCTTTTAAGATTTGCTAAATAGATTTCGTTAATAGTATAAGATCATTCATCTGCGAATCAAACCGTGCTTACCAGTACGAAATGACGTCAACGATGTAGAAAGATGCGAATAGGAAACTCTTATTTAGTAGTCTGAGGCTTGTATGTGGTTTAACTTTATATTAATTCTTTAGTATCACAGCATTTTTGTTTATTGCGACGAATTCGTTTTGGCGCGAGTTCTGCGTGTCCTCAGTGAACTCCGAATCATACCCGCGAATCGGTTCCTTCGAACAGTTCGTTTCAAAGAGTCCGAATTAAAAACTGATTCAGTGGTTCTTTCCGTACTATACAGTCAAACCAAAAATTATGAAAAAATTATTATAATTTTTGATATTTATTAGTAGTGGGTGCAAAACACTATAGTTCAATTATGTATGCGAGTATAAATAATAAAGACAAAACTGTACGTTGGTGCGAATTTTATTATAAATTTTCATATAGGGTTACAAGCCTGTGTTTGGTTAGGGTAAAAAATTGCATTTTTAAAGAAAATATAAAGACAGACAGTTTAAATGTGAGCTTCAAATAGTATATTAAAAAAAATTGTTTAATAAAAATCAGCCTGAGACGTATGGCTCTGTCAAAACATCTTATTAGTGTTCTGAGATTTTGAGGTGAAAGATGCATTTGAACCTGTTCTATTCTGTTTAAATCTTTTACATTTCTGTATCATCTTAGTTTTATTGTTAGTTTTAAATTCCGTCTATTAGCTGGTTGGAAATAGCCTAGTAGTATGGTACTGTCAGAAATAAGATTTCTCACAATAGTTTGTCACCTCAGAGAATTCATATACACAAAATATATCTGTCAGCATGATCTGTGTGTGTTTATTTTTTTTTTAAATCCTCTGTTTTGCATGGATGTAAATGGAAAAGAAATGAACGTTTAATTACCAAAGTGACATGGCCTAAGTCTGAACATTGAGACTGCAAAAGTGTTTTGAGAAAGTTTTGAGTTGGTAATTAATTAAAGGAGAAGTCCACTTCCAAAACAAAGATTCACATATAATGTACTCACCCCCTTGTCATCCAAGATGTTCATGTCTTTCTTTCTTCAGTCGTAAAGAAATTATGTTTTTTGAGGAAAACATTTCAGCATTTTTCTCCATACAATGGACTGATATGGTGCCCCGATTTTGAACCTCCAAAATGCAGTTTAAATGTGGCTTCAAACAATCCCAAATGTGGTTGTAAATGATCCCAGCCGAGGAAGAAGGGTCTTATCTAGCGAAACGATCAGTTATTTTCATAAAAATAATACAATATATATACTTTCAATGACGCTCGTCTTGTCTTACTCTGCCTGGACTGTTTTTTTCCGGTTCATGACAGTTAGGATATGTCGAAAAAACTCACATCTCATGTTCTCCCTCAACTTTAAAATCTTCCTATAGCGATGTTTTACCTTTTTTGATGAGGGTGTTTGATCTTCTTTGCATGTTCACTTTGCAAAGACTGTGTCGGTACTTCTGCAGCAATGTAGGATGATTTTGAAATGACTTTTGCAGTTGAGGGAGAAAATACGACCCTAACGGTCTTGAGCCAGAATACACAGAGATCAACGAAAGCAAGGCAAGACAAGCGTTTGAGAATAAAAATTATTTACATTGTACTTTTTTAATGAAAATAACCGATCATTTCGCTGATAAGACCCTTCTTCCTCGGCTGGGTTCGATTGTTTGAAGTCACATTTAAACAGCATTTTCAAAATCAGGGCACTATACCAGTCCATTATATGGAGAAAAATGCACAGTTTACATTGGAATTAAAGTAGAAATTGCTGTGTATAAGAAACTAAACCATACATTCTGATTACAGGTGACCTTCACTAGCGTGAATGAACCACTGGGACAGGAGTTGAAGGCTGCACTTGCTGAAGAATATGGAGCAGACAGGGTTGAATTTTACATTGCGAATGTCTCATCTAAGGAGGAATTTGATTTTTTTAAGCATTATT
Source organism: Labeo rohita (assembly GCF_022985175.1). Lineage (NCBI taxonomy): Eukaryota > Metazoa > Chordata > Actinopteri > Cypriniformes > Cyprinidae > Labeo > Labeo rohita. The sequence continues at coordinate 12,332,125 of NC_066873.1, forward strand.
ATATAGTTTTTTATTTGTTTGGAAAAGATTAAATGACCTTAGCAGGTTTTCTTTACAGGAGTTTTTCAGAAAATTGTGGACAGGTTTGGCCACATTGACATAATGTACAACAATGCAGGGGTTGTCAGTGAAAAAGACTGGGAGAAAATCATTGCCATAAACATGGTATGATTTGAATAATGCATCAGTTCATGTGTCTATCTGTCTGTTTATCTGGCAACATGTTGTACTGTTCATGTGGCTGTTATAGGTTGGGTTGGCAAGGAGAACATATCTGGCTCTAAAGTACACGGAGAACAATCCTAATGGAAAAGAGGTCATTATCAACATATCATCTACTGCAGGTTTGGAACTTAATACAATAAATTAGACAATCACTGACATTTATATATATATATGTATATTATATCATATTTATTTGATAAAAATGCATTTATTAGATTAAAGATACAGCAAAAATGTGAAATATCATTACAAATAACAATAACTGTTTTAATATATTTTGATATATTATTTTGATAACTATTTTAATATATTTTGAAATGCAGTTTATTTCTATGATGGAAAAGCTGTGTTTTTAGCAGTCATTCAGTCTTCAGTGTCACGTGATTCTTAAGAAACCATTCTAATATTCTGATTTTGGAGCTCAAGAATAATTTCTTTGAATTGCTGAAAGAAAAATAAATTCATACTTTTATTCAGCTAAAAAAGTGACTTTAAAGATGTATAATGTTGCAAAGATTTCTATTTAACAAATAAATGTTGTTGAAATTTGTTTATTAAAGGAAAATGTGTCATGATTTCCACAAAAATGTTAAGCAGCAAAAACCTCTTTTCAACACTGATAAGAATAAGGACCATTATTAATAATAACTAGGGCTGTCAAACGATTAATCGTGATTAATCGCATACAAAATAAAAGTTTGAGTTTGTCTAATATATGTGTGTGTACTGTGTGGAATTTTTATGTTTATATAAATACACACAAACTAATGTGTATATTTAAGAGAAATATGTTTTTATGTACAAAATATTTTTATTTATAGATAATATAAATTATATAAAAATTATAATAAATACATATACTTCTATAATATAAATATTTCTTAAATATATACATTAATGTGTTTGTATTTATATATACATAATAATTACACACAGTACACACACATAAATTAGGCAAACTCAAACTTTTATTTTGTATGCGATTAATCATGATTAATCATTTGACAGCCCTAATAATAACCAATAATAACTAATAATAATCAAGCACCAGATCAGCCAATTATACATGAAGAGTTCAGATGCAAAATCAGCTAAATCCATCTGACGTCTTTCTTTTAAAAATGCATTTTTATCAGGCTCAGATGTATGGGTTTCTATGTAAGTACTGGTACTTCTGATTGGGCTGAAGCTGGTATTTTAGCGAGTTTGAAGAAAAAGTATTTGATGGACGTATAATATGTGTCGAGAGCATTCACTCAGTATCATTATCTCATTTTTGACCGAGATGGCTTTTAGCTGGTTTTGCATCTGAACTCTTCACATGTAACTTTGAAGACTTTCAGCTTTACCATCACAGAAATGAATTACAATCAAAATAGGAATGTTAACGTCCCACAATAAAACTGTTTTTACTGTAATCATATCCAGATCAAATAAATGCATTTCTGTATACTGTATGCAGCCACACACACACATACCAGTCAAAAGTTTTTAAACAGTAAGATTTTTAATGTTTTTTAAAGATGTCTCACCAAGCCTGCATTTATGCGATTAACAGTACAGCAAAAACAGTACAATTTTGAAATATTTTTACTATTTAAAATAACCATTTTCTATCTGAATATATTTAAAAATGTAATTTATTCCTGTTATCAAAGCTAAATTTTGAGCATCATTACTTCAGTCTTCAGTGTCACATGATCCTTCAAAAATCATTTTAATATGCTGATTTGCTGCTCAAGAAACATTATTATTATCATTATTATTATCATCATCAATATTTAAAACAGGTCAGTACATTTTCTTCTTTTTTGATGAATAGAAATATCCAAAAATATATTAAAATAGAAAACAGTTATTTTAAATAGTAAAAATATTTCACAGTTTTACAGTTTTGTTGTATGGATCAAATAAATGCAGGCTTGGTGTGCAGAAAAGACTTCTTTAAAAAAAACATTAAAAAACTTTTGACTGGCAGTGTATATGTATGCACATGTACATAATACACACACACACAAACACACACTCAAGTTTCTTCATTTTGGCCACAGGTCTGCGGTTTGTGCCGACAGCGCACATTTACACAGCACCTAAATATGCAGTGGTGGGATTCAGCCATGCTATTGCAGTATGTTTAGCTTTTTTTTTTACATTTGTAATATAATGATATAAATATACTGACAGCAATAATTCATATGAACTTAAAGCCTTGAAAAATAATGGATAGTACATCTTTTGCTAATAATAAGCCAATTTGATTAATTTTGTATGTTTAACAGGCTGTTGCTATGAACACCAACCTTGAGCTGAGGATCAACATTCTCTGTCCAGCTACAGTGAAGACTGACCTGCTGTCTTCTCCTAATATACCATTTTGGGCAGTTTTCACACATAGTAGGAGGGAATGAGATGGCTATAGCCCCCCTAAAATGACTACTCAGCCCCCCCTAAAATTTTGCGATCGGCTCCTCCCCGTCTTTCTTTCAGCGCCTTCTTTAATTTAATCATGTTGCCATTTTTATTTGAAAATCTAACTTTCAGTAGTTTCTAGTGCATGTGGCAAAGAGGTTTGCATGCTTCAGCTAAGGAAAGAGGCTTGTACTAGAAACACAAACAGTAAAATTTTGTATTTGTACAGTAAACAGGTGTGTGTGTGAGATCAGAAAAACATTTAATTACTGAATAAGCCAAATACAAGTTATACCTACAGTATCTATACAATACAGTGGAATATTCCAATAAGTATATTATACCACCCATATTAGTCAAACTATTTTTATTTTATTTATTTTTTATTATACCCTCACCTAAAATGAAAATCCTGGAATCACCCCTGGATTCTGCAGTGAAAGGTAATCATTTAGTGAAAGTATACTCCGCTGTCATTTCTATATTTATAGGCCTGATGGTGTTGTCAGGGTTTCCCTTATTCTTGTGACAGATGAGAGCAAGGACGGAGAAATTTTGAAGATTGATGCTGATGGCATGGAGTTCATATCCCTTCCTGAACTATCAGCCACGTGAAAGTAGCCAATCAGCTTCTTTCTTTGCCACAGCCATAACTTTTTGAGACAATTCCTACTGCAAGATTAGAACTGAAATGCTCCTATAATTTTGCCTGACTGAAAATGTACTAACCTTCCTCAGTTCTAGATGGCAGCAGACAATATGCACACTTGAGGCAGGCCTAATATAAGATCTTAACTAAATAAAAAATCAGATGAAATGTCTCTTACGTTATTCTTTGGCTTTGCATGTGAGTGTTACAATGAAACCTGAACACACTACATTTTTGAAATGTTTAATACACTACCAGTCAAAGTTTAATGTTTTTAAAAGGTTTACAAAGGCTGCATTTATGTGATCAGCAATACAAGTAAAAAAGCAATATTGTTAAATACTTATAGTGTGTTTTCAGTTTAGTTGAACTGTTTTCTAATTTAATACATTTTAAAATGTAATTTACTCCTGTGATGCAAAGCTGCATTTTCAGCAGCTGTTACTCCAGTCTTCAGTGTCACATGATCCTTCATTCTATCATTCTAATATGCCGATTTGGTACAATATTTGTTGTAGTACCAAATCAGTTTAAAAAAAAGGTTGTCACAAAACTCAATCGGTTCACTAATGTTTTAATTAACAGGCTAATTTCCCTCTGAAAATAATGAAGGGGAAAAAAGCTAACTGAAATGGCTTGACCATCACACAGTACAAAATGCATAGATCTATCTAGAAATTGATTGCATTGTGAAGAGTGCTCAAATTGCTCAATACTTCAACTATTTGCTCAACACTGTCAATAGTTTAATCTCTGCCAATATTGTGTGTCTCTGTGGGTCGGTCGATGCGGTAGACAAACTCAGCGGGCATGAAGTATCCCAGATACTCCACTGTGTCTGGGGTGGTGTCTGTGTAGTAATGGCCCCCCTCACCATGGTGACTGAAGCCATGTGTATGTTCCACTCTCAGGTCAAGACCCTGTGAATTGGGAACAAAAGAAATTAGTTTAGAGAACAGATGCAGAATAATATTGTCAGTGCGTATGGCACGGTTGGTACTCACTGGGTCTTTGGACACCATGACAGTTTGAAAGATCAGTGGAGCACTGACTTCAAAATGCTTGAGCCAGTTATTGACGTCCTCATTGGTGTTTAGAGGGCAGGCGGAGAATTCACGTGGCTGTAGAACAGAGCGGTGAAAAGATTACACTTCCATCACATAATTTCTGCTCTACCATTTTTAAGTTTAATCATAGTTCAAAATGCTACTTTATTGTGTACAGCATTAGAATCGAGTGACGGAAACACCACATTTCGAATAAAAGTCCCTTAATTCGCAAAAAAACTAAAAAGTATTTCTGTATAATTGCCTCCCAGAACTGTCTTACACGACTGCATTCCTAAACAGCAGGCAACCACCTCAGAAAGAAGTGACCGGATTTATTTTGTTTTGTCTGCTCGCTCTGAGGCGCAAGTAATTTATTATATATGAAAATTACTATATTCAGTGGCTTCTCCTATTTGCTTATATAGTGTCAGTTTATCAGGAAGTGACGACTTTGTTCTCTGTGATTCGCTGGATGGAAACAGTTCTTAATTGCAAATGCTGCAAATTCGCAACTTTGTATGGAAACCCGGCTATTGACTTTATCAATGACATTATGGGAGCATTCCATAGACATAATGGCGCTTTTAACTGTACAAACTGTATTTTCTATCCCCTTACCCTAACACTACCTCTTAACCTTCCCATCGCAGGAAACTTTTTTTTTAAATTAATTAGAAAACATTTTTAGATTCAAAACACTTCATTCTGTGTGATTTATAAGCTTGTTTTCTCATGGGGACCAAAAAAATGTCCGCACAAGGTCAAAATTTGGTCCCATAACGTGGTGAATACACACACAAATTATAACTAAAACTGAAAAGCATAAAAAAATGACTGTGCACATCAGGGTCAGAAATTATCTTTTCCATTAAGGTACAATATTTGCCCCTGCAAATCATTTTTTTTTTTTTTTTGCATTTTTTTGCAAATCATTTGCAACTTTTATCACCTTATTATTATAAAATATACTATACTATACCCTATACTATCCCATATTATGTTGTCTTTAATATCAAATACTTAAATTTGCCAAATTACGTTAATATTGTAAACTACTGTCAATAACAATAGACTGTTTAAAATTGCATCTAAAGTATACATGTAAAAAACAGGAGCTCATAGGGCTGCAATATTATGACAAAAATCATTATTGTATATCTTTGCTCTTTATATTGTAATAATAATTATTATTATCATATAGAAAACCATATAAAACATTTTTGTTTTGTTTTAGGCACGTCACATTCTGGCGTCATACACAAACATGTCAGACCATGTTGGCCGTTAGCCAAGTGTAGTACAAGATATGCAAAAACTCCTGTTATAATCAATGAAGTTACAAAATTAATATTTTATTTACATCATATCTGCACTGTGCTGTTTATGATAACGGAATTCAATTCGCAAGTCTGTGCACTCATCAACAGTTTTCAGTGCTGACTAATCTAAGCGCCTCTGAAGTAAACACTAAAAGTATGACTAACATTGTGAAATATTATTGTTTTACTGTTATCTATGGAATCCACAATGCAATAAATATGTACTTTTTGATGCCAAGTCATCCATACAAATTGCTTAATCTAACAATTATACAAAGATTTCTTATTTAGAAACTAAAATGCATTAACTTTGAACTTTTTTGTTTTTTTAAATACATGAAGCAGATTTTTACATCTGGACTCTTGTGCTTTATAGGGCCCTACAGATGTTTTTTATTAAGTTTTTGGTATTTTGTTACCATGATGTGGATCTTTGCCTTCCCCTTTTGTAGGACGAAAGTTCCCCCAAGGGCCACGCTCTTCTCCCCATAATGTTCTTCCATGGTCTTTCTCATGGAGCTCACAAGACTCTCCTCTCCAGTCCTTATGGAGGCTTTCACCTCAATGACCTGCAATGGTAGTTTTTCAAACCTTGTTACTGTTTAATAATAATGTTTTGTGTGAAAACCGATAAATTAATAATACATATTGTACCTTTCAAATGTTTGGGGTCAGTAAGATTTTTTAAAATATATTTATAGTTTTATTATGCAAGTGTCATTAAAGAAATGTTTAATGCCACAATAGATTTTTATTTAAAATCTGTTCTTTTGAACTTTCTATTCAAAGAATCCTGAAAAATGTATTACAGTTTCCAAAAATATCAAGCAGCGTAACAGTTTTTAACAATAATAATAAATAGAAATGTATCTTGAGCACAGAAGACTGGACTGATGGCTGCTGAAAATTCAGCTTTCATCATAGGAATCAATTACATTTCAAAAAAGATTACAATTAATTTACTTTAAATTGTAATAATACTTTACAAAATAAATTCAACCTTGGTGAGAAAAAGATTTACTTTTAAAACATTTTAAAAATTCCTAAACTTTTGAATATTAGTGTAAATATTCAATAAATGCAATTCGGGTGGTTTTGGGTACTGCAATAATTATCAGTAGCCCACTCCCAAAAATTGTTTTACCTTTTATGGCCATTATACCACAGGAAGATACTTCATGTAATAACTAGAAATCACAGTATTGTGATGTATCGCTATACAATTTTTATACTGCATTATACTGGAATTTTGTCAGTGTGATATGAAGAGCAAAGTCCCCCTGGTTTTTACCTGTCCAGGTTTGCCCTCACATGCATAAAGGTTTGCGAGTAGGCCAAAGTCGCAGTCACTGAACCTGTCGCTGTATTTCTCCAACAGACATTTTTCATCCACTGGGTTGATGGATGAAAAATAACTGCTGTTCACTGCAGGTCTTCCTTCAGCTTCAGTCAGCACCAGAGGTATTAACTACGGGGGAAAAAAAAACATATATATATATAAACCCCACTGAACTCCACATTAAACCAGAAAGCAGTGTTTTATGAAAAAAGCAATATGTTTTGTAGTGACACTACACTTTTTTTGGTGATATGGTTGATATGACAGTGTTTTGGACTTTATACAGAAACTTATCACCATATGTAGCATTACAAATACAAATTTTTGTTTACTGATGCCACTGCAAATTCACATCAGTTTCATTTTCACTCCATTTCATTAGGTCTGATTTTAATGGGGAAAAACCTAAAGCTGATTGTTTTAGTGCCGCTCCACAGACCTCTGCATTCATCCCAGTTGTCTTGCGGGAAACAGCACCAGCACCAAGAAAAAAATCCACCAGGCAGCTCCACCTCCTTGGACACAGTGTTCATGTTGTACACCTTACAGGCAAGGGAGGACAAAGTACACAACTCCATTACTTGATTGAAAGTACAGATACTACTTGGTCAATAATTACTCAAGTGAAAGTGACACATTTTTTTACTTAGGTAAAAGTACAGAAGTACTTGTTTTTAAAAGTACCAGAAGTAAATTTGGCAGACTAGCTTGTTCTTTGGAGTAAAGAGCTTTTAGAATGTTAAAAAAACCTACAGAAATGAAACACGGTAAGTTAAAAAAAAAAAAAAAAAAAAAAATTAATTAACACCCTTACCCACAATATAAAATATGACATTTGCAGTTGGTCAGTGTTCAAAAAAATGCCAGGGAATCACTTCACGTAAACCTACAAGAGTGATTACTGATACACTGATACTCAAAGTGCATTTAAGTACAGTACTTCAACTGTCCACCTCTGCTACCCTAAGTTTGCATCGCTTAAGGTACAAATGTGTTTTTAAATGACAGTTACATTTAGAGTTTATTAATGCACCTTGTCCGGTTGGGCCACAGGAATCAGATATGGTACACCGCCAACATCAGTAATACGAGGCTGGCCACACAGACCTAATAAAAGAGTAACAAGTGTTGTTCAAAGAGAACCTTCAAAAACCACACATACAGTTTAAAATAACATTTTACTCACCCTTGACAGGAAACCCGAAAGGCTCTTGTGTAAGATCTGGACAGTCAGCAACAGACACTTTTACATCAGAAAAATTCTTATTCAGTCCTGATTGCAACACTGTTACACAAACACATACACAAATATATAAGTCACAGTTAATACATTTGTGTCCAGCTGCTACCAACCCCTTAAGTAAATGCTTAGTAAAATACTTCTAAGGATTTAGCATTATTATTGCAAAGATAATTTAAAAGTGCATTTAGTTAATTTTTGTTTAAGTTTAGCTCGCTGTAGTTCGTCTCATTAGTACAAATGGACTTTATACTGACATTTAGGACCGAATGCATTAATGCACTGATTTACTGTAGTCGGTTAAAAGTTTACATAATTTTAATTATTTCATTTATTTATGTGTAAAACCTTTTTTGCAAAAAAAAAAAAAAAAAAAAAAAGAAAAAAAAAAAAGCAACGCCTTTAATGTTGCAATAGTGTTTAGCGGGCATCAGCCTAAACACAAACAAACAAACAAACAAAAAATAAGTAAGGATAAAGAATTGTTTATTAAAACAGGAATTTCATTGTATTTAGTCATGTTTAGTTTTAAATTCTTAGTACCTTTCATTTCTTTTAAACACTATCACATACAATAAGCAATACCCATCTTTTAGGATATGTTTTTCTATTACGTTTTGAATTTCGCTAGTCTGTTTTAAATGTACGTAAAAAATGTTTAAAAAAGTCCCTTATGGTATCATATGGACTCGTATCATGTGATTTGGGTGGGAAAAAAAATTCATGCTACATGCTATACAGGTTTAAAACAAAATGCGCCAATTACCCTGACATAATTCCGCGAGATCTGGAACGTGCAGCTGGACTTTTTCGGTGTTGCCGGTGTTTGCCATCCCTCTCGATGTGTGTATTGATCTGTCAGGCTCATGCATGTAGACAGATCACATGACAACGGGCTTTTCTTTCCGCTCAGATCCTCACACAGCTCTGAGCAGAGCGACAGGGGCCTGTAAACTCGTGAAAACGCTTTGATTGGCCATCCAGAAAACGTAAACACGCCTATGGATGGATATTTAGGACAATATTCAATAGAAAGTGTAAACTACGTTTGTGGACGCATACATGTGTGTGACATTATCCTAACGTAATTGCAAATCATGCATTTGCGTCTCCATTTTCGTTTTCGTGTATATCTGCCAAATTGCAAATAGAAACACAAAGTCCATTTGCAATTGCACTTCCTATGTCCTACGGGTTATGACCCTGTCATTTTGAAATAGAAATGGAAAATCAACCATTTGCTACTTTTTAATTTCTCCGCGTCCTGCTCCAACCCTTACAAATATCAAACGGAATAGCAATCCCTTTTCTACTTGCATTTCTAATGCACAACAAATCTAACTGTCAATCATTCTTGAGGCTGGGGTTTATTGACATAGTCGGAAAGTATACCACGCCCACTACTACTGGTAAACAAAGCATTGTTATTCCTTCCCATGAGGAAAATGGGGAATTTGGGGATTTTTGCAATAAAAACATTTTTTCACTTTAGACAAAGTCAAGAATCCAGAACTGATTCTTCGTTCACCTGTCAACTAGAAAAAAGAAGCAAAAAGAAAACTGGGCAAAGGGCCATATGGATACAAAGAGTCATCTAGTGGGGTCCTTGGGAAACACTGGACTGGATTCAAGAATGTATTGAATGAATATCATCATTACAGTTCCAGCTGATAACACAGTGAATTACCTTACTGAATTAAAATTCTTCTAAGATTCTATAAAAACTTGACATGATGTGAGTAGGGTCCATGTGAGACTGTGCTCACACTCCAAGTGATCAAAAAAACAAACAAACTAAAAAAAAGGTAGTTCAGTTCATATGAGGATGTTCTCAGTTCTGCTTTATTTCAGCATTTTACTCAACAATATTCTTTTAAAAATTTTGTGCAGGGCCTTGTCGCATCTAGGACAGTTCACAGGTAGGTCTATCCCACACCGAAAGTGTTGTGTTCACTTCAAGAGTGCAGTTCAACATTGGTAATCTAATCACCAAACAGGCAAAAGTTTACTTAAAGAATGAACAAAGTGATGTCCATGAGTTTGAGGTTTGTTGTTTGACAAAATAGCAAACAGAAAGAGAAAGAAAATGTGTGATCCGTGTTGTAGCTGTTTATAAGAAGCATACAGACTTTATTCAAGCCTAAGGTAAATGTTTTGGTGAAAAATGCACAATACACAATTAACAGTAATTTGGAACCGGGGTGTAGCTACTGGAAAAAAGGGGACAGAATGCATATAGGGCCCACAGGCTGAACGGGGCCCGACTGAGGGTCCTCATCAATAAACGAGATTTTAAGGGGGGCCATCACAAATTCTCTGCAATGGGCCTAGAATCCCTAGCGACTCCACTGTTTGGGACAAATATCTTGTGATTTAATGGAAACTAATGAGTGGTGCTCTGAGGCTCGGACAGATGCTGAGTGGCGCTGCCGATGTGCAGACACCGACAGAAAACTGTTTGTCTGAATTTTAAAGACATGGTATGGTACCTCAGCTGAGGTTCCACAGATGTATCTTCATATGCAACCAGATAAGTCTTCTATTGGTTTGTTTTGTTTGTTTGTATGTGAGAAATATTTAGTTTCTGGCTTTTTTTGAAATGAAAGTAAAAACCAGCAAATCAGTTTTACAACTTTTTGTTGCGAAAATAGGCACATTCGTTGAATATTTGTCCCAATTTTCCAGATAGGAATGCATAGAAATAAAAACGCGGCTTGGATTTTCGCCAGTAGTGGGCGTGGCATACTTTACAACTCAATAAACCCCACCCTCAAGACTGACTGACATGTCGCTTTGTTATGTATTGGAAATGCAAGTGCCAAAGAGATTGGAATTTGTGAGGGTTGGAGCAGGACGCAGAGAACTGAAATGACAGATTGGTGATTTTCTAATGCTATTCGAAAATGACAGGGTCATAACTCGTATAAGATATTGAAAATGCAATTGCAAATGGACTTTGCGTTTATATTTAAAATGTGGCAGACATGTTACATATACGAAAAAAAAATGCAAATACAAATGCGGAATTTCCAGTTATATTTCAAATGCATCCACAAATTGAAAACGAATAAAAAAACATTCTCATCTGTTTATTTGTCAGAACGCATTTTATTTAAATATTTATGAAATATGTCTCTTTGGAAGTCCTGACATACAAAATATGCATGTGATAAACTATATGTTAAATTTTATATTCATGAACATACAATTTCAGGAAACTTTGCTTTATAGTTTTAATAAGAACAATCAACTACTCTTTCTCTTTCTCTAAAAAAAGAGGCAAATACAACTTTTTCAAGATGTATGTAATATGTTTATGTATATTTGTAGAGCGATATTATATTATATTATATATTTTTATATTGTATTTATATTAGATTTATATTTTATATTATATATTTTCTGTTTTTCTAAACATCGTGTCAACACTGACACCATGTGTTTGATTAGAGGTATGCCATAAAGGTGTACGTGAACTGTAAAAAAAAAAAAAGAAAGAAAGAAAGAAAGAAGCAAAGAAAGAAATCGAAGTGGAATCAATCAAAACACTTTTAAATGCGTTTTTGCAGAGTTTCATTCAACATCTCGGTCTGAATATGCATTCAGATGGATGCGTACGCTTTTTTTTTTTTTTTTTTTTTTTTTGCAGAACTTGTAAAACGGACAAGAACAGGGAAGTGACACATGGACGTCTTCCTACAACGAACAATCATAAAACTAAGGAGAGAAAATGAATGTTATAGATTTACGTATGTATGCGTGCGCATGCGCGCTATGTAGTTCCGGGTCGGAACTGAATGGCGCCAGCTACATGAAAACACAGCCGTGCAACACGTGGATATGTTTGGCATAGAGAAGAGACAGCATTTATATATTTTATTTAGTTTCTTTTTTTTATAGATACTTTTGTGTTCATGCGTAGTTTGTTGCAGAAACAGCCCTGGCCTCACAACCACCTGTCAAGGGTGAGCAAGTCAGTTATATTCACATCACGAAAGTCTCGCGTGGTAGGAGTAGATGATAATTCACCTGTCAGATTATTAGATTAAATGAATATGGCTCTTAGTAGCGAAGACGACACAACGTATCTTGCGTCGCCGAGCAAGAAGAAGAACGTACCGGTTGTTGCACACGTTGGAAATTTAATCGACATTGATCCGCGTTCAGAGCTCATCTTCGAAACTCCTCCACCTGATGTTGTTAACTCTATCAATAAATGTTTTGAGCAATTCACTAGCACCTTGGAGAAAAAAAATGATGCTTCAGTCCACCAACTTTCTTCAGACAGGTAAAAAAGACACATAGAGGTGTGTCTGTGTCGCTACTCTTAATCATTTTAATGTGTTGCCTTCTATACCTCAGTGAGAGAATAAACATACATGGAATTTTTTAAACAAAGGTGGAATTTTAACCAAATGTGTTACAAATATTTTTCTAATATTCAGAAGTAAAATTATATAATGCAAAATCTTAAATTTGGTTCCACCAATTGCTAGACAGACTTGCCTCTTTTTGATTCAACACTTTAATATTTCTTATTGTTATGATCATTTAAGTGGTCTTTTAAGTTTTATTCAAAAAGAAAACCTGTAAAAATGTATTTAGGTTTTAGCCTAGGCTAGGATGTTTTACTACATTACTACAAAGCCTGCATTTATTTGATTCAAACTACAGCAAAATCAGTAATATTGAGACATTTTTACTGCTCTATTTGAATATGTTTTAAAATGTGATTTATTCATGTGATCAGCTACATTTTCAGCATCATTACTCCAATCGTCAGTGTCGCATGATCCTTCAGAAATCATTCTAATATGCTGATTTGCTGTTCAAGAAACATTTTTATTATTATGAATATTTAAAACAGTTGAGTACATTTTTTAGGATTCTTTGATGAATAGAAAGATCCAAATATCAGCATTTATCTGAATAAAAAGCTTTTGTAGCATTATAAACTTTACCGTTCTAAAGCTTGAAGCCAGTATAATTTTTTCTCTGTGAAAGAAATGATAGAAGTTAATACTTTTATTTAGCAAGGATGCATTAATTTGATCAAAAGTGATGATAAAGATATTTATAATGTTACAAAAGATTTCTATTTCAGATAAATGCTGTTCTTCTGAACTTTCTATTCATCAAAGAAACCTGAAAAAATTGTACTCATCTGTTTTCAACATAATAATAATAATGGTAATCAATGTTTTTTGAGCAGCAAATCAGAATATTAGAATGATTTCTGAGGGGTCATGCTAAAAATTCAGCTTTGAAATCACAGGAACAAATTACATTTTAAAGTATATTTAATTTAAAAAGTTATTTTAAATAGTAAAAATATTTCAAAATATTACAGTTTTTGCTGTTCTTTGGATCAAATAAATGCAGGCTTGATGAGCAGTCCAGACAAAAAATATTTAAACTCTTACTGTTCAGAAACTTTTGATTGCTAGTGTGTGTTTTAATTTTTCTGATCTCTGCCTTCACCTGTACAGTGACTCTGGTGGAAGCCTGTTTATAACACAGTCTGTGACTAAAGCAGTCCGAACTGAAAGACGACATAGGTCATCTAAGAGACCAGAGTCCATCTCTGATGATTCTGGTAATGAGAGAGACAATGGAGACACTGAAAATGAGAGAGGAAGTACGTCTCAGCATGCGGAGTGCCCGTTCAGAAGAAAAATTATCAGCCATCCTGCTCCTCGAAAAGCTGTTTTTCCATTTCTGCTGAAATCACTCGGACGACAGCACCTGTCCCTAAAGAAGCACCAGATTCTAGAGGTGGAGTTTATGTTATTAATTTGTGTATACATCTCATGTCATTTTTTTTTTTATTATATGCACCATTAATGCCTATAAAATAGGACTTTACTATATGCTGTCACTGGTTGTTGTGATTATAGATGTATATACATAGATGCCTCATTAGCAGCTGTTTCTTTGGTCTGCTATACAATACAAAAGCAGTCCCCTTTGTTGACACAGTCAAAGCCGTCCCTTGAGCACTCAAGAACTATTCCACTGTATCTGCAACCGTAATTATACGCATGTATGAATATCTATATCTGCAGTTGATTTTGCTAAACTAAAATGATACAAAACAACAGTACGACATTAAAAGTTACTATTGTTTAAAAACCTGTAATACTGAGTTAATACATATAAAAAAAAATACAAACACATTTCCACCTGCGAAACGTTATACCTTTTCTTCAAGTATTTAAAATATCTTCCTCCCTTTTTTCTTTTTTTTAATTATTATTATTTTTTTTTTATACAATCAGAAGCTACAGAATGTTGTGCCATTTTGTAAAAAATATTTTTTTTACAAAAAATATACTGTGAGTGATGACACTGACTGTTCCAAGATGCGTTAGTGTTGCACGATATACCAGTATTTAAAAAGTATCGCGATACCCTGCTTTTAAGAACGGTACAATTCTGCATTTTACTAGTACTGGCACTTTAAGAATGCATTTTAATAAGTGCCATATTTCTGCGTGTCTGTGTTAGTAAATGGCGGAGACGCTGTTTTGTTTATTACACACAAACACGTGACGCTCACGGTGTTTTCAACCTCTGCTGCCTCAACATATGAGTACATGAACACATAAACATAATCTCTAGAACTGCTTTGAGAGTCATTTTACCGTTTCTTTTGCGGAAAACTATTGTCATATAATGAATATTAATATATTACTTAATGTAAAGATAGTACTATTAATAATTATAACATTATTAAACAATGTTTAAGGAATTTTTACCAGGAAAAAAAAATATTTACCAGAATTTATTTACCAGAAAATTGTAAACACAGTATTTCTGGGAAAAAAAAGAAAGAAATATCCTATAATAAAATTAATTCTTTGTCAAATCTAATTATCCTTTATAAATTCATTAGACATGCTTTTGATTATTAAAATGTAATGAAATGATTAAAATAGAATCCAAAAAATTAATGGAAAACAGAGATTCACAAACAAAACTGAATTTTAGAAAAATAATAAAATGTATTTTAAAGGCCCTTAAAAACATGTAATTTAAATAATAATAATATTAATAATAAATTGCTCTTAAATTCTGCAAGTTTCATGATTTCAATTAATTAGACATGCTTTTTGATAAATACTTTTTTTATGTAACCATTAAAATAGAGTCTAGAAAAATTCAAATGGAATTTGGGAAAAAATGAAACAGATTTCATAGGGCCCTCTTTATTTTATTTGTTTCTTTGTTTTTCCTTTAGTTTGTCACTTGCGTCTGGGTTCTTATTATTAATAACAAAGATAAAATAAAAAATGACTATGTCATAATATAAATTGTTGTTGTGAAATAAAATTACTATGTCATAAAATAAGATTTGGCTTTATCCTTTAAACTAACTTACCAATATAGCAAAGATCTCTACATACCTGTAGGTTCGGTAGTTGTTCACCATAATCCTGTGTAGTGTTCAAATAAACTTTTATTTATTTTAATTTTTTTAAAGGGGGGATGAAATGCTTTGTTTTAATAGATAAAATAACTATGGTCTCCATTTGGATCATCTATTATTCAATTACTTTTCCTGTTGTTCTATGTTTTTTTTCTTCCAAGTATCAGTTCAGCAGTAGTATCATGATATTTTAGTCAGGTATCGTATCGAAGTCAAAATTTTGGTATTGTGACAACACTAGGATGCGTTGACGGGTCTGGAGCGAAATGTGGAATCTGCGTATACATATCTATGGTTTTGATAACACTGTCATTACATGTTTTAAAATTGTGCATGTTTTTTTGTTTTTTAGAACTCAGAAATGGGCGGATTCTTGAAATGCATAAAGAAAATTGAGGAGGGTTATGTGAATACAGGAAGAGCAATCAGTCCATCTATGCCGGAGTCTGAGTAAGTTCTAATTGAAAACAAATATAGTTGTAAAATTAATATAATAGTTTTTCATGATGAATATACTGTGTTTCAGTCTAAGTGATCTCTCTGAGGGAGATGACCATGACAGTGATCATGAAGTCACGAAAGTGGTATGTAATTACTGTTGGCCTCGCATAATACAAAATATGCTATGTTTTTAAATATACACTATCTGTCAAATGTTTTTGAACAGTAATATTTTTAATGTTTTTTTTAAGTTTCTTCTGCTCACCAAGCCTGCATTTATTTGATCCAAAGTACAGCAAATACAGTACAATTTTTAAATATTTTTACTGTATTTTATTTGAATATATTTTAAAATGTAAATTATTATTGTGATTTCAAAGCTGAATTTTTGCATCACTACTCCAGTCACATGATCCTTCAGAAAATCATTCTAAAATTCTGATTTGCTGCTCAAATATTTTTTTATTGTAATTATGTTGAAAACAGCTGAGTTTTCTGATGAATAGAAAGTTCAGAAAGACAGCATTTATCTGAAATAGAAATCTTTTGTAACAAATGTCATTGTAATTGATTAATTTCTGTAATTTCTTACAATAATAAGTGCATTCATATTGAAAAAATTATTTAAAGTACTAAAATTTTGACAATACTATACTAAGTCATTTTAGGGTAGTATTTCTTTTATGAATAATTTCGTTATACTAAGAAACCTTTTGAGCAGCCTATTACAAATGATTTTGAAAGGATTATGTATTCTCACCTTATCTGTTTATTTTTTATGTTTTCCCCCCAGGATAGAACAACTTTTGTTCCAAGTTATTTCAAAGCAAACAAGCATAAATGGCTCTCCCACAATCCTTCTTGGAGATGAGGCTCCAGGATTCACTTTCAAACGACAATGAACAACAGTCAGTCGACACCAATAGAAAAGCTAAGCAAAGCAAAACTAAATCTACAGAGAAAAACAAGACAAGTGCTTCTGTTAAAAAACAATCAAAAAAGAAAAACGAAGCTTCCAAAAACAAAGCTGTAGTCAGGACATCATCAGAATCGTCTATTGACTCTCTCTTTAAGGAGCAGGAGAAACAACATGAGACACAGGAGGTTTTAGCTGCATGTTCAGATGCCGAACATTCAGATTCTGCCCATTGCAGACAACGACTTACTAAGCAGATCGTCCAGTGTACTGAGAACTTGCATGGAGATCATTTAGTGGTAATTGAAGAGACACAGAGAAACTCTGTGGAGTTAATTACAGAGACTGCAGTTCATATAGAGCATGAGGATGACACGAGTACTCCATCTCAAGCTGATGACATCATGTGGCCGGAAAATGCTGTGTCAGGTGTGCAGCCTAGCAGTCAACAGAAAAAGAAGAAAAAGCACAAATTGAAAGACCAACAGGAAGCAGAGCCTGGTGCAGATGCTCATAGTGCAGACAATGTTCATTCAGTTGAGATGAGTCAGTTCAATGACTCACACACTACTGAGTTGACACCTGAAAGAACTAAAAAGAAGAGAGAAGACAGAGAGAGGACAAAGACGACACATGTAGAGGACGATAGTGGTACAGACATCCAGTCAAATGAAGCTTTTGAAGCTCCTGAGACCAAACGACCTGAGCACATACAGTCATCAGAGGAAATCACATCACCTGTAGCTAGATTAAAATCAGGGAAGAAGAATGGCTCTGAAGAATCTGTTGATTTTGCTCTGGATGTAAGCTCAGTGTCTCAGTTTGATAATGTCGCTGATAGATCAATTCAAGATACTGTTGAAGAAAGACAAAGTGATGATGTCGAACATACAGAAGCTGAATTAAATGAAGCCGAACACTCAGGTTCTGTCCAGCGCGCTGACAACTTGCATGAAGATGATTTGGCAGTAACTGAAGAGAGACAGAGAAACTCTGTAGAGGCAGTTACAGAACCTGCAGTGGAGCATGAGAGTGATGTAAGGTCTGACAATTACCTGCCCAACAAAAGCAATTCCATGTCGCCACCCCAAGGAGGCGACATTTCTACTCAGAATGTTAATCAGCAGACTGACAGTGACTTTGGGTCAGAGGATTTATTCAGGCCATTGAACAGTCAGAAACATAAGACCAATCAAATTCATAAAGGTGCATCTGTTAAAATCAACATGGAGGACAGCGATCAAGACAGTGATGTAACTCAAATAGAGACAGAAGGACCATTTGAGTCCATATTTGGACAAGGAACACCAAGATGGTGTGATGCTGGCATTGATGCATGTGAGGACAACGACGGTGACGAAACTCAAATAGAGAATGAAGGGCAATCTGTTTCTGTGCTTGGGACAGGAACACCAAACAAGCAGTTTACAGAATCCCAAAAGACAGACCAGAGTCCTCTTGGCCTAAATGCTGAACTGCTCTCAAAAAGAGATGAAAAAGTCAAGAGTAATAATAAAAAGACAAAAAAAACAATGTCAAGTTCTGAAAAGGATTCTGAAGATACAGATGTAGAGAAGACCTTGATTGTGCAACCATCATTTAAACATTTACCACCTTCTGAACCATTGAAGTTTTGTCAAGTTCCTGTGTGAGGAACATTTTGGGTAAACGAAGAGCGAGGGCGGAGATGGAAACAGATCTATCAGAAAGTCCTTTGTTTAGAAATGGTGGACTGAGCTTTATTAAAAGAAAACGAAATAGAAAGGATAAAACGGGTGCAACTGCAAGTGCAGATGTGAGCTCTGAATCTCCAGTTGATGACATCACTGGAGATAAAATAACACCAAGAGAGAACAGGAAATCTCGTGAAGTGAAAAATAGTGTAACAAACGAAGAGCAAACGGAAGCATCAATTCTACATTTAGAGGACACCGACCTCTTGGAGGAAAGTATTTCATCTACGGTGGCAGATAACAGTGTTATCACAAAGGTTAAGAAGAAAAAGAAGAAAAAGTACAAATCAAACGAGAATGAGGATGCAGAGCCTAGTGTAGAAAATCAGTCGGCTGAGACAGCTAAGTTCAATGAGTCACAAACTACTGAACTGATATCCAAAGTAAGTAAAAAGAAGAAAAGAAAAGACAAAGAGAGGACTAAGATAGCATATGCAGATGAGAATAATGCTGCAGATATCCCATCAAGCGAAACTTTGGACTCTGATAGACCAGCAGAGTTGAGAGTAAATGAATTGAATCATTTCAGTGAAGCTCCAGAGACTGATCAACCTGACCATACAGAGACATCAGAAGAAATCACAGGATGCCCACTGCCTACATTAAAATCTGTGAAGAAGAAGAAGAAAAAAAAAGAAAAGAGATGAGACTGAAGAGCCTGAATTTGTTGATCTGGATGTGAGTTCTGTGTCTCAGATTGATTATGTTACTGGACTCGGAGTGGTTGAACAACAGGAAGATCAGGTCATTGAAGAGAGGCCAAATGATGACAACACAACCGAGCATATTTTAAAGGTGGCCAAGCGCAAAAAGAAAAGTCAGAATGCAAGTTCTCCATCTCAAAGTGATGACATTAATGGACTGGAGAAACAAGCATCAGGCTCACAGTCAGAAAGCGCAGAAGAACTCTTGAAAAAGAAAAAGCTGAAAAAGCATAAATTAAAAGAGCGAAAGAATGCGGAAATTGCTTTAGATATTGGGGACAATGTGCAGTTGTTTCAACAAAGCGAGTCACAAACTACAGATTTACTTTCTAGGAAAAAAACAAAAAAGAAGAGGGCAAACAAAGACACGGAAAGTACAACAGTTAGCTCATCAAATGAACTTTCGGAGAACATGGATGATGGACATTCAGAAATGAGAGGAAATGTGATTCAGTCCACAGAGGCCATTGAGGCTGATCAGCTTGAGCATTTACAGACATCAGAGGAAATTACAAGATGTCCTTCCCCCAGTGTAACCAAATTAAGCTCTGGAAAGAAAAAGAAGAAAAAAAGGGATAGAAGTGAGAAGCATCAGGATGAATCTGTTGATGTGGATCTGGATGTGAGTTCTGTGTCACAGATTGATGATGTAACTGAGCTGACTGAAAGAAGGCCAAACACAGTAGAACATGTGGAAAACGTGAATTCACATGTCCTTTCAGACAGCACGTTTACTAGTAAAAAGAAAAAGAAGAAAAAGCACAAATTAAAAGACCAACAGGAAGCAGAGCCTGGTGCAGACGCTCATAGTGCGGACAATGTTCATTCAGTTGAGATGGATCAGTTCATTGAGTTAAAAACTACTGAGATCACACCTAAAAAAGCAAAAAAGAAGAAAAAAGACAAAGAGAGGACAAAGACGGCACATGTAGAGGACGACAGTGGTACAGACATCCAGTCAAATAAAACTTTTGCCGCTCCAGAGACAGAACAACCTGAGCATATACAGACATCAGAGGAAATCACAGGATGTCCGTCACCTAATGTAGCTAGATTAAAATCAGGGAAGAAGAAGAAAAAGAAGAAGAATGGCAGTGAAGAATCTGTTGATTTTCCTCCGGATGTAAGTTTAGTGTCTCAAGAGACTGTCGAAGAAAGACCAAGTGATGTTGAACATATAGAAGCTGAATTAAATGACACTAAACACAAAAAGAAGAGGAAACGATCAAGTTTGTCTATTAATAACAGTTCTGAGTTCAGCTCTTCTGATGCAAAAATGCAGGAAACTGTCGCACCTGAGAAGAAGAGGAAGAAAAAGAAATTCCGATCACATCACAAATGTAGGTGGTGAACTGACTTCGGAAAGTTCTGAACATAGAATGCCTCAGTCTCAGAACGCGATGTTGAAATCACCCGAGACAATTACAAAGGAATCCAGAAAGAAAGAAAAGAAAAACAAGGAAATGAATGCAAGTCACGTACTGGATGATAGGGCTGAACTAGAAACTGTACAAACAAAGAGGACTGACTCAACACAGGCCAATGTTATCTCCCTGGGAGATTATGAAGATGTAAGTAAGAGAAAAAAAAGAAAAGGAAGAAGGATACTTAAAATAATATTACGGAAATTTCCATGTCTTAGAATGCTGACTCGCCTACAGCAGTAAATGGAGACAACACCCAAGAAACCGGAAAAGCAGAGGCAGAGGTGTCATGACAGGACAGGTTCTGTTCAAACTGAGTGTAATGCTAATATCTTTATTCAGTCACACAGAAAACGTGATTACATATGAAGAGTATAAGGGATCTGGAGCAAGATAACTGATGATGTAATGTTGTGCAAAAGCAAGAAAAAGAGGAAAAGAAGGGAGGAAAGTGTATCTGTATCTTTATAGCTAAAACTTTTCAGTGCACAATGGAAATGTTTGGGCATCACAGAGTGTCATTTATAATGACGCTACATATGTTACACGGAAGGAATAGGAGGAAAATTATTTTAAAAAATAATAAAATAAATTAGGCAGTGGTTGATATGTCATGGCTTTAGAGCTTAGTTAAACAATTTCCACCAAAAAATATGAACTTATAATATAAACAGACATTTAAGACAAGCTTTTAGCCAAAAGTGTTGGTAAAAGAGGTTTTCTGTTCATGATAAATGGTCACAAAAATATAAGCAGTGAGAGAAGTTTACAGATAAATACACATGGACTTATTAAATCTTTTTTTTTAATTCCTTTCTTTTTAAAGAATTGTTTGTGAGTCTGCTTATTTTAAAGCAAGATAAAGCAAAAACACCTGTTTATTATTATTGTTACTTGTTTCATTGATTATTAACATTCTAATGACAGTTGATTTATTTTTATTAATTAAAACATTTTCATTGGTAAATTCAGTCATTGTACAGTCAAATTATACACTCTCATCTAGAGCACTGTACCTATTTTATTATCAGAATCAGAGGATATTTATACAGTGTCTGTATGTTTGGTCAGTATAATTGTGACACATTTTGTACATTTCCGTTATGGACACTTTATGCTTACTCTGCTTCAGAGGAATAAAATGTAAAGGGTTTCCCTGTGTGTTAAACACATCTTTACTGACCTGAACCATTTTTTTTTCATTATCTTTACCCTAACAATTTGTTTGAGTGGTTAAAATTTATGTGCGAATAGTTTCATGACTTTAAATTCAATTTGCTTG
Source organism: Labeo rohita (assembly GCF_022985175.1). Classification (NCBI taxonomy): domain Eukaryota; kingdom Metazoa; phylum Chordata; class Actinopteri; order Cypriniformes; family Cyprinidae; genus Labeo; species Labeo rohita. The sequence continues at coordinate 12,354,284 of NC_066873.1, forward strand.
ATGTTGACAGATGTTGCTAATTACTTTAAAATACAAATTCTGTCATTTATTCACCCTTTGACTTTATATCTTCTGTGGAACACAGAATGTCTCAGTATTTTTTGTCTCCATAAGATGTAAATCATAGAGCAGTTTGGTTACTAAAGTTCTTAAGAATAACCCAAAAAAAGTAAGTCATACAGGTTTGGAACAACATGACTGAATAAGTGATGACAACTCTAATTTTTGGCTAACTACAGTTAGGATCAAAAGTTTGCATTGTGCAGAAACTGCAAAATGTTAAGAATATTACCAAAATAAGAGGGCTGATACAAAATGCATGTTATTTTTTCTTTATTTAGTACTGACCTGAATAAGATATTTTGCATAAAAGATGTTTAAATATAATCCAAAAGAGAAAGTAGTAGTTTATAGAATAAAATAGTTTATAAAAGGAGTTTATAAAAATGACCCTGTTCAAAAGTTTACATACGCTTGATTCTTAATACTGCGTTGTTACCTGAATGGGGACTGTTTGTCCTGAACAGTTGAACTGCCCACTGTTTTTCAGAAACAGGTTCCACATATTCTGGGATGCATTTTGAGACAGGGGTGTAAACTTTTGAATAAGATGAAGATGTGTACATTTTTCTTATTTTGCTGTTTAGTACTGCCCTTCAAAAGCTACAGAAGATACTTGTTTCCCAGAAGACAATAAGTTACATTTTAAATTCAAAAAGTTTTCACCCCCCGGCTCTTAATGCATTGTGTTTCTTTCTGAAGAATCAGTGAGCGTTTGAACCTTCTGTAATAGTTGCATATGAGTCCCTCAGTTGTCCTCAGTGTAAAAAGATGCATCTCAAAATCATACAGTCATTGTTGGAAAGGGTTCAAATACACACAAATGCTGAAAAAACAAAGAATTTGTGGGACCTGAAGGATTTTTCTGAAGAGCAACGGGCAGTTTAACTATTCAGGACAAACAAGGGACTCATGAACCAATATAACTAAACAAAAAACAAAACAAAAAAGAAACCCCATTCAGGTGACAACACAATATTAAGAATCAAGTGTATGTAAACTTTTGAACAGGGTCATTTTTATAAATTCAACTATTATTTTTCTCTTAAGGACTATTATATAGACGTCTTTTATGTGAAATATCGGTACCACTTGATTTTAAGGTGTCTTTGTTACACATGTTACATGTACTTACTATTATAATAACAATTAATTATGCATAACTGCATGCAAGTAACCTAAGCCAAACCCTAATCCTAACCTTAACCATATAGTAAATACATGTAGTTAATTAATATTACTCAGTAATTGTAAATGTGTAGTTACACTGTAACAATGACATCTTAAAATAAAGTGTAACCGATCTTATTCAGGTCAGTACTAAATAAAAAATAACATACATTTTGTATGATCCCTCTTTTTTTGGTAAAATAATTAACATTTTGCAGATTCTGCAAGGTGTATGTAAACTTTTGACCTCAAATGTATCTCTTTAATCCTTATATTAATAGTATTTCATAAAATCAGTACTTCCAGTCTTCAAATTTGGAATAATCTGCATGTCAATGCCATGGTGGTGATAATTGTTCAATGATTCTTTCTGTAAGTTATTTTCTGTTTTTATGCCAGTCAATGAATTATTCACTAAACCACTTTGTTTAAAAAGTTCTTAAAGGAATGTGTTGCTCATGTTGTGTAGAGGTTAAAGATCTGTTTTTTGTTCTGTATTGTTTTACAGCTTTTATTCTGTTTACGTTTGTTTAAATTGTGTAAAAACTAGATCACACAATTGTGCTGTTATGAATTTCAGAACTACTCATTACTTGCGGCCTACAACAGCATTGCTTGTGTGATTTCAGATCTTTCTATAAGCCTTTTTTTTTATTAAAATCTCTTTATAGAAATACTACTATTGTATAGAATCCCATTAACCTACTTTCATTTTGCAACAGGGTTGAGAAATAATCAATAATGAATTGGAGTAAACACTGTACTCTGTATTCTATTCACTATTAAGATTTAACTTTTTTTTTTTTTTTTTTTTTTACAGTTTACCCACTGTGTTTAGTTTGCATATAGGTGTATAGGCCACCTGCGCGCGTTTAGTATTTATTTTCCGCGTAAAATCTCCTGTGACATTATGACCTCACAGCCAACATCCTAATCGCTGGATAAGCGCGATTGTGAAACCCGACCCATGCGCGTTTAACGTAGATGACACACGGACGCAGTAATACCCTGGACTTAGCCTCCAAATAACCATTATATAACAGGAGTCACATCGCACCGGAGACTAGAGGAACCAGCAGTTGTGTGGAAACTTTGCGCTCTCGTCTTTCGTAAACTACGCGCGTCCTTGTAGCTCTCGCAATGAGTTCGCGAATTGGTATTTCTTGTTTACAAGAAGCCAAACGAGTAGCTATTTTTGGAGGCACACATGGAAATGAGATGTCTGGCATTACGCTCGTAAATATGTGGACACAGAATTCAGCCGAGATAGAGAGAAACGGACTGGTGGTCAAGCCGTTCATAAGCAACCCTAGAGCGGTGGAGAAATGCACCAGGTACATCGACACGGATCTGAACAGAGCCTTTACACCCGAGAACCTCAGGTAAATAAACACCTTGCACAACACGTTGTTTTCTGGGACAATTCCCCGTTTGTTTACGCGTGGAACTTAGATGTGCTCGCTTTCGTAAAACAGCACAGTCAGAAAACGGACTTAACGCTATCGCACAACTTTTACGCTATGCTCTTGTGTGTTGGAGGTTTATTATTACGTTCCGTGTGTGTTTATTGTTGTCATGCATACGTCAAATCGACGTCCTTGGCCGCGATGTTGCACCTCTATGTTCCTCGTATCGCGCCGTGTTTGAACGCTGCGTTGTGTTATTGCGTTGGGCTCAGTGTAGATGATTTTGAACGCGGGGACGCTTCCTGTGTAAACGGCTCCTTTACGTGACACAACATCACTCAATCGAGCGATAAAGTATCAGTGGAGCGAGCGGTCAGCTGATCCGAGCCGCTCATGTCATCGCTGTTGAGAAACGTGAGTGGAGCGTGATTTGGGTCACGAAAAGAGCCTGCAATATTGCGTCCTTGACAGCACGTAACAATTGTTGATTTTGGAGGATAACGGTTTTGACATTTTAAGAACCTTTAATCATAAATATAAGTGTTTGTTGAATTTCGGTTTTACGAATGTGACATTTTAGCATTGCACACCAACTACAATGAAATGACATTATAGGATGGCTGTTTTTTTAAACTCCAGATGGTGTTTATTACTATACTAGGTGTATATATAAACTAATTTCAAATCTTGAGACTGCATATTTCTATGAAAAGGATTAATTGAACACATTAACCTTTTGTGACAACATGCCCCATCACAATCAAACAGTAAAACAACATATGAAGACAGGGACTTTAGTTTGGAGGGCATAATTCACAGAAAGTACACTACCAATCAAAAGTTTTTGAACAGGAAGATTTTTAAGTTTTTTTTTTTTTTTGAAAAAAGTCTCTTCTGCTTACCAAGTGTGCATGTATTTGATTTCAAGAAGCAAAGCAAAACTGTAAAATTAAAAAATATTTTTACTGTATAAAATTTCTGTTCTATTTGAATATATTTTAAAATGTAATTTATTCCTGTGATTTTAAAGCTGAATTTTTAGCATCATTAATCCTGTCACATGATCCTTCGGAAATCATTCTAATATTCTGGTTTGCTGCTCAAAGAACATTTTATTATTATTGCTATGTAGCTGAGTCAAAATTTTTCAGGTTTCTTTGATGAATAGAAAGTTCAGAAGAACAGCATTTATCTGAAATGGAAATCTTTTGTAACATTATAAATATCTTCATCATCACTTCTGATCAATTTAAAGTATCCTTGCTAAATAAAAGTATGAATATATATATATATATATATATATACACACACACACACACACATATATATATATATATATATATACACACACACACACACACACACACTGACTTGAAGCTTTTGAAGCTTTCATTTTTATGCATATAGAAAAGACATCTTTAAAAAACTTACTGTTCAAAAACTTTTGACTGGTAGTGTATTCTAAGTTAAAACATATATTAATTAGAAATTTGAAGGCAATGTTCAACCCAGTCCAAGAGAAAATGCATATACTTCACTTTTACGTAGAATCATGAAGTAGAAAACATTTCAGAGAAATTACCAGTACATGTGCTCTCATGAGCAGATTTTACTTTGCACACAGATATCACAATAGACAGAATTTGCTCTGCTTCAGTGTCACATTAAATATGGGGGCATTGATGCTTTAAATAAAACAGAGCAAAACAATGTACCCAGACGGTTTCCATTTATTTCAATTCATTTATTTATTTTCATGTATTAATTGACCATGTAAATTCAGAATGAGGGTTGCAAATTGAGACAGACTTGTCTTGGTGGTGGTATTATAAATGCAACTGAACTTGCTCATTGATGTACAGTCAGACATATAATAATGTACTGTGAGGGGATGCAAAACATTCACATCACAACAGATGCTTGCAATTTTTCGGACCAGCTGGAAAGCTTAATGAGCTTAATTCTCAGTGCATTATTTTTCAGTTGTCCCTTGCTTTGTGTGCTTGTTATATGCGTCTCTAAAACAATTTTATACCTAATGTTGATAAAAGTGCATAATGTTGTCAGTGTTGTGAAATAGGAATACTGCTGGAACATTTCTTCCAACTCATCAGTTAGAGCAGTAAATAAATAATTAAAAACCTTCAAGTTACTTAGAAAAAAGTAAATAAGTTATTATTTATGTAATAGCTGATCTTATTGTCATTCATTACTCTGTTAAAAGAGTTAACAATAAACCTGCACCTAAATGCTATTCAAGAGATTTTTAATTCCAGCACCAAATCTGTTTGCATTATTAAAAAAGGGTGTTATGTCTTGTTTATAATTACTGTGTTGTTAATATTGATAAGGATGTTTCTATCCCCACAGTACTCCAGAGGTTGAAGGGCTGCCATATGAAGTCCAGAGGGCCAAGGAAATAAATCGGATGTTCGGACCCAAAGGGAGCTCGAACGCATACGATGTCATCTTTGACCTTCACAACACCACCTCAAACATGGGCTCCACCCTCATTCTGGAAAGCTCAACAGACCTCTTCAACCTTCAGATGGTGCATTATATTAAAGTAAGAAACTAGATCCAATTATATTGTACAATGTTAATAAAATAATTCTTTATTTGCCCTCTGCACCTACACCATTGTTTAAAATTTCAGACCTTTTTGTTTTTTGTTTTTTTTAAAGAAATCAATCAAGGACATATTAAACTGGTCAAACATAAAGACTTAAGAAGTAAATACATGCTGTTCTTTTAAACATTCTATTCATTGAAATATTAAAAAAAAAGATATCTGAAGCATCATGTGTCACTGAAAACTGGAGTAATGATGCAGCTTTGCATCACAGGAATAAATTACATTTTAAAATATATTAAAATGGAGAACAGTTATTTTAAACTGTAATAATATGTCAAAATATTACTGTTTTCACTGTTTAACTGCAGCCTTAGTGAGCATAAATAAAATCTTACCAACCAAAACACTTGAACAGTAGTGCACAAATAATTTGTTGCATCATAGACTGAAAATTAAAATCTTGACCAAAACACCAAGATTTTGCTTTATGTGTTAAAATTTGCAAACCTAAAGTCATCTTTACACAGACACCTGTGCTCTTTCCACTTACAGAAAGCTATGGCTCCCCACACCTGTTCAGTACTGTTAAACGAACACCCACAGCTGAAGTATTCAACCACCCGCTCTGTGGCTAAACACCCTATTGGTGAGTACAAAGTCCTGGGATACTCAACAGGTCAAACCTGATGCTAAATCAAGTTTAATATTACCCCTGAAAGTCAGCCAGCTGCTAAGAAGTGGAATAACCAGGGATAATATGAAAAGTCCAGTTATAATGAGAGCATCCAGAGCCTCTGCAGATAGTTTGGTAGTCATCTAGAGGTCATTTGATGACTTCTTTTTCCATGAATTAATATTATAGTGGAAACCCAACCGAGTACCAGTTGCACCTCATTTAACATAGTTTTTCACTGCTGTCTGTGATCAGAATAGACCTGTGACCCTTTGTTGGGTCACCACCCACCAGTCAAGTGCTAGTGACTTATATAGACGTGTTTTTGTTGCAGGTCTCGAGGTGGGTCCTCAGCCACAAGGTGTTTTGAGAAGCAATGTATTTGAGTCCATGAGGACGATACTGAAGCATGCGCTGGACTTCCTCGAGCTCTTCAATAGTGGTGAGGTCACTGGAGGTTAAGCAGAGATCAGCATGCTTACTGCACTGAATCTGGAATGTGTTGCTATAAAGGGATTTTGAAAGCAACCGGGGTGGCTAAAATAGGATTAGTTTCTATATTTCCTATACAATAGGATTATTTTCTAATATAAATCAATAGTGATCATGTGTGATGGTATGGACAGTGACAGTCTTTGAATCATAATGTTGTGTTGTTCAGATGTGTCACGCAATTTGATGAGAAATAACACGTGATCGTTTATAGAGGTTTCACGTTTACGTAACTTTCTTTCCCCTGTGGCCATCTGTTTCTCTGCCAGGATAGTGTGTGACATTTCAAGACAAACGGTTACGCTATATATAAACACACTTACACACACACTACTGCCAATAAGTTTGGGGTCTGTAGGAAAATGGGTCTCATTTGCTAAGCATGTGTACACACAAAGTTCTGCGTCAAACCTGCGTACAGACGTTTTCGCAAACAAATCATAATGGTCAGGTTAAAGTTTTTGAAGAATTTTTGGGTAAATACGTCACAGTTTACTTTATTTTAGTGTCTGTGTATATATAATGTATGTTTCATCTTAGGATAATAGTTATATACTATATAATAATTAAATGTAATTATGATATGATGAATGATACCCAGTATTTTTGAAAGAAGTCTCTTATGCTCACTGAGGCTGCATTTATTTGATCAACAATACATGTACCTCACAGTTCTCAGAATTTTGAAAACTGAGAATTCCAACTTTTTTTCTTGCAATTCTGAGTTCACATCTCACAAATCTTTTTTTTTTTTTTTTTGCATAATATATACTACCGTTCAAAATTTAGGGTCAGTAATTTTTTTCCTTCTTTCTTTGTTTTAAAGAAGTAATACGTCTATTCAGCAAGTATGTGTTAAATTGATAAAAAGTGATAGTAAAGACTTATATTGTTAGAAAAGATTTTTATTTTGAATAAATTGTGTTCTTTTTAACTTTTTATTTATGAAAGAATCCAAAAAAGTACCAGTTTCCAAAAAATATTAAGCAGCACAACTGTTTCCAACACTGATAATAAATCAACATCAGTAGAATGATTTCTGAAGGATCATGTGACACTGAAGACTGAAGTAACTGCTGATAAAAATTAAACTTTTCATCACATAAATAAATTACACTTTTGAGCATATTAAAATAGAAAACTGTTGTTTTAAATTGCAATAATATTTCATAATATTATAGTTTTTTCTGTATTTTTAATTAAAAAACCATAAGAGACTTCTTTAACATTAAAAATCTTACCAATCTCAAACATTTGAACAGCAGTGTATATCTTACAGTTCTGAGTTTATATCACTATTCAGGCTTCTTTTCTTAGAATTACATGGCAAAAAAAAGAATTGGGAGATAAACAGTCACAAGTACCTTTTCTTAATTCTTTAGAGAAAACAGACTTCCACAAATAACAGCAATATTTTGAATATTACAATTTAAATATATTAAAATGTAATTTTTAAAAGAGGTTTCTTGTGCTCTTACCCTGCATTTATTTTCTTAAATATACAGTAAAACAGTAATATTGTGAATATTACAATTTTAAAAATATCTATTTTATATTCCATAAATGTTAAAAATGTAAATTAATACTGTGATGGTAAAGCTGAAATTTCAGCAGCTATTATTTCAGTCTTCAGCATTAGATTATTTCCTATATTTTCTATACAACTGGATATTTTTCTAATATACTGTAAACCAATAGCAAATGCATGAAAGCCCATTTCCGCCACTGAACAAATAATAAAAAATATGGTAATTGTGACTTTTTTTCTCACAATTCTGACTGAATTCAGAATTGTGTGATACAAGCTTACAATTCTGCGTTTTTTCACAAAATATTAACAATTAAAAACTTGCAATTCCAAAGTATAAAGTCAGAATTGTGAGATATAAACACATTTGTGAGAAATTAGGTCACAATTCTGAAAAATAAAGTTCTGAGAACTACAAATTGTGAGTTTATATCTCATAAATTTTGACTATAACATGCAATCACAATTTTAAGAACATATCAGTCTTTTTCCCTCAGAATTGGACTTTATAATTCGCAGTTGTGAGTTTATATCTCAATTCTGAAAAAAAGTCAGAATTGCACATTTTCATCTCGTAAGTTTATTTCTCTCAATTGTGGGTTTGTCACGCAAGTCTGAGAAAAAAGTCTGAATTGTGAGTTTATATCTTGCAGTTCTGACTTTATAACTTGCAAATGCAAGTTTATATCATGCAATTCTGAGAAAAAAAAACAGAATTGTGAGTTTATATCTTGCAGTTCTGACTATACAACTATTGCAATTCATCTCGCAAGTTTATTTTTCTCAATTGTGAGTTTGTCACGCAAGTCTGAGAACAAGTCTGAATTGTGAGTTTATATCTTGCAGTTTTGAATTTAGAACTTGCAAATGCAAGTTTATATCACGCAATTCTGAGAAAAAAGTCAGAATTGTGAGTTTATATCTTGCACTTATGATTTTAGAACTTGCAATTGCGAATTCTGAAAAAAAAAGTCAGAGAAATAAACTTTTGTGAGAAATATAAACATTTGTGAGAAAAAGTCAGAATTGCGAGTTTTCATCTTGCAAGTTTATTACTCTGAATTGTGAGTTTGTCATGCAATTCTGAGAAAAAAGTCAAAATTGTGAGTTTACATCTTGCAATTCTGACTTTATAACTTGCAATTGTGAGTTTATATCATGCAATTCTGAGAAAAAAGTCAGAACTGTGAACTATTTACAACAATTTACAACAAATAACAATTCTGACTATGTACAAGTTATTTCTCACATTTACAAGTTTATATCATGCAGTTCTGGGAAAAAAAGTCAGAGTTTGTGTCACGCAATTCTAAGAAAAAAGTTCGAATTGTGAGATAAAAAGATGCAATAACCTTTTTTTCGGGCTTCTATATATATGTGCTGTGACAGTGTGGAACAATGATGTTCTTCAGATGTCACACAATTTGCATTTTAAATGATTTTCAGTAACACATTTGAATAGTGTGTTTCTCACATTGTTTATAGATGCTTCATGTTTACATAATTTTCTTTCCCCCATGGCCATCCGTTTTTCTGCGAAGATAGTGTGTGGCATTTCAAGACAAACGGTTTTGCTCTCAGGTCATTGAGTCAGCATGTACTGATTTAAATATGAACTGTCCAACCTCGGCATTTCAGCCGGTTTGAAGTATAGACTTCTTCCTCAAGCATTTATCTTCCTCTTTTCACCCCCCCAACTGTGGAAACATTTAAACAAGGTGGTCACGTGTACTTTCAGCCTGACATGAATACACATTTCTCCATGCCTTGCATTAAGCAGGAACATGTTGTGCTGGGCAAGCGTGGCTGGTTTCTCTTCTGGTTTTGGTGTTTTGTGACTTGAATACTTGTTTGCTAGTTGGTTAGTTTCCATGTCATTAGCAGCTTGCTGGGTTTTGTAGTGTCATGCTGTGTAGAGGGGCCACATTGTTGTGGATGAATGTCTCATTGTGAGCGCTCAAACGTGCTTTCCGTTTGCCAGTGTGGAACCATGTTTGGACCACATCAACATAACAAGCAAAACAAGAGATCTGACGTAATGCAAACTATTAATTAGAGGACTCAGGGATTTGACTGACGCAAGGGCCATCTGTTATGAACACAAGCTAACAGCAAAATGATCCAACTGTTTTAAAAAGACAGTTAATATTAGTCATATCATAGTTTAAGGGATTTGGAACATAAACCTTGAGTGGGATTTTCATGCATATATTCATCATTTCATAACTTATGCACATGGCTGGTCTCATATGTTCAACTGCATTTATTTGATCGAAAATACAGTATGTTTTTGTCATTTAAAAGATTTCTATTTAAATATTACAGCCTGATTTATTTTTGTCATACAAAGCTGAATTTTCAGCAGTCATTACTCCAGTCTTCAGTGTTACATGACCCTTCAGAAATAATTCTACGTTGTACTGCTTAATATTTGTGTGGAAATACATTTGTGATACATTTTTCCTTGAAAAAGAAAAAAAAATTTTTTTAATATTATAATGTGTTAAGTGAAACATGAGGAGCACTTCATGTGTCTTTCTTTGAAACCACAAAACCAGTCTTAAGTAGCTCTGGTATATTTGTAGCAATAGCCAAAAATACAATGTATGGGTCAAAATTTTTATTTTATGCCAAAAATAATTAGGATATTAGGTAAAGATCATGTTACATTACGATATTTTTGTAAATTTCCTACCATAAATATATCAAAACGTAATTTTTGATTAGTAATACACTGCCCTCCAAAAGTTTGGAAATGCCCTAGAAAAGTGGGGTTTTGGACAATATTGGCATGAATCCTTTTTAATTTGTGATAATTTTGCACTGATAAGGGACAACACAAACTACAAAAACATGTTTTATAACTGTTTATTACATAAACAGTTTATACATAGAAAAAACATATATTTCCAATTCATCAAAATATCCACCATTAGCAGCTATTACAGCTCTGCATAATCTGGGCATGAATTCATTGTATTCTAAACTTAATTGGCAATCAATTGTTGAAGCTATTAAAAGGGAAGTCCATTTCCAGAACAACAATTTACAAATAATTTACTCACCCCCTTGTCATCCAAGATGTTCATGACTTTCTGTCTTCAGTCTTAAAGAAATTATGGTTTTTAAGGAAAGCATTTCAGGAATTTTCTCTATATAATGGACTTCAATGGTGCCCCCGATTTTGAACTTCCAAAATACAGTTTAAATGCAGCTCTAAACGATCCCAGCTGAGGAAGAAGGGTCATAGCTAGCCAAGAAGGGTCATTCTAGCGGTATTTTTTTATTTTTTTTTTATTAAAATTTGTATACTTTTTAAGCACAAAAGCTTGTGCAGCACTAGCTCTGGGATGCGCGTCCATGATGCTACGTACTACAGATTGATGTCGAAAGGTCACGCGCGACTCACCACCTGATCACCATTCTTGAAAGCGTTGAGATTCCTGCTCCGTTGGCAATGGTTGGCATTTTCCTGTCTCAAAAAGGTAGTGTCCAACATCGTTGTACCTTTTTGTTTGTAAACAGCGTTTGACTTACTTGCACTTCGTTAATCTTTGCACGTTCGTTTTGTAAACACTGGGTCTGTAGTTCTGCCTATGTCACGCGTGACCTTTCGGCGTGACTCTGTAGTACGTAGCGCTGTGGACGCGCATCCCAGAGCTAGTGATACACAAGCTTTTGTGCTTAAAAAGTATACAAATTTTAATTTTTTGAAAAAAATTATTGATCGTTTCACCAGATAAGACCCTTCTTCCTCGGCTGGGATCGTTTAGTGCCCTTTGAAGCTGCATTCAAACTGCATTTTGGAAGTTCAAAATCTAGGGCACCATTGAAGTCCATTATATGGAGAAAAATCCTGAAATGCTTTCCTTAAAAAACACAATTTCTTCAGAAAGACATGAACATCTTGGATGAAAGGGGGTGAGTAAATTATTTGTAATTGTTGTTCTGGAAGTGGACTTCTCTTTTAAGGTGTGCTGACCTAAAGATCTTTTAAAAACCTGGGCCAAGTTTAAACCAGTAACCAGGCATCACAGCTGGCAAAGGGGCATGTCTGACTTTGACATGTATATATTGCCATTATGTAATCAAAATGAAAATTTTCATTGCTGGTCTTCAATGATAATGTCAAGTTACTTTAATGTATTTGCACCAAAAAATGATAAGGATTTATGCTGATATCATCCAAAACCACACTTTGCCAGGGGTATTTCCATACTTTTGTAGGGCATTGTATGCGTTGCTAAAAACTTCATTTGAACAACTTTAAAAGTGATTTTCTCAGTTTTCAGATTTTTCTGCACCCTCAGATTCCAGATTTTCAAATAGTTGCATCTCAGCCAAATATCGTCCTGTCTTAACAAACCATACATCAATTTAAAGCTTATTTATTCAGCTTTGTATAAAGCTTTTGTATAAGTCTCAACTGAACTGAAAAAATTGAACCTTATGACTGGTTTTGTGGGTCCAGGGTCACATATTATTGTCGTTTTAGACTTGCCAATTAGCTTAAACTACAAAATACATAGTATTTTTTCTAGATAGTGATAACATGAGGGAAGCTCATATGGCAACACTGTATCATAATGTGAGGAGTGCCGAACTCTTTGTAGCAACTTGGAAAGTGATATTTTTAGTGACCACCCATGTCAGTACATGTCTGATATACTCATAAACCTGACAGCCTCACAATGCTGAATGTTTATACTGTGAATGCTAGAACATGTTATTAACATATTTCATTAACACAGTAACACAGGATGGAAAAATACTCTGAATTTCTAGGCAAATGGACAGAGTGAAGCTGACTAGGTCTGCTTATATACAAAAATATTTTGCTTTTATAACATTTTTAGGCCAGCTTGATCCCACTCCCCACTGAAGGAACCAAAGCTGAAAAAATACAACATGACCTAAGCATAATAAACTTGTTTCTAGATTGAACTGCATTGTAATGCATCTCTTCACAAGCCACTGATTAATACTTCAAAAGGAGCAGTTCGCCCAAAAGTGAGAATTTGCTGAAAATTCACCCTCAGGCCATTTAAGATGTAGCTGAGTGTTTTGTTCGTCGGAAGAGATGTGGAGAAACTAGTGGATCCTCTGCAGTGAATGGGTGCTGTCAGAATGAGAGTCCAAACAGCTGATAAAAACACCATAAGTAATCCACACGACTCTAATCCATCTGTTCACATCTTGTGAAGTGAAAATTTGTGTTTGTAATAAAAAATCAAGATTTTTTTATTTTTTTTTAACTTAAAACTGTCACTTCTGGTCAATATATGAGTCCTCTCATATTAGGAGAAAAATATGCAGAGATAAAGTACCGTTTACAAGCAAAAGACGTCCAGAGTAGTTCTAAACAAACGTGTTAGAGGATTATTATGTGACAGGACAACAGGGGATGGACTTATTATGTATTAATGACTCACATTTTGTCCCAATGTGACGAGAATACCTCAATAATCTATTTGTTTATTACAAACATGCAATTATTCACTTCACAGGATGTTAAAGGAGAAGTTCAGTAGCAGATTAAAAAATTCCTGAAAATTTCCTCACCCCTATGTTATCCAAAATGTTCATGTCTTTCTTTCTTCCTTCAGTTAAAAAGAAATTAAGGTTTTTAAAGAAGTTATTCCAGGATTTTTCCTCTGTGTAGTGAACTTTGGTGGTGGCCAGCAGGTTAAAGGTCAAATTGCAGTTTCAGTGCAGCTTCAAAAGGCTCTACACGATCCCAGCCAAGCAGGATGTTTCCTAGTGAAACGATTAGTCATTTTGTTAAAAAAAATGAAATTGATTTTACATTTTAACCACAAATGCTCATCTTGAACTAGCGCTGCGATGTGTATGCGCATCTTCACGCATTACGTAATCATGTTGGTAGAGTCACGTGCGGTTAGTTCTTCATCTGAGTACTTCGGTTCAAAAAGGTCCATCTCATTTTCTCCTCCAACTTCAAAATCGACCAACGTCGTTGCTTTACCCTTTTTTGTAAAGGGCGTTTGACTTTCTTTGCACGTTTACTTTGTAAACACTGGGTCGGTACTTCTGACTACATCATGTGTGACACTTCTAATGTGACTACACTGTAAAATATGACAGTGAATTTAACGGTAAAAGACTGTAAAAATGCTAAAGTAAAAACCTGTTAAATCGTTAACGGTAAGTTCCCCTACTATATGCGGTGAAAAACTGTATTGGATATTTTACGATAGTATACTGTTTTTGGAAGTGAAAAAGAACATAAAATTTACAGTGAATAACCGTAAACTGACATTCCCTGAATTCCCTGCGTTATATTTCAAATGTGATGGTTTTTTTGTTGAAATACCTGTTTCTTCTTTGTTTTTTCTTAGCAGTTTTGTACATTAGGGTTGAATGTTGTTAAATTAATGTTTATTACATTATTTCAGTTTCATGTATATTACCATGATGGTGTTTAGTGTTTTGTGAATGACACCTTCTACACTGTAAAAAACAATTTGTTGAGTCAACTTAAAATAATTTGTAACCTGGCTGCCTTAAAATTTTAAGTTCAGTCAACTCAAAAAAAGTTTATTCAACTTGAAATGTTAAATTATACTAAGTGACAACTTAGATACTTGAGTTGAATCAACTTAAAATTTTAAGGCAGCTGAGTTACTTACCCATCTGCTAAGTTTAGCAAACACAAATATCTAAGTTGTTACTTAGTACAACTTAACATTTCAAGTTGAATAAACTTATTTAGTTGACTGAACTTAAAATTTTAAGGCAGCAGGATAAATTATTTTAAGCTGACTCAACAAATTGTGTTTTTTATTTTTTACAGTGTACATATTTTAGTGTTTAAAAGCTGCTTGTGATGACTTTGGTTCGTCATGTGACTTTCTCATCACCACCTGCTTTTGATGGTTATCAGTGTAGTATAAAGGTACAAAACAGATTTCAGTACTTTAGTAGGTTAGTATATTAACATTGTATCAGTTAATGAAATTACGGTATTTACCTGTAAATTTAAGTTAAAACTGTGAAGCCTAAAACATTGCTACCATATTTTTACAGTAAATTCTGGCAACCACAACAGCCAGTTTTTTATCTTAAATTTTACAGATTTTTTTTACAGTGTACGTAATATGTAAGGTTGGGTTGGTGCAAGATGAGCATTTGTGGTTAAAATGTGATTAAATTTTGGATTGTTTTAAGAAAATGACAGGTCGTTTTGCTAGTTAAGACACTTGTTTATCGGCTGGGATCGTGTAGAGCCCTTTGAAGCTGCATTGAAACTGCAATTTTGACCTTCAACCCGTTGATCCCCATTGAAGTCAACTATTATGGAGAAAAATCCCAGAATGTTTTCCTCACAAACCTTGATTTCTTTGCAACTGAAGAAAGAAAGACATGAATATCTCTTTAATTAATGGACCGGAGTGGTGAGGATTACTTGTGGATTATTGTGACGTTTTTATCAGCTACTTGGACTCTCATTCTGACGGCACCCATTCACTGCAGAGGATCTGTTAGTGAACAAGTGATGTGATGCTAAATTTCTCCAAATCTGTTCCAGTGAAGAAACAACCTCATCTACAGCACATCTTGAATAACCTGAGAGTGTGTAAATTTAAGGAGTTTTTCATTTCTGGCTGAACTATTCCTTTAAGTGGCCACAGGCAAGGTCAAATTTTCCTCTCTTTTTCCTTTTTTTCACCCAGCTTTCTATATTTACTCTGTCATAGGTGTAGAGTTTCCTCCATGTACAGTGGATGTATTC
This sequence comes from Labeo rohita, assembly GCF_022985175.1. NCBI lineage: Eukaryota > Metazoa > Chordata > Actinopteri > Cypriniformes > Cyprinidae > Labeo > Labeo rohita. Next base: position 12,369,941 of record NC_066873.1, read on the forward strand.
AGAGTCCAGGAGAGAATGGACTATCCCAGAGACACCAACGGCAACATCACAGCTATGGTGCATCCTCATCTCCAGGTATTCTAAATGGACCATCCAGTGAATGCATAGAGAAGTGTGTTTCTTTTGAAAGGAAAGCATATACCCTTGAGCGATGTATAAAAGCGTTGCTCTTTATGACAGGGATGCAGGGAGGGGAAACACATGTAAGAAAATGTGTCCTGTGACTCAGATGTTTGCTGTGCTTGTTTTCGCTCCCATGCTTCACTTGTTTTCCACACTAATGGTTCTGTTCCGTTCCCTCTCTTTCTCTTTCTGTGTAGGACTGTGACTGGGAGCCTTTGAACCGGGGGGACCCTATGTTCCTAACGTTCGATGGAAGAACAATCCTTTATGAAGGTGCCAACACAGTGTACCCCACGTTTATTAATGAGGCTGCATATTATGAAAAACAGCAGGCGTTCATGACCACCTGTAGAGAAATACTAGCTGCCAATGCTATCAGAAAAGCATTCAAGTAATGTTTTCTCTTAAAAGTCACTATGATCACACTCAGATAGTTGACATGGTTCTCATGTACTGTACTTTATCTAAATGTCAACTTTAATATTTTTCTAATTCTTGGAAACTACAGAACTATTTAATTGAAAAGTAAAAAAGCCAAAAGTGTGCAAAAAGTGACTAAATTTTACACTATATAACATATAAAACACAACTATTCAGATGTTTATGGTCAGTAAGATTGTTTTTAAAGAAATTAATACAAAGGTATAATTTAACAAAAATATATTTCAAATAAATGCTATTATTTTGAACGTACTGTTTTTACAAAAATATTTCGAAAAGGATCGTGTGACACTGAAAGCTGGAGTAAAATTTACATTTCACATCACAGGAATAAATTATTATGTATAAATCACTACATTTTAAATTATTTAAAAATAAATGATTTTAAAGTATATTACGATAGAGACAGGTATTTTAAATTTACAATATTTATTTAGTAATGTATTTTTTGACTATATTTTTGCCCCCAAAGGATTGTGTGTGTGCGCACACAAATACACTGCTGTTAAAAAGTCTGGGATCAGTAAGAATTTTAATGTTTTTAAAGAAATCTTTTCTGCTCATCAAGGCTGCGTTTATTTGATTAAAAATACAGAAAAAACTGTAATGTTGTGAAATATTATTGCAATTTAAAACAGTGATTTTCTATATGAATATGGTTTAAAATGTAATTTATTTCTGTGATGCAAAGCTGAATTTTCAGCATCATTACTCCAGTCTTCAGTGTCACATGATCCTTCAGAAATCATTCTAATATGCTGATTTATTATCAATGTTAAAAACAGTTGTGCTGCTTAATATTTTTTTGGAACCTGTGATACTTTTTTCAGAATTCTTTGATGAATAAGAAGTTCAAAATATAAATGTACATATATATTTTTTTAGAAATAAATTTTGATTCAATTTAACACATTCTTGCTAAATAAAACTATTCTTTATTTATTTATTTTTTTTCAAAAAAAGAAAGCAAGAAAAAAATTACTGGCCCCAAACTTTAAATGTTGCGTATATTGTTAGAAAAATTTCTATTTTAAATAAATGCTGTTCTTTTTAAAGTTTTATTCATCAAAGAATCCAGAAAAAAAGTATCACGGGTTCCAAAAATAAAAACTTAAGCAGCACAACTGTTTCCAACATTGATAATAAATCAGCATATTAGAATGATTTCTGAAGGATCATGTGACACTGAAGACTGGAGTAATGATGCTGAAAATTCAGCTTTGCATCACAGAAATAAATTACATTTTAAACTAAAATAGAAAACTGTTCTTTTAAATTGCAATAATATTTCATACTATTACGTTTTTCTGTTTTTAATCAAATAAATGGAACTTTGATGAGCGTAAGCGATTTCTTTAAAATCTTACTGATCCCAAACTATTAGTTGTGTATATATGCCCACCTAAAAATTAAAAAATGGTAGTTTTTTATTTCTAATCTAAGATTAAGAAGTTTTTAAATTTTCTAACAGTTTGAATGAATTCAAATAAGTTGTGTTTTGTACTGAAAATGTTTCATGAAATCCATGATATGTAATGAAGAATTTCTACTCCTAGATTTTTCGAATATTATATAGGTCTACCTCTAGTGTATATCTGCACAGTTCAGATCCTGATGACGTGTATGCAAAATGCACAAGCTCAGGAACAGTCTTCACTGCCCTCTAGCCTCTGATTCAACACTCCGTTGACTCAAATACTGACCTGAAACAGCCTTAAAACAACCACACAACAACCTCTCAGCACTGTGCTTGTACGTCATGCATCATGGGAAATGACTCATCTGTCAAAACTCTGTTTTTTTTGTGTTGTTTGTGATGCAAAAGTGTTGTAGTCCAAGTCTCGGAGTTCCCAAGTATTGCCTTAATTGAACAAATAGGAATTTTTGTCTGACAGAAAGAGTTAAGACCTCTTCACATACAGGAATATACAATAGAATTTGATGTACTGTATGGTGGACTCTATAGATTGATGGATAAGTTCAGCAGGTACTGAAAAGCTTTGTCAGAAGTGTGATTTTAGAGAAATACGTGTGCTTTTTCCACTGTGGTTTTGTTTTGTGATGTATGTGGCTTGTGTAAATTGTCGAAAGGCCCGTTATTGTGCGTTATGTTTTGAAATAGTGTGATGTTTTAAAATATCATATCTACCTATGCAAGAAATAATATATTCACTTTATGTGAACATGTTCTTAATTTATTCCAAATTGAAAAATCTTGATTATTTTTACTAATTATTCCATACAGTTGATTACATACTGCATTGTATGATGTCGTTAAGGTCCAAGTGGTATTGAGTATTGCTTGATAAAGTTCAGTGTTGTCAAAATGTGGAATATAATGTATTTTAATGTAATAGGCTTTGTCACAATGTATTTGTAATACATGAAGTCTTGTCAGTCTTAATGAAATGAATTAATATGGAGTAATAATTTCATAATGTACATGTATTATGTAAACCATTTACATAAAGCCACAAGAGATTTCTATTTTGTCTCACACTTTTCAAAACGAACAATAAAAATGTTTGTCTTTATCAAATCTACTCCGTACATTTTAATTCAATAGATCCTCTATTATAAATATAGTTCATCTAAAAATGAAAATCATTTATTTACTTACCCCCATTTAAAAAAACAAAACAAACAAAAAAAACGTTATTCCATGGACATTCTATATTTTATATTCTATTTTGTATTCCACTAAAAACCAATTGTATACTGGTTTGGAATGACATGAAGTTCATGATGAAAACGGAATTTACATTTTTAGAATTTGCTTAAAATTTACATACCCTTAGGCCATTCAAGATGTATATTTAGTTTGTAGTTTGTTACTTCATCAAAACAGATTTGGAGAAATTTAACATTGCATCACTTGTTCACAAGTAGATCCTGTGCAGTGAATGGGTGCCGTCAGAATGAGAGTCCAAACAGCTGATAAAAGCATCATAACAATCCACAAATATTTGACTCCAGTCCATCAGTTAACATGTTGTGAACTGTTGTAGAACTGTTTTTGTACACTGTGCTTGATCTGTGCATATTTCTCTCTTGATTCAGACAAGAAAACTTTTTCATTGGAGAAAGCAGTTTTATGCATAGAGGATGGTTAATTGTTAAATGATGTACTGGGGTTGTGTGGACTACAAATTTTGTTATGATCAACAGTTTGGATTCTCATTCTGACGGCACCCACTGCAGAGGATCCAGTGGTGAGCAAGTGATGTAATGCTAATTTTCTGTAAATCTGTTCTGATCCCCTTCTTGAATGGCCTGAGAGAGAGTAAATTTTCAGCAAATGTTCAATTTGGAGCAAACTGTTCCTTTAAAATTCATCTTGTTCCATGTTTTGTTGTACAGTTGAAGTCAAAAGTTTTCATACACCTTGCAGAATCTGCAAAACGTTAAAGGAGAAGTCCACTTCCAGAACAACAGTTTACAAATAATTTACTCACCCCTTGTCATCCAAGATGTTCATGTCTTTCTTTTTCAGTCGTAAAGAAATTATGGTTTTTGGGGAAAACATTTCAGGATTTTTCTCCATATAATGGACATCATCGGTGCCCCGATTTTGAGCTTCCAAAAAGCAGGGGGTTTTTTTAGTTATATTTTTGGGCTTTTTTTGCACAGGACAGTAGAGAGATGACAGGAAAGTACTGGGTGGAGCAAAGGACCTCGAGACGGGATTCAAACTTGGGTCGCCACGAGCACAGTTGTGCTATATGTTGGCGCACTAACCACAAGACTGTTGGCACAGACAAAATGCAGTTTAAATGCAGCTTCAAATGGCTCTAAACGAGCCCAGCCGAGGAAGGTCTTATCTAGCGAAATGATCTGTAATTGTTTACGAACAATAAAAATTTATATACTTTTTAAGCACAAAAGCTTGTGTAGCACAGGCTCTGGGATGCGCGTCCACAATGCTATGAATTAGTAATGTAACTAGTAATTCTTTCATTTTGAACAAATCTTTAATGTGACTCGGGAAGAATGAGTCGTCTCGGGGAGTGATTCGTTCAGTTGCGCATGCGCAACATCCTATTAGGTTCTGTACTGGAATCAGTTCACCTGTTTTGAGTCTTCAGGTTTTCTGAGTCGTTTGTTCATCTTATGGGGCTGTCACGTGATGAACAAACAACTCAAACCCGAAAACTTGTCAGATAAGAGGTGAGGTGAGCTAATCATAGTCTAAAGATCCAGGTAAACAATGAATTAATCTTTTCTGTTTCTTATAGCATTATAGTTTTGTCTTGTTTGTAGTGTGATCAACGTTTGTGTAAGCAGTAGATGTGTTAGGAAAGTAACACGTAACATTTTAATTATATTTTGCTAAAATAAACTAAATGACTCAAAAAAAAAGATTTGTTCATTTTGCTGAAGGAGACTCAAAGGTCCGAGTTGGTAAAATGATCCGAACTTCCCATCACTACTACGAATCACGTCTAACTTCATTGTCTGTGTACTGAGTATGGCGAAAAACTCTCATCTTATTTTCTCCTACAAGTTGAGAGGAGGACATTGTTGTACCTTTTTGTTTGTAAACAGAGTTTACAAACTTACTTGTACTTGTGCGTTTGTACTTACTTGTACTTACTAGTCTTTGTGCGTTTGCTTTGTAAACACTGGGTCTGTAGTTCCGTGTGACCTTTTGACGCGATTCAATAATACGTAGCGAGGTGAATGCACATCCCAGAGCCTGTGCTACACAAGCTTTTGAGCTTAAAGTATAAAAAATGGTATTTTCTGAAAAAAAATGACAGATTGTTTCGCTAGATAAAACCCTTCTTCATTTAGAGCCTTTTGAAGCTGCATTTAAACAACATTTTGGAAGTTCAAAATCGGTGCACCAATGAAGTCCATTATATGGAGAAAACTCCTGAAATGCTTTCCTCAAAAACTATAATTTTTTCACAATTGAAGACAGAAAGACATGAACATCTTGGATGACAAGGGGGTGAGTAAATTATTTGTGAATTGTTGTTCTGGAAGTGGACTTCTCCTTTAATTATTTTACCAAAATAAGAGGGATCATACAAAATGCATGTTATTTCTTATTTAGTACTGACCTGAATAAGATATTTCACATAAAAGACATTTACATGTAGTCCCCAAAGAAAATAATAGTTGAATTTATAAAAATGACCCCGTTCAAAAGTTTTCAGCCCCTGGCTCTTAATGCATTGTGTTTACTTCTGTAATTCTTCTTTGAACCTTCTGTAATAGTTGCATATGAGTCCCTCAGTTGTCCTCAGTGTGAAAAGATGGATCTCAAAATCATACAGTCATTTTTGGAAAGGGTTAAAATAAACAAAAATGCTGAATTTGTGGGATCTGAAAAATTTTTCTGAAGAACAACAGGCAGTTTAACTGTTCAGGACAAACAAGGGACTCATTAACAACTATCACTAAACAAAAAACACAGCTGTGGATCATTCAGGTAACAACACAGTTTTAAGAATCAAGATTTTTTGGTAAAATAATTAACATTGTGCAGATTCTGCAAAAACTTCGAACTTTCTGTGAAAACCTTTGACTTCATCTGTATGTATTGACCACTAGAGAGCAGCACTTCTTCATTAAACCTGAGAAAACAACTTCCTCTTCTGCCCTTGATTCCAGGATACTAAAAAGCATTGTTGTTCTAGCAGTTGCAGGATTGCTGAATTCCCAAATTTGCAGTTTGTTAGCCACATTTGCTTTAATAATAAGAAGAAAAACATTAAAATATATGTTTTCAGTAGTAAACAAATGCCACATAGTGACATTTTCTCTCACACTAATTGTAAATGATTTGTGGGATGGGCAAATATGTATCCTAACATGAAACTAACATACTAAATCTTTGCTGAATCACCATCATCTTGTTTAAATACCAAGCGATTCACTGTCATTTGTGTGTCTCACAGATGGGCAATACGGTGCATCATGCGTGTCACTGCGTCCCTCCTTTTTCACAAATTCATTTTGTCAGTTTGCTAGAAAGTGTGGAGTGATTTTAATGTGTGAATCACCATGGTAACTGAAGCAAGTTATGTATCAGTAACTGCTTGTTCAGTAAAAGTTGAATAGGCTTTTAGTAAAAATGACCTTGCAGTTCTGGGAAAGAGTCCAAAATGGAACAAAGCCCTTCTAAAGGTTTCTCTCTTGGCCAAATGAAAGATATTGCGCTGACCCTCCATACGGGCTACTAAAACAAGCTTGAATTTACAGGAAGACTTTCTCTCTTTGGCTGCTATTCAAGCAGGAGTTAAATGCATTGATGCGTCTCAAATAAAGGATGACCTAATCGGGTCTTCGGTTTCTGACACTGTTCATTGTGATGCCAGTTTTATAATGGCTCTAAGCCCAGAGGCTTTGGCATAACTACAATAATTGGTGAATAATTGTTAGCTATGCTAAGAATTATTCTAGCTCATGTTAGATGTTTACACCCCTCTGATGGTTCATGCAGACTGAGTGTTTTGCATCAGATGTGATGAGACGAGCCCTAGGCCTTTCAGAGGTATGACTGCATTAGCTCCAGTGAATGCACTCGTCTCCTGTTTCTAATGTAACAGACCATTCTTACTCCCCCAGCTGCCTCATAATTACCATCTTACTCATAGTTTTGTCCTCCCACACTAAAAACAAGCAATTCTCCCATTTCCTACTAAATATTTATTTTATTTTATTTTATTTTATTTTATTTATTTTTTGATTTTGCATTTGGAAGTACATTTATCTGAAAACCTGACCTGCAATGTATATCAACAGGCAAATAAAAAAAAATGTCTATATGTTTATTTTATTTCAGTTTTAGTTTAAGCTATTTAAAAAAAACTAAATAAAAATTGGAAATGTTGCTTTAAAATTTTGCTGAATTAAAACAAGTTTGTCATTTTTACCATTTTTTAAAAAAAATGTCTATATATGTTTATTATTATTTTTAAGTTTTAAACATTTACTTATTTATTTGACATTTTATTTTATTTTACATTTGGAAGTACATTTATTTATTTTACTGTTAGCTGAATTCAAGCAAGTTTTTTTATGTAATTCATTAACACTCAGTTAACATTTATTTTATTTCAGGAACAAAATTATTTATTTATGTATTTATTTATTTTATTGTGTTGTTATTTTTTATTTTAGACAAGTTTTGTCATTTTTATTAGTTGCTGTTTTTTAAAATATGTCTATATATGTTTATTATTTTTTGAAGTATATATTTTTTTCTTATTTAACATTTGGAAGTATTATTTCATTTGATTTAATTTTACATTTGGAAGTACATTTATTTATTTAATTTTATTTTTAGCTGCATTAAAACAAGTTTTTGTTTGTTTGTTTGTTTGGTTTTTTGTATAATTTATTTCAGTTAACATTTATTTTATTTATTTATTTTATTTAATATTTGGAAGTACTTGTTTTATTTTATTTTATTTTATTTTACATTTATTCGTAAACCTGAACTGAAATGTATATCAATATGCAAATATTTTTTAAATATATCTATATATTGTGTCTATATCTTTATATATTTTTTTAATTTCAATTTTAGTTTAAGCTATTAGATAAAAAAAAAATGAAAATGAGAAATGTTGCTTTGACATTTAGCTGAATTAAAACATTTTATTTATTTATTTATTTATTTTGAACAGTTTATTTTATTTCAGGAAAAAAAGTTGATTTATTTATTTTGATTATTTTAGCTTTAGCTTTAGCTTAATTAAAACAACCCTGATTTACTCACCCTCATGTTGTCCCAAACCTGTATAACATTCTTTCTTCTGTTGCAACACAATGTCGATACAATGAAAGGTTTCCAGTCTTGTTTTGGACCCCACTGACTTTCATTGTAAGGACAAAATAGTTTAATCATTCCTCACGATATCTTCTTCTCACAGAATAAAGAAAATCCAAGTTTGGAATTACAATGAGGATAAACAAATGATGTCCGATTTTCATTTTTTAGTGAACTATACCTTTAAACCCCGTGTATGGTTGTTAACCTGTTAAAATAAATCATTTTATAGTGCTAAACCACTGAATGTCCCACTCAAATACATTTTACAAGGGCTCAAGTTCAAAGGATCATCATGAATTATTAAATCGAATTCCTGCTGAAACTGCATTTGAATGTCTAGTGCTAATGCATATAAGCGCACATACTAAAACCCTTGTGTAAGGGCTTTGTTTCAGTGTGCACTGCGAAGTTGCAGAGGTCAAAATGATAGAAATTTTTACAAAAGAAAGAACAAATGTACCATTGCTATAGCATCTCAAGCTCCTAAACACTTACTAAAGCGGATTGATCCATGCGGCAGATCCCTCTGCCCCCTCTCATCTCCAATGTGATATGCAGCTATCAGTACACACATCTCTCATCTTCAGTTTCTCATAGAACTGCTGGAACACGGCCATTCCAGTTCTCCAGTGACACAGTGATACCCATATCGAGTTTGTCCTGCGCGTCTCTGCTAATGGTATTGACATCGGGGTGAGAAGGGGAATCTGAATGAAGAATAGGCCCTGGCAGCTCTGAACAGAAAATGGACCATGAATTAGACTCAGCTGGGACATAAAAAGCTGACCTCAAATGTACTGGAGTGTACACTTCAGTAAAAGAGTCAGGGAAATTTCATTATGTGTAAATGTCCACTCTCTTCCCAACTGGTGTTATACTGTCAATAATCAACAAAATTCTGCAGTGATGTCTGCAGTAATATATGTTGCAAATAAAGCATAGAGAGAAGCATTAGGATTAAATGTACTAATTATCAAGACATAAAATGCATCATTACATTTTGGTAACAGCCTTTTGCAATAACACTATGGACAGACACAGGAGACACAAGAAAAAGTGTGTCTGCACTGAAGTCGAGAGCTGCATTTTCAAAAAAAAAAAGGCAAATTGCATGTAAAACTGATTCAGAGATTTGTGTATGTCTTTGCCTTTACTTTTTTTTAACATCATTTCTGTTGCACCAACTTGATGCACTTATACTTATATTTTAATATAATACATTACCATTAAATATTACTGATTCATTGTGTTACTTTTATTTATTTTTTTAGATGTGTTCGCTTCTTTTCTTTTGCTTCTTTGTTGCTTTGTATTGTTAATGTTAACTATTACAATGATTAACTATTGTTATTTTCATTTTAAAAATGTTTTCTGATATTTACTGGTTATTTTATTTATTTGTTTGTAATTGTCACTTATTTGCTCAATTTGCAGTACTGGTATTTTACATTATATTGCTTATTTTGTATATGCTTTTAAAGTACATTTATTTATTTGTTCATTTATTATTACTTATTTGCTCAATTCACAGTATTGGTATTTTAAATATTATATTGCTTATTTTGTAAGAAATTTGTAAGCTACATACTTTTGAAATACATTTATTTATTTATTTATTTATTAGTTAGTTTATTTGCTTGTTGTATCTGTTTATTTGTAATTATTACTAATTTGCTTAATTTGCAGTATTGGTGTTTTAAATTATATTGCTTATTTTGTAAGACATTGGTAAGTTACATACTTTTGAAGTACATATTTATTTATTTATTTGTATCTGTTAATTTGTAATTATTATTTATTTGCTCAATTTGCAGTATTGGTATTTATTTTGTAAGAAAAATGTAAGATAGATACTTTTGAAGTACATTTATTTCTTTCTTTCTTTATTTATTTTATTTGCTTGTTTGTATCGTTTTACTTGTAATTATTACTAATTTGCAGTATTGGTATTTTAAATTATATTGCTTATTTTGTATTTGTATTTGTTGTTTGTTTGTATGTATGTTTGTTTATTTATTTGTTTGTATCTGTTCATTTGTAATTTTTATTATTTATTTGCTAATAATAATAATATTAACAAATAATAATTATTATTTATTTGCTCAATTTGCAGTATTGGTATTTATTTTGTAAGAAAAATGTAAAATATATACTTTTGAAGTACATTTATTTTATTTCATTTTATTTATTTTATTTATTAGCTTGTTTGTATCTGTTTATTTGTAATTATTACTTATTTGCTCAATTTTCAGTATTGGTATTTATTTTGTAAAAAAAAATGTAAGATAGATACTTTTGAAGTACATTTATTTATTTATTTATTTATTTATTTATTTATTTATTTTATTTGCTTGTTTGTATCGTTTTACTTGTAATTATTACTAATTTGCAGTATTGGTATTTTAAATTATATTGCTTATTTTGTATTTGTATTTGTTGTTTGTTTGTATGTATGTTTGTTTATTTATTTGTTTGTATCTGTTCATTTGTAATTATTATTAATTATTTGCTAATAATAATAATATTAGCAAATAATAATTATTATTTATTTGCTCAATATGCAGTATTGGTATTTATTTTGTAAGAAAAATGTAAGATAGATACTTTTGAAGTTCATTTATTTATTTATTTATTTATTTTATTTGTAATTATTACTTATTTGCTCAATTTTCAGTATTGGTATTTTAAATTATATTGCTTTTTTTCTAAGAAATTTGTAAGCTACATACTTTTGAAATACGTATTTATTTATTTGTATCTGTTTATTTGCAGTTAATACTTATTTGCTCAGTTTGCAGTATTGGTATTTATTTTGTAAGATACATACTTCTGAAGTACAAATTTATTTATTTATTTGCTTGCTTGTTTGCTTGTTTGTTTGTGTCTGCTTATTTGTAATTATTACTTATTTGCTCAATTTGATATTATATTGCTTATTTTGTAAGAAATTTTCAAGCTACATGCTTTTGAAGTACATGTACTTGTTTATATTTAACATTTGGAAGTACATTTATTAGTAAACCAGAACTGAAATGCATATAAATGGGTAAACGCATGTTTACTCAACAGGTGGGGCTTCAATGGTGTATAAAAAAGCAACCACAGGCAGAGATTTCTCACTTCTAAATGTAAACGGCTCATGGAGCTGATTGGCTCCTTGTCCAGCTGACGTCACGACTTTCCAATGTAGCGGAAGCTGAAAGTTTTTTCAGTTGTAAACTGATCTGTGGTGTGCGACTGAGTGGATATGCTCGAAAGAGAGAATGAACAGTCACTCCTTCACAACAGGCGTTTGAGACAGTGAACCCGAGCTGTTTTTAGCAGGAACGAGACACATTCAAGGACTTTCCCCCCCCCCTCTCACCCTAGTTTTAAAATGTGGGAACAGGAGGAATTTGAGAAGCACTGGAGGAATGAGTTTCCTGACGGCGAAGCGCCCGTGATGAATCTCAACTCGGTGGAGGACATAGAGGCAGAGCTGGAGAAATGCAAAGCCAATCTGAAGGTGTTACAGCAGGCTCTCTCGGAGGAGAAGTTCAAGGTGATTTACCTGCAGACCACCATCGCGCAGAAGAAGAAAACTTATGACATTGAGAGATGGTGCAACAAGGCAGACTCAAAGAAGGACAGTCCTTGCGACTCAGACAGCAAAGGCGGGGACGAGCCCTTAGCCCGGGACATGCTCCGGGGCAGCAAGACAGGTAAGCCCATCCTCGTCCCTCCTCGGAAAAAGCCCGATATTCCGCAAGAGCAGTCCTCGGTTCTTGACATCCCTCCCTGCGTTGCCGAGCAACGGAACAGCGAGCAGGACAGCGACCACGAGTTCGAGGACGCGGAGCTCAACGAAAACTTTCTGCGTAAAAACATCCTCAACCCAAAGGGTAACGTCCGCGACAGTCACCGACTGAATCCTCGCATCCGCTTTAGTCGAGATCTGGATTCGGACGATGGCAGACTGTCCCCTTCACTCGCGCTCCGCGGCTCTCACGGGTCTGGACGCAGCACACCTGACGGATACCTGAGCTCCGACCATGACGACTCCTCCTCTGCGGGTAAGACAAACTTAACAAAGAACTACCATACCTGTTTCTTATCACCTTAAAAGCGCCGAATAAGTTCCCTTTCACTAGGAATGTTGGCTGCCGCTGTTTATCAGTTATCACATACGCAATTATGCCTGTTATGTCACATGTTATTAGTCTGTTGGGAGTGTGTGTCACGGGATGTTGCTTAAAGGAATAGATCACCCAAAAATAAACATTTACTGAAAATATACTCATTATCAGGTCATCCAAGATGTTGATAAATTACCTTACTTTAGATCTGGAGAAATTTAGCATTAGGTCACATCTGATGGATCCTTTTCAGTGAATGGGTGCCGTCACAAAGAGAGCCCAGACAGCTAAATGCATCATAAGTAATCCACTCTAGTCCATAAATATCATTTTGTTGTTGACTAAATTTTAAGCATTTTTTGGGTAAACTATTACTTTAATGAATCGTGCATTGACTAGTGAGAAGATGGGAAAACATTACGTTGAGTGGAGATAAGAGCTCCAGAAAGCTTTGAGCACGAGAGGGGAAATACACTGTAGTATGCAAAAAGCAGTATGTCAAAAGTATGTCTGAATTCATAGTATTTGAAAAACAATAGGTGAAAAGTTCCTTGATGATTTACTATTTCCCCTGAGAATCTGAGGTTTGCATTTAGTGGTGACTACTATCCCATGAGGCCACAGGAGAGGATTTATGAAGTAATAGTGAAGCAATGCACACTCAAAAAAAACAAAAATAAAAAGGTTTTTAATGCTTGTTCAAATTACTTGGTTAAAACGAGCAGAAACAACTAAATTCTTGAAATTTTCTTACCTAACTTATTTCCATTATGTTCAGTCCATTTAAGTTTGTTAAAATTGATTTTAATCATTTTGTGTTGGGACTACATGAATCATTTTTGTTGACACAACTAACTGAAAAGTGGATGTGTAGTGGGAAAACAGGGAAATATGTTGATAAAAACAGTAATTTTAAAGTGTTTTTAATGAAATAAAATTATGTTAAAGTTCTTTTACATGTGTTTATTTTTGAGATTTAGAAGTTTGGCTATGAGAAAAAGTTTTGAGGTTATCACCACTGATCTATAATAGAGAATTATATATAGATCAGTGGTTATCACTGTGCTAAAGAGTAGCGCTCATGCTTAGGGTGCTGGCAACTTCACTGACTTCATGATTCCGGCAATGAGCAATTACTGTGCTAATGCCAATTTTGAGATCAGTCTTTGAATGAGATTATCAACTATGAATGAAATTATCGTTAGCGTGTCAACGTGTTTTTGCTTATTAAAAAAAAAAGCTTGTCCAGTGAACTTAATTAAGTAAAGTAAATACTTTTCCACGCAATAAGTTCAGATACATGCAACAAGACGAAAACAAGTTGAATTAAACAAATAATGTTTTGTTGAGCCAACTAAACATTATTTGTTTATTTGAACTTGTTTTAGTCTTGTTGAATGAACCTGAACTAATTGCGTTGAAAACTTTACTTTGATTAAGTTCACTAAACAAGTTATTTTTTTCAGTGCAACTGATGCTGGTAGGTCATGTAACAACATGGCAGATAAAGTATGTCCAAATTTCATTCATACTAATTATATTCATACTATATAGAACATACTTTTTAATAGTTGCAAAGTAAGTTCAAATTCAAATGTGTTACCGACTCAGACAGTATGTGATTCCATCTGTCTCTCCGTTCCACCCATCTATGATCCAGTCCAGCTTTTAGTCAGTGTGAGGCTTGCTGACAAAATATGATGTTTTGTTTTATTTAAAAACTATTTTGATTGGTGGAGAAAAACACATACAAACTAAATGGCCAAAAATATTGCCGGAAACTTTACTCAACTAAGTAGCAAACTAAACCTGTGGCAGCTCTGATAGGACACCTGTGTGAACTTGAGGTGAGCTAACTTCATCCACTAAAATGTGACCCCGGACCTCAAAACCAGTCATAAGTAGAACAGGTATATTTGTAGCAATCACCAACAATACTTTGTATGGGTCAAACTTATCGATTTTCCTTTTATGCCAAGAATCATCAGGATATTAAGTAAAGATCATCTTCCATGAAGATATTCTGTAGGTTTTCTACCATAAACATATGAAAACTTAATTTTTGAATAGTAATATGTATTGCTAGGAACTTCATTTGAGCAACTTTAAAGGTGATTTTCTCAATTTTTAGATTTTTTTTTTGCACCCTCAGATTCCAGATTTTCAAATAGTTGTATCTCGGGCAAATATTGTTTTTTTATATTTTTAGCTTTTCTTATTTTTTTAGCTTTCAGATGATATCTCTCAATTTTAAAAAATGGACCCTTTTGACTGGTTTTGTGTTTCATGGTCGGAAATCAGTTGGCTTTAATGCTTGATTGTGATTTGTTGTCCATATAGTGTCAAGTTTTTTTCTTCGAGACAGTTAATCAGTTAAATGCAGAATGTATCAACGCATCGTCGCTTATTTAATTATCTCACAGCATGATCAGCTAAGTGTCCATAACATGCTCTCACAACACCGCTGTGACACAGATAGGTTTTATCCGATTTGACACTCTTTTAAAAAGCCCCGCAATGCCTCTAAAGCAGGAAAGAGGAAGAGGCACCAAATCTGATGGAACAGCACGTGTTGCTGTATGAGACATACTCACATGTTGCCAATGTCTTTGACCCGTGTGTGTAAAAGTTTATGTATAGCTTTTATGCTGAACAAAGGCCAGATTTGTGAACTTAAAATTGTGCCATGGCAACTTGCGTACATCATGCTAGACTGTATATTTGTTATTTCCGAAAAGTATATTTGGGCAACGGTGTGAAATGGAACAAATATTACAAATAAATTCAATGTTGTGCTGGTTGACATTATGCAACCATTAACAATATGAACATAAAATTAAACATTTTTGCCTAAATGCAGTCTGATGCTCAGATTTAGATGTCAACAACAAAAATCTTTGTAATTGTATTTTGCATTTGGCATTGTATTTCCGCAGCTACATTTTACCAGAACTGCAACCCTTCTCTGCATCATAAACCTCTGCCTTTGAGTGTTTGTTCTTGATGAGGATTGATAAGAAGCATCCAGGCAAACAGTTTAGTTTCCACAGCATTGTTGAGATGTTCCATTGTGGTACAATGGAAACATAACAGCTTCATGTCTGTTTAGTGTCGCTTGACTTATCTGGACTGTCAGTGAAGTTAGCATGCACATTACTTGCATGTTAGACTTTGTCTGTGACAGTTTGGTGGACTGATCTGGTTCATTTAATATGGGATAATCAGGGATTGGAGTTGATTGTGTTGCAGTGGGTTGGAAGGCAAAGAACATCTGGGCCTCTGGAGCGGATGTGTGGGTGTTAAAGAGAGTGAGAGAGATGAAGATAAATGCTTAGGAAGTATTAGAGAACCACTGAACATGTCTGTATCATGTTCATCTCCATCAAGGGCATACGTTTGGTTTTAAAGTGAGGTGGGAAATTTTGAAATGCAATAATGGGTTTTTGACCTACATGGCCTTTTATAGCTGGTGGTGAAAATTTTGAAAATGAAAAACAGAAATTTGATCATTAATCACTCACCCGCATGTCATTCCAAACCTATAAGACCTCATCTTCGGAACACAAATTAAGATATTTTTTATGAAATCCAACAGCTCTCTGACCCTGCATAGCCAGCAGCACAACTGACATGTTCAAGGCCCAGAAAGGTGCATCGTGGTACTCCTGTAAACGCACATAGAAGAAAGTACTGAATAAAGTCGTTATTTTTGTTTTCTTTGTGCACAAAACCACTTGAACCACTGATGTCACATGGGCTATTTTAAAGGGGTCATCGGATGCCCATTTACCACAAGTTGATATGATTCTTTAGGGTCTTAATGAAAAGTCTCTAATATACTGTGATTAAAAATTCTCAGTGGTTTTGTAAAATAACACCCTTTTTACCTTGTCAAAATCAGCTCTGCAAAAATCATCTCATACTAAGGGGTTGTTCCTTTAAATGCAAATGAGCTCTGCCCACCCCGCCCCTCTCTTCTCTCTGTGGAAAGACGGTCTTGTTTACATTAGCCGCGTTTAGCCGCTAAACTTCTTAACTGCCACGTTATAAGGAAAGGCGATCGCAAAGATTCATAAAAAATGCTTATACTCACCTCTGCTGTAAGTGAAGCTGGATCATGAATGATTCGCGCGAACATAGATGGATATATGTAGATCGGGAGGTGCATTCCCTTCACAAACAACGTCGGGAGTAAATGACGACCACTATGTTCATTATTACATCCAGCAACACAACACCTCAATCGCTCAATCGGAGATATTCTTGTCTAACTTGCATCCCTGCTCTGGCATCAAAACATGGAAAGTTACTGGACTGTTACAGCTGGTCTAAGGTAAGAGCTCATGTCAATCAACTATTGTGGGAGCGGCCTCTGTCGGTATGACGGCACACCGATCCGAGAACGGCTCAATTTGAAAAAGGGGATATTATTTTTACAGATTAATTAAAAACCACTGCATGGATTTTTATCATTATAGGGTAGATTTGTACATACACTGCCAACACACATTAATGTTCAAACAACATGAAAAAGTGAACTTAGCATCCGATGACCCCTTTAAAGGAGAAGTCCACTTCCAGAACAATAATTTACAAATAATGTACTCACCCCCTTGTCATCCAAGATATTCATGTCTTTCTGTCTTCAGTCGTTAAGAAATTATGGTTTTTGAGGAAAGCATTTCAGGATTTTTCTCCATGTAATTGACTTCATTGGTACCCCAAACTTTTGAACTTCCAAAATGCAGTTTAAATGCAGCTTCAAAGGGCTCCAAACAATCCCAGCCAAGGAAAAAAATGACCGATCATTTCGTTAGATAAGACCCTACGTGTTATCTAGCGAAATGATCAGTCATTTTTTACTCGGCTGGGATCGTTTAGAAAAATAAAATAAAAATAAAGAAATACAAATTTGTATAGTTTTTAAGCACAAAAGCTTGTGCAGCACAGGCTCTGGGATGCGCGTCCACGACACTACGAATCACGCCTAAGTTCAGAAAGGTAGAGTATGGTGAAAAACTCCATCTTATTTTCTCCTACAACTTCAGAATCATCTGTATTGACATAGTTGTACCTTTTTGTTTGTAAACAGCATTTGACTTACATGCACTTCCTTAGTTTTTGCGCTTGACCTTTCGACGTGATTCAGTAGTACATAATGTCGTAGACGTGCGTCCCAGAGCTAGTGCTACATGAGCTTTTGTGCTTAAAAAGTAAACAAATTTTTTTTTTCAGAAAAAAATGACTTTGTTTCGCTAGATAAGATTGGGATAAGGCTGGGATTGCTTAGAGCCCTTTGAAGCTGCATTTAAACTGCATTTTGGAAGGGGCACCAATGAAGCCCATTATATGGAGAAAAATCCTGAAATGCTTTCCTCAAAAAAACATAATTTCTTTACAACTGAAGACAGAAAGACATGAACATCTTGGATGATAAGGGGATGAGCAAATTTTTATTGTACATTTTTGTTCTGAAAGTGGAGTTCTCCTTTAAGACTATTGTCCTTACTACCTTTGTAGGCCTTGAATGTGGTAGTTGCATTGCTTTCTATGCAGAGTCAGAAAGCTTCAGATTTCATCAAAAAAGTTCTGAAGATCGGCCAAGTCCACTGAAGTTTTTTTTTTTTTTTTTTTTCTAACAATAAGAGAACTATAGGGAGAATCCCATGAATTGATTTAGTTTTTGCTGCCTGCCACAATATCAAAACTGTCTGCCACAAATAGATTTTCCAAAAGGCTTTGGAAACCACGTTTCAAAATCAAAGTATGGCATGGGTGTTTTAATTTGAATGTATGTTTGACATCAACAGACCATCTTTAGAGCGAAATGAAGCTTTCATTACAGCCGTTTCCAGGTAATTCATTATATCTGTGGCTCCAGAAACACCTCCCCCTGGCAGATCAATCAGATTCAATCAGCCTATCTGCTGGTTTCGTTCAGACCAATGTGAAATTCCACTGGGGGAAATGCTTCCACACATAGAATATAAGTCTGTGGGAAACAGTATTTTTATTTTTTTTTTTTACTTTACTCAGCAGTGGTGTTTTTTATACGGTGAATCTTTGGTTTGGGAGGTAGTATCTTTTTCCAGTTGTGTAAATGCAATGTTCTCTGGCTTCCTGTCAGTTTTACATTAACCATATAGTTATCAGTGTGGGTGTATATGGCTTTTTAAAGGGAAATACCATTTTATAGAGTCAATTATTGACCACATGAAAATCAAGTCATCAGCCACTAAAAATTTAATGAAGCCATTTAACCTTTGAAACTGATGTCTCTATCCAACGCTTTGAAACAGTTTGAGTTTATAATTAGCCTCAGCCTCACTACCGTAATTTGGTTGAACGCATCTTCTGACCTAATTATCAGTCAAATTTATAAAGCCTTGAAGGCTTTGGAAAAGGCTCTATGTTGTTTCAGTTTTGAATGAGATCAGGTTCATTCTGTGTAGTTTTTTATCTCTCAAGTATGCACCAGTTTTCCTTTTTTGTGTAATGACTCAATTATAAAGTATTCAAGACTCTTACAACACAGTCTAGTTGACATAAGCTCTAACAACTTAGAAGTTTGTTTGAGCTGTAGCTGGGCAGGATGCAGCTGGATTAAACATGAAAATGACCAAAATATATGTGGTTAGGATGTGCATAGCACCTTCACACTCTGTTAGATTTCCTCTGTGATGTTTCGTTTTCAGGGTCTCACTGGCTCCTCATCTGCAGCCTACCTCACAACTTTAAAAACTTATATAAATATTATAGGCATGAAGCTCAGCACATCGTTCTTCCGGTGTACATTTGCATAGGCTCAAGGTAGTAGCAATACAAACCTGAGTTTGACCTGAGTTGGATCTGGATAGTTTGGCAATGTTTACTCAAAAACTGATGTCAATGTGGCCTGCTGTCAATCAGTTGTAAAAAGAAATACAATACATCTGTCTATTTAAAACAAGTAAATTGATTAAATCCAGTGTTTGATAATAATGTAGCATAATAAGAAATTTACAAGCTGTTTTTTGTAGGTCTATCATTTTTACAAGAACACCGCAAGTGTAACAAAGTACAAAAATGATCACAGGTTTTTAAGGGAAGTCGTTATACCCTCTTTGAGCAAAGTGAGTAAGTTTTAGTCCAGTACGATAACATTAACATTTTTGGGAAAAATAAAATCCTTTCGAGGTCAGAATGGCTGGAACATAACATGAGGGTTAAGGGAGTTGTGTAACAGAAGAGTGTAAAACAATAAAACCTGTTTTAATCTGTGTTGTAAAAATGGCTCCGTGAAATACATGATTTTTTCCTTGATTTTCCTGTCATGCTTTCCTTATGTGAAATGTTTTGCCTGTTGAGGCGTGTTTTTACGGAGCTGGTTATGGACAAGAGAACTCCACACTGCCTGCCAAGCCTGTGCATGAAGTGTGTGTGTGTGTTTGTGTGTGTGTGTGTGTAGAAAGACTTTAGGGGATATGACAGCAACTGTAATCAGTCTCAAAAGAGTTTACAAAAGTTTACAAAAACAGAAGTCTCTGTCAAAACTAATAAAACTCTTCTAATAAAGATGTAATTATTTAAAAGTTCAAAATTACATTTAAGTTAAAGAAAAATAAAAGAGGTTTAACAGATCGCCCCACAGTTCACCCTCCTACATTACCTTTTGACCTCTAAACATCTTTTAGATAGGCTGTCAAATACCTTGCAAATATTTTGAACAGTATTTCTAATCAAACATTAAGTCCAGGTATATTTTTACAAGGTAAATAAAGAAATCAAAATTATACAAAAATAACAAAGTTTGGTATGTATTTATATTTTAAGCTGGACTAAATCAAACTAAAGAATAAAAAATAAATATAGAAAAATACAAATCCATATAAAAGTACAGTAGAATAGTCTTGAATTAGCTATTCACATCAAGTCTAAAGTCAAGTCATCTTTTTTTATATGGTGCTTTATACAAAACAGATAGTGTCAAAGCAGCTTTACAGTGTCAAACAGGAAAATATTGTGTCAATAAAGGACAATATACAAGAGGACAATAGCAAACAGTAATTTTTGTTGTTGATTCAGTTATGTCATCGTCCAGCTCAGTTTAGATCTCTTCAAATAGCGTCTGCAATCAAGTCTACATTGATGCCAGAAAGCGTACATGCTACTAGTTAAATGATTTCTTGTTTGGTGAAAATCACCTCACAGAACAGTAACAAATCATGATTTCTTAAATGATTGACTGTAACCTCCACTTTTATTTGTTTACGGTTTGTATTTGCACTGTTCATATATTGAAAATGCAGAATGTTAGAACTGTATGTTCATCAGATCTTCTTTGTTCTACTATCTGTTATCCGTGGCAGCATGTGTCTGTTTGTTGCTGTTATTAGAGAGAAAAATGCATTGTGGTCTGCTCAAAAGCTCTGCAGAAGTATGTAGAGATTCATTTAGTTTGATTCGCTCCAATGCTTCATAGTATCTTGGCAGAAAGCAAGAACGAGCTGTTGCATAATGGTGCATGAAAGGCATTTTGTTCTCGTTCTCTCCCTCCAACTGTCCTGTCTATTAAAAGCTTTTAAAGTACTTTAAAGTCAGCTTGAACTGGATGTTGCAGCCAACTTTACCGTGACTTGTTTCCAAGTAAAGCAAGAGGGCGGTGCTTAATTTTAAGGTCTTGTATATACCAAGACCTTAGTCAATGTTAGCCAATGGATGATAATGTTATGTTTGTGTGTTCACTTAAGTGTTCACTGCTGTTATGTCATCTATCGCTTTAAATTCTCAAGCTCTTCAGAGCAGGATAGATTCTGATTGGCTGTCAATGTTTTTAGCAATTATCATATGGAAAAAAAGTATGGAAGATTCAAACGATATTGTTGATCTGTGTCTTTTTTGTCATAGTTATTCTCTTAAAACTCAAATTATTAATGTTATTGTTACTGTTATTGTTGTATTGTCCTGCCCAAGCTATCAAACCAAAATAACAGCATTTCAGAGAATCTAATTTTCAATATATATATTTTTTTTCTGTGGAAAAACTTGCACATTTTTATATGGATTAACTTGAGGTTTCAGTTATTTGCCACAAGATAAAGTACAAAGCAAATAGGGTCAGTTCTGATTTTATTTGTTGTGAAATTAGATGCAAAGCTTCTCTGAGAGTTCACGTCATTTGTCTGGCTGAATTGATAGACAATAATAGTTAGTATGGAAACCTATTTCTGCCACTGAATAAAAAATAAAATGGGTAATTGTGACTTATCTCACAATTCTATTTTTCTTGCAATTGTGAGTTAACGTTTCGCAATTCTGACTTGTTTTCTCAGAGCAAAAAAAAAAAAAAAAAAAAAAAAAAAAAAAAAAAACACGCGTTAAGACCCGGGGGGTGAAAACTTTTGAACGTAATATTTGTGTGTATTTTTTTTTTTTTTTTTTTTTTTTTTAATTTTGCCTAAATATCATATTTTCCATATTAGTACTGCCCTTCAGGGGCTACAGAAGATAGTTACATGTTTCTCAGAAGACAAAATATGTTAAATTAGCCCTGATTTCTTAAATTCAAATGCTGGCAAATGATGCTTAATGCATAGTGTTTCTTTCTGAAGCATCAGTGAGTGTTTAAACCTTTTGTAATAGTTGCATATGAGTCCCTCAGTTGTCCTCAGTGTAAAAAGATGGATCTCAAAATCTAACAGTCATTGTTGGAAAGGGTTCAAATACACAAAAATGCTGGAAACCCAAAAAAGTTTGTGCGACCTGAAGGAAGAACAAGGAAGAATAGCACAGAGAAGGACAAACAGGAAGAACAGCAGGCAGTTTAACTGTTCAGGGCAAACAAAGGGACTCATGAACAACTATCACTAAACAAACAAAAAAAGCTGTGGATCATTTAGTTAACAACACAGCATTAAAGAAGAAGTCCACTTCCAGAACAGAAATTCATGTCTTTCTTTCTTCAGTCGTAAAGAAATTATATTTTTTGAGGAAAAACATTTCAGCATTTTTCTCCATATAATGGACTGCTATAGTGCCCCGAGTTTGAACTTCCAAAATGCAGTTTAAATGCAGCTTCAGTCGAAACTTTAAGTTATTTTCATTTTAAAAATACAATTTACATACTTTTTATTCTCGAACGGTCGTCTTGCCTTGCTCTCACTGAACTCTGTGTATTTTGGCTCAAGACAGTTAGCATATGTCGAAAAACTCCAATCGTATTTTCTCCCTCAACTTCAAAAATCATTTTAAAATCATCCTACATCACTGCAGAAGTACCGACTCAGTCTTTGCAAAGTGAACATGCAAAGAAGATTGAACACCCTTACCAAAAAAAAGGTAAAACAGCAATATAGGACGATTTTGAAGTTGAGGGAGAACATGAGATGGGAGTTTTTCACCATACCCTAACTGTCATGAATCGGAAAAAAACAGAGTCCAGGCAGAGTAAGACAAGAAGAGCGTTTGACATTAAAAAGTATATAAATTGTATTATTGTAATGAAAAAAAACGATCATTTCACCCTTCTTACAACCACATTTGGGATTGTTTGAAGCCGCATTTAAACTGCATTTTGGAAGTTCAATCTCAGGGCACCATATCAGTCCATTATATGAAGAAAAATGCTGAAATAATTTCATAATGAGCATAATTTCCTTACGGCTGAAGAAAGAAAGACATGAACATCTTGAATGACAAGGGGGTGAGTACATTATATGTAAATCTTTGTTTTGGAAGTGGACTTCTTTAAGAATCAAGGGGATGTAAACTTTTGAACCGGGTCTTTTTTTTTTTTTTTTTTTAATTCAACTATTATTTTCTCTTGTGGGCTATATGTACACATCTTTTATGTGAAATATCTTATTTAGGTCAGTACTAAATTAACAATAACATGCATTTTGTGTGATCCTTCATTTTTAATGATTCTGAAAGGGGGATTTATAATAATCAGCAATTCTGATCCTGATCTTCGAGAAATAATCAGTAATCCTGATAAATAAAGTCGCAATTCTGAGAAAAAAAAGTTGTAATTCTGACTTTATTTCTCACAATTGTGAGTTTACATCATGCAATTCTGACTTAATTTCTCAGAATTGTTTGTTTCTTTTAGATTTTGTTTATTACGAGTTTATATCGGAAAAAAAAGTGAGAAAAAAAAGTCAGAATTTTAATAAAGCCTCAGTAAACTTTTTTTTTTTTTTTTTTTTTAATTCAGTGGTGGAAATGGGCTTCCATAATTTAGAACGTATTGGATGTTTAAAAATGCATTTATATGGAGTAGCATTTTAGGCCAATGAGATTTCACTGTAGGTGTGGCTACCCAGTGCAAAATGACACCAATAAAGCCATGTGACGAACGGTATTTTGCTTTTGTGTCTCACATAATTAGGACACAATGTAGTTGTGTCTATAAATTTGCAGCATCTAAATATATTACATCTAAAACAATCTAGTCGTCTAAAGCATTCTGATCTTTGAACCCTCAAACTGATAACCCAAAGCTAATATATTTAAGAAACGTTAT
Source organism: Labeo rohita (assembly GCF_022985175.1). Taxonomy (NCBI): domain Eukaryota; kingdom Metazoa; phylum Chordata; class Actinopteri; order Cypriniformes; family Cyprinidae; genus Labeo; species Labeo rohita. The sequence continues at coordinate 12,393,909 of NC_066873.1, forward strand.
TGGTCTTGTAGTTTTTAATAGTGACAGATAGATAGTGACTCTAACTTTCTGGTGTTACCATGGTGATCAGGCTGTAATAAGTGAGCTGCTATGATTTTAAGATTTTAAGATTTTTTCCATGGGTAAAGTGAGTAGTGGGCAGGAAGTGAACTGTTGTGTGTGTGTGTGGACCACTTATGTACTGTATGGTGTATGTCTGCAGATGCATCAGCATCGCTTTGCAGTTCTGCAGATGCGAACAAAGAAAACCAGAGCAAGTTCACGACGCGTCTCGTTTCCTGCTGTGTCATGCGATAGATTCACACCATAATTCATTCAGCACCATCGACACCTAAATGCCATTACTGCGGTGTTAACAGCTCTTCGGTGTTTTCCTCAGAGGCTTGTCCTCCTTAACCGCAGAGACAATTGTTGTTCGTTGTTCAAGGCCAGCTCACCACTGATACATAGTCATTTGATACCTGTCTGATTGTGATAAGCATTCAGGAAGCCCATTCTGCTGAAATTGGATGCTGATTTATTGATTTAGTGTCCTAAGAATCCTGAGCTAGTCACTTGCATACTAAAGATTGTTTTATTTGTCTTCCTGAGTTTTAGTGCAGTTTAGTACCCTGTAGTACAAGTAGTATAGTAGCTTACAATAGTACAGATATTGTTACTGCTGGGAAACCATAGCAAATTAAAATGTGATGTCATTCAAATAGTCTGATAATTGTTACAAACTTAGTGAGCATTTAAAGACATCAAAGACACACTCCTAACAAGAAGCCTGTTTCAAACAGTAGTCAGCAAACTGTGGGTTTTAAAGATGATTTGTTTTGGCTAGTTACAAAGCAGCTTTGGATATATTCAGGGAAGGCAATCCTGGAATCTGTTCTGTTGTTTTATTAGATGTAAAAAATGAAAATATTTTTGTGTGTTCCATGTATGCTTGTGCTTATTAAAGTTTCACGTCATTAACTTAGCAACATGCTAATGCCTTATTGTTTTAGGAAGGCAGCTTTTTGGTGACTAATTTGTTTTAAATGGTAGTAATTTGGCAGAAGCTGGACGCTTATCATTGGTGATAAAACTGAATGTTAGCTAAGGCACTTAATTGACAAATTAAAGGACAAGTTTGCCAATTTTCAGTCATCTGTATATAGTTTCAGTATGTCAATGAGCAATGTGTACTCTTTCTCCATGTTTCATGTTACCTGCATCCAGATATCCCTGTTTTTTATTTGACAGCAAAAGGTCGCTGGATGATGCATTTTGGCATCAGAAAGTCATCTTTCTAAAAGCCCATTTTGCTATAAGCAAATTACCCCTTTAACCTACAAAACTAACCCTAACAAAAATATTTTTGTGCATTTGTGCCGTACTGTATGTAAAAAAAAAAAAAAGTTTTTATTTAACCATTTTGTGTAGGCCTACATCTGGTCTGTCCTGTTTGCTTGATGATTTCCCGTCAAAACATCTGCTTTGCAGAGCGGATGTAATAAGGGTGAGACTTATCATACTCATGCTTGGTAATGAGCACAGTGATTTTTACAACTTTGCTATGACCAAGCAGCTTTGGAGCATGATAAGCTGTGTTAGCAGCTGATGATTTCTTTTAGAAATATTCCTGAAGAGCTTTTAGACTGACATCACAGCTGTATGTCATCGGGCCAGGCAGTCAGGAGCATGACATCTTTAATAATTTAACAGGGCTTTAATCCTGCTATGTTTGTATAGTAATAAATAGTCTTTAAGAAACCACAGACTTACAGTTATAGGCCTTTAGTCAAGGTGGAAGCCTTATTAAAGGGAAAAGGTTCACATGATTTACTCACCCTCAAGCCATCCTAGGTGTATATGACTTTCATCTTTCAGATGAATGCAATCATTATATTTAATTATATTTAAAAAAAAGTTATATTTAAAAAAAAAACAAAAACAAAACATCCTGGCTTTTCCAAGCTTTATAATGGCAGTGAATGGGGATTGAAATTTTTCTGAAACCTAAAAAAGTCCACCCATCCATCATAAAAAGTGTTAAAAATATCCATATTTAAAACTTTATAAACCATAATCTCTAGCTTCCACTAACTGTCATATGCATATTCACAAGAGAGCGGCGCTCCAGTGGATAAAAAAAAATGGGGTAATTTAAATTTTTGGGTGAAATATCCCTTAAAATTTACTTGGATATAAATGAAGCTGTGAGGGATTGAGGAATACAGTCTTTGCAATCGCATGCACTGCTCAGGTCCTAGATCACGTGTAGTTTTCACAACTAACATCAATATTCAAAACTTTGTCAGTTTTTTGTCAGTTGAATGATTGGTATATTGTTAAACAATAGTACGATCTATTAAACACACTGTACTATTTTTTTTTTGTCTCACAGCCTCGTTTTCATTCCTGTCAAAAAATTTAAATTTACAATATTTACTTTGTTAGAGCACGTTGCTAGTCTGGAGGTGAACAGTTAATTCACGTTATTCCCATGAAAATGAAAATGAATGAATGAAGTTATTCCCATGAAAATGAATGTTTGTTTCAGTAATCATTTGCTTTCTACTTTAAGTAAACATTTACTTCCACTCTGGAATGGCATTCCTTCTCTGATGGTGTCAGAATATCCATAACCACTCCTGTCTAACCATTCGTTTGCTGCGACTTTTAATATTTTGTTGTAATGTAATTGTAAAAGCAGACATTTTTTATGCACATTTTTCTTTTAAATGTCATATAAGCAAGTATTTAGAGCTCATGACATATAAGCACAGGTGATGAAAGAACAATTTCCCATCATTCAAAGTTAAGAATGAAGTTAAAATCGAACAGTATGGTGTTCGCTCTAAGGGCTGCACACAAAAACATAAATGCAGCACAAGCAGTGTAGTCAGATTAAAAAATAAATGACTTTTTTTTTTTTTAAACAGATTCTTTTAGTAAATGGGACATTGGATGGTTGGTTTGATTCTTTAGGGTTGTTATGAAATATCTGCAACATACTTTGGTTAAAATTCCTCAGTGGTCAATGAAAACAACTCCTTTTTACCTTGTCAAAAACAGCAAAAGTTTCTGAACTTGTTTCTTTAAATGCTAATGAGCTCTGCTTGCCCCACCCCTATCTTCTGTGGAAGAGAAAAAGCGATTTGCAGCTGTATCATGACCAGTGGGTACTGATCCATTTTTAGTTTTTACTTTTTAACAATACCTGCCTTGAATTGTCCTTCGTTCTGAAAGCAGTCTGAAGTAAAATGATTTGCACAAACATAAATTAATTTAGGTGTATTTGGTGGCGCATTACCATCGAAAACTAATCCACTGCGTCCTCTGTGCCTCTCATGTTGGGAGGACACCTGCATTGCTTATGAGACATTGTTGTCGATACAGCTGCTCAAAATGGTGTAAAATGGTGTACAACTGGATAAGGGTGGAAATATGCTAATATGGGACAGTCTGTCAGCGATCATGGTTGGGGCTTGAGCAATATGACATCATACTGCTCAGAAAATGAAAATGGCTTGATAATTGAGACGGTTAAGGTTTTTAGGGGATTAAAAAAGGGAATGAATGGATTTTTAGCATTTTAGGGGGTTGTGTCCACACACTGCTGAGACATTTAGGGCCCTATCATGCACCCGGCGCAATGTGGCGCCAGGTGGGTCGCAAGTATTAATTGCTTGTTTCAGCCCGACACAGTTATCATTTTCATGTCCTCCGCCGCGTTGTTTAAAAAGCAAATGCATTTGCGCCCATGGCGTGCTGGTCTCAAAAAGGCGTGTTCAGGCGTATTGTTGGCACGTTGCTACTTTGAGGCAACTGAAATAGATTGTGCCATTGACCAACTGAAACCTGCTCTAAAGTCAATGGCACAATATTTTTTTGGTTATTTAAAGGGCGTGTTAGTAATATGCGCCTATAGGCAGGTGCACAGTGCACATATACACTCTGCTTATTGCACGCACAGGGATGCGCAGCAGCACGCAAACTTGCCAAATATTAAAAATGAAAGGGTTAGAATGTAAAAGATTATTATTGTGAACATATATAAAAAAAAATGCCTACATGTCATAATGAATAGTCAGTCACTTTCTTATGCAAGCTGTTTTTTTGGTTTCACTTTCGTTTTTGAAAATGATCACATTTAGCAAAGGAGGAGAGGATGGAAAGGGGGTGCACAGTAACTCATTTGAGGGGGCTCGGCCTCCCTCCTTGGCGCCAGCCCTGCTCTCTGGATAAGTGTTCGGTCTTTGTTCTAACAAATTCCGCAGTATAAGTAGCAAATCTGCCATGGCGCGAGTGCAACTGACTCTTAAGGGGAATGGCACCGACCATTTTTCCCGTCCTTAAAATAGCAAAAGTGGATTCGGACACGTCTTAAGTGCACCTGCGCTGTGCGCTTTAGACCATGCATTTAGATCGTTAAAATAGGGCCCTTATATGCAAACACCATGTAAAAGTGAATAAATTAATCACAAATTACAACTTTGAATCAGTCTGACAAATCCTTTACTGAACCATTCTGAGCAGTTACTGAATCAACATGCATTTTAACAATTCATCTATACAGGTTTCATGTTTTAATTTTTGTTTACCTCATATTTTTAAATCAAAATCTTCTGACTCCTGCTCTTCTGACAGACTGACAGACTTATTTTAAGTAACATATACAAGTTATTTAGTCTATGAAACATGCTTCCATTCATCTTCCTTTGTTTCTAAGTGCAACACCCGCATCTCAAAATCCAACCAACAACCATTGGAAAGAAACAAGTCCCTTCCCTACATTTTTTTTTCATCTTTCAATAATCTGTTACAATCAGATGTACATTACATTACAGAACAAAAGATCTTCCGCTACTTCCATTTCATCGCGACTTCAAATCATTACTGACTGGTGATTTGTGACAACATTTGGAAGTTGTTTTTTTTTGATAATAATTTATAAAACGCATCAACTGTGGATGGGGGCTCCCCACCGCAGAATTATTTAGAAAAACAGTGGGAGGCAGAAACCTCCTGCGATGGGAACATTCTCAGCTAATTCATTATAAAACCATGGAAGACCCCTCGTTATAAACAGACAGGACAGAATGAGGTTTAGCTGAAACACCATGCTGTCACAGAAACCCCAGAGAGGAGCAGAGAATGTGGACTTGTTTAGTGGTTTGTGGGAAGCAGGTTCATTTTATGGTATTTCCCTCCTCTTCTCTCTGTCAGTCTGTCGTGTCACAGCGTACTCTTCGCAAGCATTTGACACAGCAACATATTGTGTTTCAAAATTCAAAATCAAAAATGCTGAACCATGAGGCTCAGCAAGTGTGGTATCCCACATATACATCCACCCTTCACATAAATGCTTACAGGACACATTTTTTTGTGTCTTGCTGGGTCAGTCTTTCACTTTTCACTTTTCTTCCACTTCAGCTGTGTGTGTATGTGTGTGCTAATATAAATGCATCCCTGTCTTTTCAGAGCGTTCCCCTCTTCATCGGTCTCACTTCTGTCTCGGACCAGGTGAAATGGAGAAGTGCTGCACATTTTTGCACAGCTTGCATCCTGTGTGTTTTTAAGTTAGCAGATGAATTTGTCAAAAGCCATTGTCTTCCTGTGACCTTGGTGTTAGTGTATTAGAGCAGAAGTATTATTAAAGCGATAGTTCACCCTGAAATGAAAATTCTTTCGTGATTAACTCACCCTCATGTCGTTCCAAACCTGTATAGAACATGAGAAGATGTTTTGAATAACAGCTTAATATTTTGTTATTCATACTCTGAAAGTCAAACAAAATATCTTCTTTTGTGTTGCACAGATGAAAGAAAATCGTACAGGTTTGGAATGACATAAGGGTCAGTAAACGATGGCGGATTTTTTCATTTTTGACTGAATCCCTTTAATGTCTTCGCTTTATAAAAATACACTGGCCTCAAAACTCTTATACTTTATAAATGTCAAAGTATTAGATACAAAATATCAAGTTCATTCATTTGATTTATTTATTAGGATTTATTTGCATTCAGTAACAAGCAGAATCATTTTGATAGGATGCCTTTTACTTCTGATTCTGAATTATTCTTTCATAGCTTTTGTTTTGTCTTCAGTGGAATTAAACTGTCAGTGTTGTGTGCAGGGTTAGTAATACTAGGAGATGATACATTTACAGTAGCAGTGCATTGTGGGAGTTGCCAACTTTTATTACTCACTCTGGGCTTTTTCAGCTCTCTGCTCATTCATGGATGATTCCCTCTTTTCTTTGCTTGTTCTTACGTACACACACAGATACACAAACAATCGGGTGCGAAGTGTGGTTAGCATTTCCCTGTAAGAGGGTTCTGTGCGTCTGTTAGTCAAGCTAGTCACTTTTATTTTTTCTCGTCTTAAATTTTTTTAAGCAAGGGTTTAGCTGGTAGACAGTTTAAACCTTAAAGTGGTCAAGAACTGCATTTTAAATTTTGTAATGTTTCAAGACAGTTATACTGTTAGTAGGACTTTTTTGTTCTTAGTACCAAAAAATTCCATCCTGATTTTAGCCTTCTAATTTAAAGACTCTGTTTTAAATGGGCATCTTCTTTAAGACTTATGTGAAGGCCAATGCTGTGATTCGCTAACATTTTGCATATTAAATAAGTGTTACATGTGGAACTTTTTTTTAAAGCGTACTATTACGTTTTTACTATTGCAGCTCTGGGTTTAACCATTGCAACTCGATTTCTGTACTCTCACAAATGCTTTCATCATAACTAACACAGTGCAAACACAATGCAAGATTCAGTGCAGTGTAGGCAGCGTAAACTGATTATAACTTGACTGATTTACCAGAGAATCCACAGTGAAATGAATCGAACAAACAAATAATATTCCAGGAGGAAAACATGCGTTCTAACGTTCTAGGATTCTTTTGAAGTTAATGTTATTTTTAGTCCATTGTCTCCTGTCTGTCACTTTGCTAAAGTGTCTGCAGGCAGTCTTGTGTTGATGTGATAATCTCTATTACATAATATTTCAATAAAAACTGTTTTTGGACTTGCAAGGAAGTGCTGTGTTCTAAAACTTAGTATGCTTTTAGAGTGCAGTAACCTCTTAAATGTCAAAAATTCAGAGAAAATGTGATTTTTTTTTTTTTTTTTTTTTTTTTTTGATTTTTTTTTTTTCAATACATGACCCTCCCTAAAAAGCCACATGGAAATTGCGTAATTTCAATTTTTCCCTTGTAAAGCAGCAATACTTTGGAATGCTTTAGCAGTTGTGTTATGACTTACATTTTTTTTTGAATATCTTGCATCATGAGTGTTGTACTTTTAAGTGTCAAGTTAATTTAAAAAATCATTGTTTCTATAAGCTGCTATTCGCTTGTTAAGTGATGATGTAGTGAATGCTGTTTCCGGGTCCAAGCCGGAATATTATCTCAACAGCTGTTTATGAGCACTCTTTATTTATATTAAACATTTAAGCTAAACGTTTTCGAACTACACTACAGTCTCTGTGCTCATAGCATCCCAAACACAAATAATTTATTTATTTATTTATATGTATATTTTCATTGTCTGGCAATCTGGGATTTCGGAATGGAGTTAAAGGGGAGGATTAAATTTTTTTTTATTAGTGTTATATCACATTGTGAGTGATATAACTTAAGCTATCCACCATGTTGGAACAGTTGACTGTGCATCTGCAATTGTAGTTGTACACATGTATAAATATCTAAATCTGAATTAGACTTAAATTTTGCTATACAAACACAATAAAACAAGATCTAACATTATCTAACATTACATTAAAAGTTACCAGAGTTAACTTGTAATATTGAGTTAATACATGTAAAAACAAACATTCATATACATGTAAAAAATACATTCTCACCTGTAAAAGTTTTCCCATTTCTATAGGAATTGAAATCTCAGATGTTTTTTCAACCAGAGGTTGAGCAATGTTGTATGTTGCATGCTAGCATTTAAACAGTTTTAGGTGCAAGAACATTTTGTGTTTAAAAGTAACTACTTTTGAATGTGTGTATGTACCTACTTTACCGTATTTTGGGAAAAAATTTGTACCAACACGGTACCAACAAAAAAACGCTGGGTTAAAAACACTCATTTTTGGGTTATTCTGCAACCCAGTGCTGGGTAAATAGAAATAGAACACATGCTGGGCTATTTTAATCCAGCTGGTTGGGTTAAATGTTTTTACCCAACATGCTGGATTGTTTTAACTCATCCAGGGTTGCTAGGTTTTCACAACAAACCCCGCCCAATTGCTTCTCAAATCTATCCCAAAACTAGCCCAATCGCATTTTGAGGGGGGTCCTCCATTAAAAATCACATTCTGGGGTGTAAAATACAGGTTTTTTGTTTGGGTTCCCCTTGTAAATTCGCATTCCAGGGGCTAAATATGGTGTTATTGTGGTCGCTTTTCACCAAAATAGTGCTGATTCTCGTGCCGTCTATCGCTAAAACCGCCACATTGCATTTCACTTGTAGCTGAAAGATGCTGTGACTGACTCCGTAACCTGCTTGTTGCTGATGCATTTAGCCTACTGACATCTTGTCGCTGTATGTTGCGTAAAATTAATCATTTACAGCAGAGTGAAGACTTTATAGATGAAATATATAAAATAAAATGTATACAAACCTTTATTTCACTTAAGAAGTGCACCAATTAGGCGGCATAGAGAAGTGTTTTCTTCTGTAGAGGATGCAAAAAACAGTTTCGACTGTAACCCAACAGCTGGTTTGAAAGTAATCCCGCGCTGGTTTGTTTCGTTGGAGGGAGGGGGAGGGGTGTATAGTCTTAGCTGTCAGTGAGACTGACCCAGCCACTAACCCAATGGTTTGTTAACACAAAAACAACTCAACATATGCCCCAACAAGCTCAACCCAGCGGTTAGGTAGAAAAAAAATAACCCAGCGTTTTTTAGAGTGAGCTAAAACTTCCTTTTGGGTTGTCCTCATTTGTAAAAAGATATTAAAAAAAGTATATACTTATTTTTTACTTATTTATTTTTTTTTAAGTTTTATGTTTGAGTTATAGTATTTGTAGCCGGAGGTATATAAAAACTGTAATGTGCCCTGTAAGATAGCTAAGTAAATATGTGCGTGCATAAAGGTGAAGTTTTTTTTCTTAGGTTAGTAGTTCACCACAGTGCTAATGATGTTGCACTGTGCTCCTGCAGAGAGTAAACTCTCTAGACAGGAAGAGGGAGGTGTGTGTCTTTGTATCTGTGCGTGTGTGTTTAGAGAGCACTGTTTACAGTGTCTGCAGGCAGTGCCCACCATCATTTCCGCTTGGTTTATAAACCACCAAAACATTTCAAATACCTAAAAAAAAAGAAACCCTGCATTGATTCTGTGAACTCTTTATTGAGTTTAAAAGTATCATCTTTTCTCAAACATAGCAGATATAAGTGTGAGGAAGTGGAACACTGTTAATGTACAGCTAGTTTTGTACTCATAAAGCTCATTCTGAGTGACGCATAAGGAGGAATAAAAGCTACTACTCATGTGTCCGCCCACCTACAGACACACACAGTTTTCTGTGTCCACAACGACACTAGAAATCCTACGTCATTTCTTACAGACAGCATGTGTCAAAATTCGTGTTGAGAGGGGAAAAAGGAGGACTGAGGGGCTGTTCATGCAAAATGCTTTTTTTGTGCTGCTTTTCTGTTGTTTTTTTAATTATGCGCTAGACAGACATGTTTGCTGAAGTTAAAGGAATAGTTCACCCAAAAATGAAAATTGTGTCATTATTTACTCACCCTCATGTCATTCCAAACCTGAAATGATAATGAAAATTTGATGAAATCCGAGAGCCGTGGCAGACAGGATGAGGAGGAGAACTTTGCTTCCGATGACCCCTTTATGTGACTATAAAAACGCACACCCAGCCTAGAGCATGTTTTCTTATAAAATAAAAAAATGTCAGCCTTAGTTGCTGATTGGTCAATACAGTGTTTCTATTGTGCTAATAAACAATATAGTAACAGCTGTGAAACAGATATCAATAAACAATGCAGACATATTAAAATACAGGCCAGGCAAAAATGAAAATTCTGTCATTATTTACTCATCTTGTTCCAAACCTACATGACTTGAGAGTTAATGATGACAGAATTGTACTTTTTTTTTTGATGTGCCTTTAATAGTTTTTAAGTGAGGCACTATATGTTCTATCATGACCAATGGCACTTTCATTTATTTAAATGTGCATTCTTGATATTTTTAATGTCTGCTAACTGTTTTATAAAAGCAGTGATGCACTCAAGGCCATGTTGTATTTTGAACATATTCATGGCTAATGACGGGTTTGCTAACAACAGCCTTCAGCCTTGACTATTTTCTTAATACTGTACATCTACGTATGCATTTTTAATATAGAAACAGAGCCACAGTATTGTTTTCAGGTGATTCGTCCGGTGACTGGCTTGCTTATATAAAGTATTTTAACAGTAAAAAATTAACCTTTAAATATTACTAGTGCTGATATAGCAGCATCACTAGATGGCAGCAGAGTGTTTGTGTGGTCAGTGTGCGGTCAGCAGGCTTTGAGTGCGTATGTATAAACCAGTGGATTTTAGTTTCTCAGAGAGCAGTGATGCCTCAGGCAAGATATGATGGTCATTTTGAAAACAATAAAAAAAATTAGGTTAGCTACCCCTCTCTTTATTTCTTTCTTAAATTCTCTCTGTTACTTTATTTCTAATAAAGATAACCTAATAATTTAATTAGTAATTTACAGATACAGAGTGAGTACGGTCATCTACAGACACAGATAAATGGTCATCTACTGAGCTTAAATAAACATCTCACGCACAATAAAAGAAAAAAAAAAACAGGTATATTATTTACACCACTGAAATTCATATTTGGTCAGTACACTGTGAGAAGCTCTGTGCATTAACACAGGCAGATATCCGACCACCGTACCCGTTAGCCAATGAGAGCACAATGCTGTGACCTCAATAGATCAAAGTGATTTTGGTTGGTACAGAATGTGTGGCAGCAAATTCACTCAGAGGGGAATTTGTCTCATTCTTCTGAATGAGAAGCCTTCCTGAGCTGATCTAGGAACAGCTCTCCTGTCCCACCTACAGACTGAAACCTGTAAACACAGCAAATTAGTAAATACACTATCAAATAAATGAAGCCTAGTATGTATTTTCCAAACATGAACCATGTCCACCATGGGATTTTTTTTTTTTTTTTTCATGGCTTGTGCTTGAGGAAAGGAGAGGCAATTTTTCTGCTGGTATTATGTAGAGATATAGTGACTTTGTATATTGTTTTAATTCATGGGCTGTTAGTGTGTGTGTTTGTGTGTATGATTTTCTTATGTTTTGAATTAGTTTTTCTTTTTGTTTAGTTTGTTTAGTTTTTGTTTAGTATTTTTTTAATTTATCTTTTGTTTTGTTTTTTGTTGTTGTTTTGTTTGTTTAGTATTTTTGTTTTGTTTAGTAACTTTGGTAATTGCATAGAATCTTTAGCAGTGTAGAACAGTGCTAGTAAAGCTGTTTGAAATAGAAGGGAAGAGAGGGTTAATATTGTTTGTTAGTTGTTTTTGTTATGTTTTTTTGCATTTGTTTTGTTTTATGCCTCCCGTTCTTTCATTCTTTCCTTCTCATGTAGCTGAAATGATAAAGAGGAAAAAAAAAAAAAGTAAAGCTGTTTGAAATAGGAAAGAGAGAGATAGAGGGTTAATTGCGTGAGGGCTTTTTGTGTTTGATTGTGTTTGTGTTTGATTTGTTTTGTTTTTTGTGTTGTGTTTTCGTTTTAGTATTTTTTTGCTCTGTTTTTGTATGGTATTTTTTTTATGTTTGTGTGTCTTGTGTGGAATTTTGTTTTTGTTTTGTTTCTGTGCTTTTTATTTTTGTTTTGTTTATGTTTAGTATTTTTGTTTTGTTTGTTTTGTTTTTTAGTATTTTTGTTTGTTTAGTATTTTTTTTTTATTTGTATAGAATCTTTAGTAGTGTTAAACAGTGTACTGTAAAAGTTTTTACTAGTTTCAACTAGTTTCAAATTAAAGTTCAGCAGCTGCCCTAAAATTTTAAGTTAAGTCAACTACAAATTATGATTTAATTGCTTAACAGGGCTTTGTGTTTGTGATAGGTTTTGATTGTTTGATTTGTTTTGTTTTTATGTTTTTATGTTTTTATGTGTTTTTTTTATTTTTGTTTTGTCTGGTAATTTTTTTCCATTTGTGTGTGTCTTATATTTTGAATTTTGTTTTTCATTTTGTTTTTGTGCTTTTTAAGTTTTGTTCTTGTTTGTTTGTTTGTTTTGTTTAGTATTTTTTTGTTCTATTATTTTTTTGTTGTTTAGTATTTTTGTTTGTTTTGTTTAGTATTTTTTTGTTAGTAAAGCTGTTTGAAGTGGGAGAGAGAGAGTGAGAGAAGGTTAATTTGCTTAAGAGGGCTTTTTGTGTTTGTGCTATGTTTTGTTTGTTTGATTTGTTTTGTTTTTAGTATTTTTTTTGTTTTGTCTGGTAATTCTTTGCCATTTGTGTGTCTTATGTTTGTAATGTGTGTTTAGTGCTTTTTATTTTCATTTTTGTTTTTTTGTTTGTGTTTTTGCTTAGTATTTTTTGTTTTACGTTCTGTTTTTTTTGTCATTTTGTTTTTCTTTACAATTTTTTATTTGTATAGAATCTTTAGTAGCAGAGAGAGAGGTTTAATTGCTTAACAGGGCAGGGCTTTTTGTTTATGCTATGTTTTGTTTGTTTGATTTGTTTTTATGTGTTTTTGTTTTTTCTGGTGATATTTTTCCAAATGTGTGTGTGTCTTATGTTTAATGTTATGTTTGTTTTTTGTTGTTGTTTTGTTATTTAGTATTTTATTTAGTTTTGTTTAGTATTTTTCATTTGTATAGAATCTTTTGTTTGTTTGTTTTGTTTTTATGGGTTTTGTTTTGTTTTTGTTTAGAATTTTTTTTTGTTCTGTTTAGAGTTTTAGCAGTATAGTCATGCCAGTAAAGCTGTTTGAAATTGCACGCAGAGAGAATGAGGGGTGAGAGGTTTAATTGCTTAACAGGGTTGGTGATTTGAGGAAGATAGCAGTGAGGAGAACAGACAGACGGACAGAAGTGGATGATGGGAGAAAAAAGCTCAACTTGAGTGTGGTTTTGGGCTGATAATGGTGTTTGCAAGTGCATTACTTGACCTGTCAGTTTTAATAAATGTGATACTACAACCCCTATGATTCAGTACCCACCCTCTGTCTGCCCGTTTTCCATTGCTTTCTCTCTCTGTTTTTTATTTTCTCCTCCCAGCAGTCAAATGCCCCGTGTTGCTGGTGCCAGGGGTGTGTAAGAAAGCAGAGGGTATGTAGCATCAGTAATACCCTCAGTGGTGGAACTTGTCCTCAGCTCAGCTCAGATCAGAGAGGGCTAGGGTGGAGACATAGATGGAAGCGATAAAATCAGAATAAGAATGAGATTTATTTCCAAGTATGTTTACATGCGAGAAATTTATCTTGATGACAGAAGAAGTTTTCACTGCACAGAATCACAACTACAGGATGCAGATAAAAAAAAAAGACAATAAATATAAAATTAAATATTATGATATTACTGGTTTGCTGTATTTTTTATTAAATAAATGCAGCCTTGGTAAACATAAGAGACTAAATAAATGTATTAAAAAAGCTCTATGGGTTTCCTATCATCAGTCAGTGTGGCAGAGGGCGACACTCAGACTGTATTCTTGAGCGATGAGGTCCAGCTCCATTCAGTGCTAATGACAGCAGTCTGGAGCTCTCACCACAGAGCATGTTAATGGCTTTCTGACCGCTCAGCAGGATCAAGCATTAATTTTTTATTGCCCATTTGTGATTCAACAGGAAGAGGACAAATGTGGCGTGTGTGTGTGTGAATGCCCTGTGGTGTGTTTGTTCACCACAGACTACTGTACTATACATTTTGTGAAGTGGCTTTTTTGTTTTGGCTCTCTACAGGGCTGATGCCACCACAGAATGTCCCCCCTCAGTATTTAGGTTAGTAGGTGATCAGTTAGTAGATTTTTCAGTGTCTTACTGCCCCTGATATTGGTATCATATTGGTTACTGGACAATATTACAAAGGTTTTGGTACCGGCCAGTATTGAATATTTATTTGTGCACATGGGCATTTCCCATATGCTTTATTGTCATCTAGTGCTAAATTCTTTATAAACACTAATAACTTAATAAAACTACTTGATGTTTAAAACTGAAAATAATGGTTAAAAATCACCTCTTAAATAACAAATGAGTTGTATAAAAAGATTTTAATTGCACATAAGGCAGTTTTTATACCAACTTTTTAATTATATAATTATGTTTCTACTCCAATTTGTTTTGCAGTATAAACATTTAAATGGTTGCTCTAATATAGCCTTAAATACATTGAATAATTATGACAGATTAAAGCAAAAATAAAATGAATAGGTAATACAGTGCATATATTTAGCAAAATATACTTTTTCTAGTTGACTAATTAGTTATGGACATTAAATGGCTTTCCTAAAGATGTAACATTATGTGACAAATAGTTAACAAGCTTTGTAGTTTTATTACCATCTTTCTATGCTTGAAACACTGATTGAGTAATGGGATATAATACATTTTCGCAAATTTTGTTTCTTTCAACATACTTTCTGTTGATCATTCATCATGCTATAACTAGTAGTAAAGAGGAAGAGATGATCAGTGTAGAACTGAGGTGGCTACAGTAATTGTGTCATGTCACAATAAAGAACAACATTTATTGCTTGAATTTCACTTTAAAATTGGCAGAATTCGAAAACTGAGACTTTGTATTTTATGAAAAGTAACAATGTATTAAGATCACTGTGATTATGGGAGGCATGCAACAAATGATGTTTTGTTTATGCATCAGCTTAAAACAGAAAACAGTTTTTTTTTTTAACTTTGGAATGCTGGTTTTAAAATGCAAGTTTTTGAAAATGAATTTTTGAATTTTTCGAAAATGCAAATTTGTGAAAACTGTGAAATTAGGGCTGGACGATATGGCCTAAAATCAAAATCTCAATTAATCGAACGTTTTATCTCAATTACGATTATTTTTATTTTATTATTATTATTTTGCCCTCATAGATGTGAATCTGACTCATGATTGCTGTTGCATGTGATCTTCCTCTCAGTGATCTTGTCCTGTCACTTTATATGTGCAAGTATTTACTCTAGATTCTTACTGGCCATTCACAGAACATGTCTTTGCATCTAAAACATGAGATGCAGTGCTTTGGAACGCTTTTTAAAAAAGTGCAGCACAGAGTGCTTACTCTGCCATGTTGCCATTGCGTAAGAACTTTTAACTGGAATGCACTCCCAAGTCAGAGTTCCAACTCGGAATCTCTGAGAAATCGCAAAAACTTCAGAATGCAGTATGGCTGCTCAGTGTATCAACAGAAGAGAAACAGTAGTAATATATTTTTTATTAGCGCTTATGATTGTCTGTGTCTCAATAGACTCAGTGGTGCACACAGTACTATCCAACCTCTATTTGTGGACGTAATACTATAGTGTTATCTGTGCAAATACCACTTTAAAAGGCACGGTATGTATGTTTTCGCCACTAGATGGCTCATATTCAAAACAAAGAAACAAAGGCGTAGTTTGATGATGCCATGATTGAGTGTGGAATCAAGGGAGTTGTAGTCTTCATCCCCACAGCCGGTGCAATATGACGGGACTTGGGCAGAATTCATATTAATGGATGAGCTAATGTATTAAAGATTTATTAACGCCACTGTAGTATGAAGCAGGGTGGGGTTAAAAGTCATGGAAGTGAAACAAGGAAGCTGGAATGATTGCTAATGAGAGATAAGTGCAATACACTGCTTGAAAGCAGCAGAGCTTTTATTATGCCACCGCTTCCGCTTCTTCCGGTCATGTGTATGTAGAAAAAAGCAGCGCTGTTTTATCAAACTAGATACATTTGAGTGTGATGAAAGTTCTTTTATAATGTTACTTTGTGCATTCGTCACCTGTCTAATAAAATGCTTTGGGGTTTCCATGTTTTCTACAAAATAAAACCAGAAAATCAAGGGTTTATGACATCATTGTTTGGCGACGACTGGCACGGTCTGTTGCACTAGTTAAAATTATTTATTTCTCTGAATTTAAACATTCTTCGAAACATTTGGGATAATGTAAGTACACAAGTCAGCAAAATATATAACACTGTCCTAGTGGATATTTTAATCAAAAAATCTTACATATTGTACTTTTAATGTGTTGTTAATTGCTGACAGTGGACGCATCCATTGTTCTCTGACTTTCTACTGAAACACGGCCCACTTGGGTGTGATGTCATCCCTATCTCCAACTTCCGAGGTTAATGGAACGCAACGTAAACAGCAGGAAAGTGGACCTTGAGGGCCAGAGTTAAGAACACCTGGAATAAAAGATTGATTTTGGTATTGCTTCAGCTCAGCCCTAGCATCCTCACGTTATCGGCCATAGCATTAAAATAATGTGTTTTTTGGAGCCAGCATTTTAGTATCAGTGCATTAAATAATTCATTACTAACCATATTAATTCAAGTTTGTTTAGTTTTTTTCTATTTATTTATTTTACGTTTCCTTGAGTGTGTTGGCGTGTGTAATGTTATTCTTCTTTGTGCCCAGTTTGTGTAGCACATCACTCAAACAAGCCCCTGTTGTGTTGGTGTCCTGTTGGCCTTCATCCAGAAACAAAGGGCTGTGTGTGTGTGTGTGTGTGAGAGAGAGAGAGTGTGTTACGCCAGATCCATATTTGATGAACTGCTACTTATCTCTGCCATGAGTAGACACACACACACACACACACACACATATGTAAGAACTTGCTTCTGTCTGTGTTTGTGTGTGTGTTTGACCTATATTATTCCCCTCTTTGTTTTAACGTTCTGTCACTTTGAATAGTCTCATGCATAGACATAACTGGATTGCGCAGAGATTGCTTTGTGCTCGCATAAAGCGCACACGTTTACATGCCCATGTGCACACACACACACACACTTGGCAAGAGACAGTGCTTTAATTTGGGGTCTTTGGGGGCCTTTTGTAAAGGTCTGACTTCAGAAGACCTCTGGCGAGACATTAGAGTATGTGTTTATGAGTTATATAGATCTTAAGTGTTTAAGTGGATACTCCTAAGATGCCCAGTTTATGTGTGAATCTTTAATGAGCAAGTATACTGTACGTGTGTGTGTGTACGTGTGGACAGTGTTCTTTGTGTTGGGTTTAGTGCCGGCAGCTTGCTGTGAGAGGTTGAGGGGGGGAATCCTCCCAGAGCCTTTGTGTCCTAATTGAAGTTGTTCAGTCTGGCTTATCACAACCCATGCCCCGTGTGTACGTGGGGGTGGGGTTTGGGGGAAGAGGGCTGTCTTTTTAGGGGTTTGTAATGGGGGTTCCTTGTTGCCCAAGGCATGATGCATGAAGTTCATTCCCCCTCTCTCTCTCAGTTAATTGGCATCTTTATCAGTGGAATGAAGGGAGGGCTTGTAAACATTGATTTCATTGTTATATACATGATCGGGTGAGATGTGTCTGAAGTAAGCGGTCTTTTGTAGTTCAGAGAGATTAATTAATGCTTCCTAATGAAAAAGCATGATACCAATATTGAGATGAGATTGTTTGTTGAGGTGGATCATTTTTAATTAGAGGTACTCAGAGACTAGTAATATATATATATATATATATATAACTTATTAGTTATTAAAGTACACTAGTGTAGTTATAATCTGTGTACTATGTCATGATGGATTGATGCTGTGTGACATGCCAGAAAAACATACTGCCTCACCACATGACTGAACGTCACAACACATTACATTTCATGCTGTTAGACTTATTTTGATATTAGACTTGAAATGCATAAAAAATAGTTCAGCTTTGCAGCTGAAATACTTCTACAAAGGCGTTATTTAACCAATAATAACAGACAGATCTTTTGATCCATATACAGTACGATACCCTGGACACATGGGAAGCACAATACATCAACCATACATGGTATGTAGAGAGTGCCAGTGTGAGATGGGTGTCCTTGTGCATATCTCACACAGCATGAGCTCAACACGAGCATCATCAGCCTCTCCAGGACCAGTGAGAACGAGATGATGAGCTGCCACAGGAACCGACAGAGAGAGATTTGACACGGCCCATCTGCTCCAGACCTTACACGCTCCTCAGTGGATTCTTCCCTCTCTCCTTCCATCTATCTGCATCCCTCATTCTTTCATGTCTTTGAACCAGCCTCCTGCTGCGTGTGTTTCTCCATCCATCTCCTCTCCTCCAGAGTTTAGTGTTTTCGTTCCTCTCCCGAGGTTAGCGGTTCTGGTTTAGCGTTCCTGCTCTATCTTCAAAACGTGTAAAAACACACACAGCGATATATTCAATATTCAGAATATATTTGCAGTATTAGTAAGCGACATTATAAATATTGCATTAATCAGTGTGTCTTGGCCATTAGTTTTTCCTATAGACCAGTTTCCACATCCTTCTTGTTATAGCATTTAAACCAAAATATTTTAACCTTTTTACTTTTTTAATGTAATAAGAAACATTTATGGTATCCCTGTAAATTGCAGCATGACTCAAACACATAATGTATCTGAATATTGAGCTGAAATTTGAGCTTGATAATATTTACTATGACTCTTGGGTAAAGAGATGATTCACCCAAAAATGAAAACTGTTTTTCCAGACCTGACAGTTAATGCTCCCCATTGACTTCCATAGTATTTTTTTTCAATCCACCTATTTTTTAACGTCCCATCCGCGTCTTGATATTTTTAGCTGTAAAAAACAGCTTGTTTTGCTGCTTGATATTGCAAATTGGTGTGTCTTATCATATTATTTTTATGTATTATCTTAATTATGAGCACACTGGTTTGTAGTGAAAACAGTTTTACCGTTTACTGCATGTTGTTATTCTTCTTGCTATTTCCCTATAGTGGATAAAAAAAGGTGGATACTATGCAAGTCAGTCGGGTCCATCAACTGTTTGGTTACCCACACTCTTTAAAATATCATTATTTTTATTATTTTAACAGAAGAAAGAAACATGTACAGGTTTGAAACAACAGGAACATGAGTAAATGATGACAGAATTGTAAATATCCCTAAGCATTAAATTGCTAACAGAGGTTTTTTAAGGCATAGGCATCTATGAAAAAGTGCTTGCTAACTATTAAAAACTTTGTTGACTTTGATTCATTTCATTTCCATTACTGTTTCAAACTGGCTGTTTCAGCAAATCAATTTAAAGCTTTGATTCAGCAATTTGTTTGTGTCATCACAAAATATTCAGAAGTCTCTGTGTAAATGTATAAAAGTCAATATTGAAAGTAGGCCTATATAAAAAATACCAAACAAAATTATTAAATATGGAAGATGTGTCTTACTAGAACTTTTTTGCTGGATTTGACCTGTAATTTACATTTTGTTATGGCTCTTCTGAAGGAAAACCATGAGAACAAATGCATTAATAATGAAACATACATTGAATATCATCAAAAGGCATTTTGTGTTTCCCAACCCTGACACACACACACTGTTTTTTGGAGAGTAGGGGGGTTGTTACCACATTGCGCCAAATCCCTGTGGTGGATGTTTAATGTAAGAGCTGCTCAGAGAGAAAGTGTAGCGCCTGAGAGGAAGACACATTTGAATGAATAATATCATCTTTGGTTGCTAGGGTGTTCTGGGAGGTTGTTAGATGTTTGCATACTGGCCCAAGTCAAAACAACCCACTCTTAAAGGGATAGTTCACCCCAAAATGAAAAGTAATCATTATTTATTCACCCTCATATTGCTTCAAACCTGCATGACTTTTGTTCTTCTGTGGAACATTAAAGAAGATATTTTGAGAGCTGTCTTAGTGTTTATTTAATTATTTTGTATAGAGCTGTCACTAATGATAATTTTGGTAATCGGGTAATAGATCGATTATTCTGATGATTAATCAAGTAATCGGATCATTTTAATGATGTAGGCAAACAATAGCCCTTAAAATGACTTAAAATACATTTGTAATAGCGATTAGGCAATAATAACTAGTTCAATAAAGTATCAAAATCAAGTAATCATCTGGTTTTATTGAACACAATTGTTAAAATACATAATATGTTATAAACAATAAAAAATAATGTACATTATGCATTATTTCAAATGCCGTCAGAGGGCGCCAAGGGCCTGCTGACGATTGTTTTTACTCTTTACAGCACAGTTGAATCCTTGTTGACTAAACATTTAATTCAAATATCCATTTAAGCTTTAATATTTGTCAATTTCTTTACAACAGAAATGCTGCAGTCACTGTAATTTCTTGAATATGTGGACATCACAATGTGTAAAAATGTAAAAGATACTGATGTATTCTCCTGTGTTTGCATAGGTTTATAAAAATCATTTACCTTACAAATCTGATAAAATGGCATTCCCAGATGAACGTTATAATAACCAAAATTCACAGCAATGTGCAGAGGTGGAGTTTGAGACTCCACACATGTAAATGATAACAGTTTGTGTGGAGCAGCATTTATTGTGAATGAAGCTGCTCTGAGCAGGGTTGCCAGGTTTTCACAACAAAACCTGCCAAATTGCTACTCAAAACTAGCCCAAAAATAGCCCAAATTGGATTTTGGAGGGTAAAAATTGTGTTCCGGGGCATAAAATACACATTTTTTAGGTCGCTTTAACCCACGGACATGAAAAACAACCCGCAGCAACAGTTTTAAAGTAGCCCAGTTCCGCGGGAAAACCGCAGACTTGGCAACAGACGCTTTGAGACGCACGTACGTAACCTACACGCATGTAAATAATTAAAGCCCATATATTAAACCTGAATTGCATGTATATATTTAAAGGGGTCATGACAGGAGAAATCAAATTTGCCTTGATCTTTTGGCATATAAGAGGTCTTTGTACCATAGCTTAAGTTTCATAGCTTAAAACCTCCTCCTCATTATAAACAAAGCATTTATTTAATCAAGCTCCGAAGATGGTATCAAAACACTCACATGCAGTAGTGAGGGGGGGCATTAATACTGTTTTCTATGCAGTGACGTCAGCCAATCATAACAGTGGCCAATCAATGAGAAGGCTTAAAAGGACCCGCCCCTTAAAACAGCTCATTTTAAATGAGAGTCAGAATGAGGGTTAAAAATAATCATTTTGCACATATTTATTTATTTGTTTATTTATTTATTTTTTTTGTACAAAAAAATTATGCTTATGATTTTTTTATATCTGCAGCCTTGGAAAACAGTCTAATAATGCGTTTCATGGATTCTTGGCTGTGCAACGTGGCACTTCCGGTATTTTGGCGGTTACTAGACAAGGGCAAATCGCCGTTTTTTAAAACTGAGTACTTGTATTGAATCAAGGAATTGTGACAGCCCTAATTTCGTACAATGGATCTCATTGGTCACCAAAATGGTTTCTTCAAAATATCTTCTTGTGGGCTCCACAGAAGAAAGTCATACAGATTTGAAATGACATGAAGATAAATTATGGCAGAACATTAATTTTGGGTGAGCTATCCCTTGAAATCTCAATGATATTCTTATATATAGTCTCCAGATATGACTTTATGACTTCATATGACTTTATGACACATTTGTAGTTGTTCAGTGAGTTTTTATGGGTGAAATAAGGTCATTTTATCAATTAATGTAATCAGGAATATCACGCCAGGGAAAAAGATTCCAGATTCAAGACTCAAGTTCAAGTTGACTGCATTAATCAATAGAATTCTTGCTTGGTTGGTTTGACAGCTTGGTTTGACATTGACTGTGCTCTAATATATCAGTATACTATTGACAATGGACATTTTTCCCTGTGAAATTTAATGTGGCAGCTAATGTGGCTGCACCTTAAGTTTTTTTTCCCCCATGCCTTTGAAAATCAAAATCACCAAAAGTCAGTCACTGAGTTATAAACTTCAATACTTATTCTTAAGCATTTGTTCCAATCCCTAATCCTAAGTATAAACAATAGTAATACTGTACTTGCCTTAGCAAGCACCACTAATTACATGTAAGGATAAGAGTGAATGAAAACGAAAGAGAGGATGAAAGATAACAGGAAAGAGGCAGTGGATCGAAGAAAAGAGGATTGAGTGAGTGAGCGAGCGAGAGGGAGAGAGCGGAGGAGGAGTGCCTCCCTTCCCATAGCAACCGTTGGCAGCGATCAGCTCCAGCCTGTTGTCTTACATGTGAGGAGCCCGTAGTACAAACCGACACACTGACGCGTGGATCTCTTCTCAGCAACACACAGAGGCTTCATATATCAAACTCAGATATGTTCAGCTCCCTCCGTAATCATTAAGGAGATCAGGCGAGTGGTGGGCGCGTGAAGGGGAGTGAGAGAGTAAGTGACGAGAGCGGGGGAGCGTTCGGAGCAGACGCAGCGCTGGAGGAGACGGCAGGCGGGGCGATGGAGCACCTGAGCACTCGCGAGCTGCCCAGGCTCTCCTGGATAGACACTCTCTATAGCAGTATGTACTTACAAGCCTCTTTCCTCCTCATGTCTTTGTGTGAGTTGTGCTGAATTTGCCTGTGTTAATATTGTGGTCTTCAGCTGTATGTGAATGACGCTGTCAGACATGGTATGTTTTGGGTTTAGTAACTGTTTGATCTGTGACTGTCAGGCTGTATTAAGCAACTACAGTGGTATATAAATGTGGTAAGAACATTGTGTATATATACCCGTACAGTACCCTGTTAACTAATATTTCACTGTACTGTAGTATCACTTCAGTACTTTTGTTGTATGTTAAAAGTTCAAATATAAATGGTGCCTTGTCAGCTATCTAAAATTAGATCATAAAGTACTAAAAAAACTGAAAACATAAAAATAAAAGCTAATTCGAAATTTTACTAAATACTATAATGTTTCACTGTTTCTCATCCTGCTTTGTTTCCTTTTCCCTCTCTCATTCCTTTCTTCCTTTTTCTACTTTCTCTGTTCATTCTTTCTCACCTATTTTCACTTTCTTCCTTCTCTCATCCGTTTTCTCGTCATTCTTTTCCTTTTTCTCGCATCCTTGTCTTATGCTGTATCTTACCTTATTATTTCCCTTTCTTCTCACTCTCATCCCAGTCTTTCTTTTTTTTTTGTCTTTCTCTCTACTTCCGTTTTTCATCTTTCTACCAATTTTCTCCTCCCTCATGTCGCTTTATCTACCTTTTCCTTTTCCTCCTCCTCTCATCCCTCTTTTCACCTCATTCGCCACCTTTTGTTTTCCTTTTTTAATGCCTGTCAACTTTCTCTTTTCTATCTCATCCTTCTCGAGGGATGAATAAAAATTTACCTAATTTTCAGGATATTCTGTATTTATTATGAGAGTATGAGACCCAAAGTACATGTTGTTCTTGTGAATATTCAAATATTGTGTAGACTGTATACAGTCAAATGGGCTGTTTATCTCTGAGTGGAAGTCATGTGGGCAGAAGCGGTCAGCGGGGGTTTGTGGGTAATGCTGGACTGAGGAGATGCACTTGTTGTGGTTGTTTAGTCTGCTGTTCATTTGCTCCGGCTGTAAGGTTGAGTTACATAAAGGGCTTTCAGAGAACGTTAAATGGAGGAAAAGGCTGGCAGAAACGCACAGATCACGCTGGAAGGGATGGAGGGGTAATGGAGCGGTGAGAGAGAGGAAGAGCTTTTTTCATTCACCACAGAGAATCCATTGAGGAGTTAACCAGGAAAGCACTAATCCACCACAACCAATCCCCCCCACCCCATAATTTCACACTGAATTATGAGATTTGTGGTGTTTGTGCATGAGTGACAGTGTGTGTGGGTCCGTATGATAATGTATATAATTGGTAATTCAGGGAAAGGGGTAGTCGCCCCACAAGATGTTATTAGTCTCACCCCTCATCCTCCCCTATTTACACCCTCACATGTCATGTATATATATGTGTGTGTGTGTGTGTGTGTGGTTAGTGCATCCTAGTATTATCATGTCAGCTCCTGTGCTTCACTACTGATGGAGCAGGAAGCAAGATTAATAATGTTTTACTAGCCATGGTTCATGGTATGTGCTCATCTGCCAATATCATTAAAGTGATAGTTTGCAGAGATCAAAACTTGATCTAGCTTACAACTGTTTAGATTATCATAACCATATAAGGTATTTAAGAGAGATTATGTTGTGAATAAAGTAGTTTATCCAAAAATAAAATGTCTTATCACTTACCTTTATTTGGTTTCTTCTCCATATGATTTACAAAAAGAATGATGGAGAATTGGATGGAGAATTCAGAGAAATGGAGAGTTTCTCTGTCTGTCATCTCATTTTGTGTGCCAAAAATATGTATTTGTATAAATTAATTGTATAATTGTAATTGCATATAATTTTCAAAAGCTAAAGTGACCTTTATTTATTTAAAAGTCACATGTATAACTCGATATTTTAACTAGTTGCAAAAGTTAATAATCATTTAAAGTCTACTGATTAGTCAGTGAAATAATCAGCGATTAGTTGATTAATCGTTCTAAATAATCATGATTAATCGATTACCAAAATATTCGTTTGTTGCAGCCCTAATATATATAATACATTAGTGCTGTCAAATCGATTAATCATGATTAATCGCATCCAAAATAAAACTTTGTGTTACACACATACGTGTATTTAAGAAATAAATGTAAGATATATATATAAATATATATAAAACTTTGTGTTTACATAATATATATATTCATGTTTATATATGGTTTATATTATATATAAATATAAATACGTTACATTTATTTATTAAATAAATACATGTATGTGTGTATATTTATACACAGCATGCAAACTAACTTATTTTGGATGCGATTAATCGTGATTAATCGATTTGATAGCACTAATATCTATACTTCATTTGTACATTGCTTTATAAATACATTTTTTTTATAAATACAGAACATTATTTAACAGTAAAAATGTTAACAATATATAATTTCATTTTTTGCTTTATGTTCATTTTTGTTCGTAACACAATAAGGTGTATTAACTAACTAGTACAATAATGTATTAACTAACATGAATGAACAATGAACAATGCATTTATTACACTATTTATTCATCTTTGTTAATGTTAGTTAATAAAAATAGTTTTCATTGTTTGTTCATGTTAACACACGTCTTGTGATTTTAATAGTACATTAGTACCTGCTGAAATTAACATTAATTAAGATTAATAAATGCTGTAGAAGTATTGTTCATTTTTAATTCAACTAATGTAGTTAACTAATGAACCTTTTTGTAAGTGTTAACGTTTTGTTTTATTTAATATCATTGATTAATTTTAATTGTAAAAATGAGACAAATTCCTACTTAACAAGCATTTGCATGCTTGTTATTTTATTGTTCTCAACTGTGGTAAAGCAAATGCACACTTCTGGTCAACCTAGTAAATTACTACAGTAATAATAGCAAAAATTAAATTACTACACTGCATTGAATTGAAACAGAGAGAGAAAGGGAGATTTCAAAAGAACAAAAGAGCCAGGGAGCATTAGATATTTCAGCCCCTGATATGTAAATATTTTCAGAGCTAAATTACCTCACAGGGGTAAAACGTCTCTTCAGTAGGATGCTTTCAGCTTTTGTCTGGTTTTGATGACCTTACCAGTGAAGAGACCATTAAAAACACAAACCCAAATCAAAGCCCTCCTCTATCTCTGTCAGTCATGCGCTCTTTAACAAATTACCCAACCACTCATTAACATACACTAACAACCCTCATTACCTGCTTTGAAACAACAACAGTGTTTTTGGGTTAGCTTTGACTGATACCGTTTTCATTGTTTGAACCTTTTTTTGTTCGGCGCTGAAGGTACAGCCTTGTTAAAAAAGAAGTACAGCCATTTAATTATTTATAGGCGTTATTAAACATTAAAAGGCTTAATAAAGGATGTACATTTCAAATGACATGATGTTTCCATAGAGGCTAATAACAATATTAGCGAGAGTATATTAACTGCAGCAAATATAATCGTATGTGATGTTTTCATAACATGCCAATGGGGAATTCACGTTGCCAGATTTTGCAAATGCATTAGTCATCATTGTATTTATGCATCTCTTCATCAATTTGTTTATCTTGTTAATTTCAGGTCTGTCTCTGGAATGTAAATGGATTCATTCTGGTTATTAAAGCCATATATTTAGTTGATCTCTGTGGATCTCTCTTCCACCTCCTCACAGCATTTTCTCCATTTGCCTCGCTGATATCATCTCCTGCCTCCTCTACACTCTTTCTCTGCTCGGTTGTCATGGTTTCCTCTGTTCGGAGTGGTTGAGAGGCAGTAAACTTAGTCAGACATTGATGTGGAGCGTGTGTGCGTGTGTGTTCGGGTCCAGCAGCTGTGGTCAAACTCTCTTTGTTAGGCTGGTAGAACATGCGTCTCATGGGATTATTCTCTCTCACTGAGATATTCCCTCCTCCTGTCACTTCCTGTATATCTGCATCTCTTTCTGAAGTCCTGTCGTGTGTCAGATTCAACACACACACATTCTCACGCTCAAGTCCTCTCCTCTAGAGTCTCCCAGCTCTCATATTGGTTTTATGTTTGTTATCTAGAGTGAGTTGAGCACTCTGTAGAGCTTTAGTTGTGATGCTGTAAGATACAGTAACCGACTGACACACTCTTTTCCATTTTCCTTCTCTCCGGGGGTGTTTTTCTTTTCTTGTCAGGAAGAAATCAAGGTCATTTGTTGTAATCAAACCCTTTTATAAACTGAAAACCCTTTTTTGAAAAGCACTCAGTCGATTATGAAGAAAATCTAAAACAAAATGCACCGTAAATGCACTGTGTGGTCACATTTACAGTTGCATTAACTAGTGATATAGAAATATTGCAATGAAATCCAGTCATTTCGATAGGAATCCACACAGTTTTGCATTTAAAAATTCATTATATTCAACAATTCATGTTATGTTTTAAAGGAGAAGTCCACTTGCAGAACAAAAATTGACAGATATTGTACTCACCCCTTGTCTTCCAAGATGTTCATGTCTTTGTTTCTTTAGTCGTAAAGAAATGATGTTTTTTGAGGAAAACATTTCAGCATTTTTTTTCCATATAATGGACTGATATGGTGCCCCGAGTTTCAACTTCCAAAATACAGTTTAAATGCGACTTCAAATGATCCAAAATACAATCCCAGTGAAACAATTGGTTATTTTCATAAAAATAATACAATATACTTTTTAATGTCAAACGCTTGTCTTGTCTTGCTCTGCCTGAACTGTTTTTGTCCGGTTCATGACAGTTAGGGTACATCAAAAAATTCCCATCTCATGTTCTTCCTCAACTTCCTCAACTTGGCCTATATTGCTGTTTTACCTTTTTTGTTAAGGGTGTTTGATCTTCTTTGCATGTTCACTTTGCAAAGACTGTGTCAGTGCTTCTGCGGTGATGTGGGATGACTTTAAAATGATTTTTGAAGTTGAGGGAGAAAATACGAGTTTTTCGACATACCCTAACTGTCTTGAACCAGAATACACTAGAGTTCAGGGAGAGCAAGACAAGACGAGCATTTGAGATTAAAAGGTATTTAAATAGTATTTTTAAAATGAAAATAACCGATCATTTTGCTAGATAAGACCCTTCTTCCTAGGTTGGGATCATTTACAACCGCATTTGGGATCGTCTGAAGTCGCATTTAAACTGCATTTTGGAAGTTCAAAATCGGGGCACCATATCAGTCCATTACACTGAGAAAAATCCTGAAATGTTTCCCTCAAAAAAATTTCTTTACGACTGAAGAAACAAAGACATGAACATCTTGGATGACATGGGGTGAGTACATCATCTGTCAATTTTCATTCTGGAAGTGGTGGGCCTATATTGTACATTTAATAACATTACAATTTTAAAATATCTCTTATACAACCTTCTTTATCATCCTGTGGTTCACGATACTTGTCATAATCCCCTTCGTGTCATTTAGTTTCAGAGGCACACAGCAATATTGAGCCAGTTGCTCTCATGTGACTGTACATGAGCATCAGAAGAGCTCTGTTACATAAGAGAAAGAGAGAGAGGGAGTAAGAGACATACCTACTACTACAGGAGGGACATTGACATTTAAGGGCATTTTCTCAGCAAACCAGAAACAAGAAAGTGCACATACTGTGCTAGTGGCATTTACCAAAGCAGCTAGTCAAGAGCACAAGTGAAGAACTAAAGCTGGATGTCAAGTGCGTGGACGAGCACTAGAGTCTGTGTAATCCTGCTGACTGGAGAGGCTCTCATCAGTGATTTGAGAGCTGTGCATGGGTCAGAGGTCTGAAGGGACGTGTATTTACATTGAGTTTTTAGGCTTGATGTGAAGCAGATTATAAAAATAAAACCGTTACAATTTATTTTTATTACACTATTGCAGTTTCAAAGACAAGGAGGAATAAAGAAAAAGTCTTGTTGGAGATATGTAAATTTGCCACATTAAGTATAGTCAGCGTTGCCAAGTCCATGGTTGTCCCGCAGAATTGGGCTACTTTAACACTGTTACTGCAGGTTATTCTTCATGTCTGCAGATTGAAGCGCCCCTAATAACGTTATATTTAGCCTCTGAAGTGCGTATTTTACCAGGGGAGCCCCGCAAAAAATGTGTATTTTACCCCGTAGAGCGCTGATATAGACTAATTCCCCTCATGCAGGCGCAGAGCGCATGTGTAAGTTTGCAGTCGGCTGTAGTTTGAGCGGTGTGTTCAAGTGCAGTCGACATGAGGCGACAACACCGTTGACTTTCATCACTGCTATTTCTTTGAAGTCGGCTTGGTGTGTCCTGGCCTTAATACGATATCTCTGGGCCAAAAGCAGCTGCATGAATGTTAATGTTTGACCATAAAACACAGCCATTTAGAGGTCATTTCTGGTTAATGATGTCACAGAATTTACTGGTATTTTGAAATGGATGTGTGAATGGTGCTTTACCGGTAAACAGATGGAACATTGTTGCCTGTGTGAACAGCGCATTTTTGTATTTACCGGTAAAGTCGCTCTGGTAATTTCACAGCAGTTTACTAGTGAAAGGGGCCAGTGTCACATGATCCTTCAGAAATCTTTCTAATATGCTGCTCTGCTGCTGAAGTAACATGCATTGGTGCCCATAGATCTCTCTGTCAAACACATAATTCCTGTATTAGTTTTTTAATACTGAATTTCCCTTTCATTTTGTGAGAGGCTGTTGCAATGTTTAGTTTGTGTACTGTGGCCATGTCAGCATTCATTTTGTTTGAGCTCTGCTCTCATGGATGCCTGTGGGCAGTAAAGTCTTTATGAGAGATGGCTTTCCTGGGTTTTATGTAGAGCTGTAAAGGGGATTGTTGAAACTGGGAGTGAGCTGCTGTTCTGGAGTGCACTTGTACTACACAAGAACAAGACGCACCGTTTTCAGCCATGGTCTAAGAACAGTTTTTAAAAGAGAGGCACTTGTGTATGAGGTTTGAGGTCAATGGCCCTAGTGTGACCATCTTGTTGCCCTGATGAGGTCTTCAATTAGGCTCTTCAGTTAAATATATCAATCTGAAGTGAGTAATGATGCATAAGTTGCATGACTTATAAGTTCTTTTTGGAGTTGTATAGTGAGGTTAGATTAAATTTCTCTGAATAGTGATTAAACAATTTCTAAACTGACTATGATGTTGCTTTAGATGACTTGGAATGTAGCACACTGTATGGACCACTTTTATGATACTTTTATGGCGCTCTTTGTCATTTTGGATCCCGTTTACTTTCATTATATGGCTTTTAATTAATTATTTATGAACAATGAATGAAGTCTAATGACTTCTAGGGAACAGAGAAAGAGAGACGAAAGAGACCCATTACAGCAGTCTCAGAACTGTTCTGAAGTTACGTAATGCTGCACTCATTTGATGTTGGTGGGTCTGTAGTTCCTTCTTACTTTCATCCTCATGTTGCGTCCTGCTGTAGTGAGTGCAACAGATCCAGGCACCTGTTTGGTTTCTGGAAAACTTGAATCTGTAGATGAGTAGATGCTTAGCTTGATATCAATTTTGTCAATCCAGTGAATAACTTAAAGGGTTAGTTCACCCAAAAATGAAAATTAGCCCGTAATTTACTATAATAAAGGCAATCTGCAGCGAATGATGTGTTTTTGTAAGAGAAATAACCATATTTAAATCGCAATAATCACTTTAATCTAGCTTGTGCCACTTTTTATTATGGATGGATGCACTTTATTGGACTTGTTTTGGACTGATGAAGAGAAACACCCATCCACTGCCATGATAGAGCTTGGAAGTGCCAGGATAATTTTTAATATAACTCAGATTGTATTTGTCTGATAGAAGGAAGTCATACACACCTAGGATATCTAGAAGGTGAGTAAATTATGGGCTAATTTTTATTTTTGGGTAAACTAACCCTTTAAGTCTATGTATATCTACTATAGTATTTGTAAGTGAGTGCATGCTTTCTCTGTGTCATGTAGCCTATTAAAATACAATTAGAATGTTCATGACATTCAAGATATACTGGGCTATTTTTGCCCCATGACTTTTTTCTAATATTCAGGTATCAAATATAGTTAAGCAATATCGCATGAGCAAGCGTTCTGTTTTTCCCAAATGTATTCATATTTGAAGCATAATTTCATGTTTATTCATAATTAAGCCATCTCTGAGCTTCATAAATTGGATGGATATAAGTTATTTACATATATCAGTATACGTGATATAGCAAAATCTCAATCAATTGACACTTTGTGCCATTGCCACGGTTAGGGCTGCATAATATTGCAATATATAGTTAATATATAGCTATATCAACCTGAAAGCTTGACATCAAGAACATTCACACACAACCCCAAGTCATGTGCTTAATCTGTTCTCTGTTATCTGTGTCAACCTGTGAGATTTTGAAGTATTAAAATCAATAATTTATCGATGCATATCACAATTTGTGCATTTGCGATATTTCGACAATTTGATATACTATGTGTCATGTAGCCCTCTACAAAATATATTGCCATATCACCCAGTCTTATAACTGACTATTAGAACTTGTTTCATAAACACGCAAAATAAGACATTAATTTCAATATTCATTCTCCCTATCAAGTACTGTACAAAGCATGCTGGGAACTACAAATCCCTACCTAGTTAATGCAATTTTACATTTAACATCAGCGAAAATTATTCATGTAGTCCCAATAGAAAATGGATTAAGTAAACCTCTGTTTTAAAAATGTAAATGGAAGTTAAAATAATTTTTGACTAAAGAGACACACAGAGTGGTTGTTGTTTTCTATGCAGTTCTGAGCTTGATTCATTTGGAATGTTTAAGCATTAAATTTATGTTATATGTATGCATAACTAGATCTGAGTCCTGACTCATATGCCTTTTGGTTCTTTGTCCACCAAGGAGCATATATATGTGTGTGTGTTGTCATGGTTGAAGACATGCCCTGCCCTGCCCTTCCCGGCTGGTAACTGGGGACCTCTTAACTCTGCCCTCAGATTGTTAACCAATCAGAGCACAGCATCACAGACCACACACCAGACGGCTCAGCCAATGGGACCTCCGGCTTCTTTTTACTCCACTGGGGAGTCAGAGCGTGATTAAGCATTCAGGCCAGTCAGGAGGAAGAGAGGAGAAAGGGGTGGGGAGGAGGAGGATGACAGGAGGGTTGGCCACGAAGAGCACTCTCACCACAGGGGTTCTCCTCTCTCCTCTTTTACCGCCAATCATTTTCAACCTTTCAGGTGTTTCCAGCCTTGCACATTTTAGTCATTAGTTGAAGGGTGTTCTGGGTGATCACATACTACTAGTAGATAAAAAGAATACACCTCTAAGTCTCTACGATAGCTTGGGTCCTGTTGAAAGTATTATTGTCCACCAGGTCAAAATCATAAATCTGATGCCTATCTAAAGATCTGTAGCTATGATTTTTTGCTCAGCTTTGAACTTTGAGGCTCTCTCTAATAGATGCTTTGATGGGGAGATCACAGTCTCTGTCTTCACTCTGTTAAGTTAATATCAAAGATGTCATCTTTCCAGACCAGACTAATGTGCTTTGAAGACAACTGATCGATGTCAGAGATCCCCTATGGCATGATTACAGCTCACATCCTCCATGTTTATTCAAGCCTTTGTGTGTGTCTTTTTCTTCTTGCCTTTCTTATTCTTCATTATCTTCTCCTCTTCCTCCTCTTTATTGTTCTTCTTCATCTTGTCCTTCTTTTCTTCTCCTCTGTCTCATCCACCTTCTCCTCCTCCTACGTGTCCACCTTCTCCTTCTTCTTTTCATTCTCATTATTCCTCTCTTTTTCTTCTTCCACATTGGTAAAGCAGCTCACCTATTGGTTTTGTGTTTTGGTTTGCTTTGGCATGCTTTGTGTTTTTTGCTTTTGTTTGCTTTTTGTTTTGTTTTATTTTGTAATGCATTGTTATTTGTTTCTGTTTGCTTGATTTTTGTTTTGTGTGTTTTGTTTTGCTTTGGTATGCTTTTTGCTTTGTGTTTTTTGTTTTGGCATCTTTTGTTTAGTTTTGTGTTTTGTGTGTTGTTTTACTATGCTTTTTGTTTTGTTTTGTTGTGTTTTGTATTGCTTTGGTATGCTTTGTGTTTTTTGCATTTGTTTGCTTGTTTTTTTGCTGTGTGTTTTGCTTTGTTTTGCTTTGTATGCTTTGTTTTCTTTGTGTGATGTTTTGTATTACTATGCTTTGTTTTGTTTTGCTTTGATATGCTTTTTGTTTTGTTTTATTTTGTAATGCATTGTTTTTTTGCTTTTGTTTGCTTTTTTGTGTTTTATTTTGCTTTGGTGTGCTTTTTGTTGTGTGTTTTTTGTTTGGGCATCTTTTGTTTTGTTTAGTTTTTTGTTTTGTTGTGTTTTGTACTGCTTTTGTATGCTTTGTGTTTTTTGCTTTTGTTTGCTTGCTTTTTGTTTTGCTTTGTGTGTTGTTTTGTTTTGCTTTTATTTTTTGTGTTTTTGTGATTTGTTTTGGTATGCTTTGTTTTGTGGTGTTTTTTTTTTGTTTGTTGGTTTGTTTTGGTACGCTTTTGTTCTTTGTGTTTTGTTTTGCTTTGGTATGCTTTGTGTGTTCTGCTTTTGTTTGCTTGATATTTGTTTTGTTTTGCTTTGTTTTGGTATGCTTTTTGTTTCGTGTGTTGTTGTGTTTTGTGTGCTTTGCTTCTGTATTTTTGTTTTGTTTTGCTTTGCCTAGGTATGTTTTGTGTTTTTTGTTTTTTGTTTTGCTTTGGAAGTTAATATCAAACATATCGCCTTTCCAGACCGGACTAATGTGCTTTGAAGACAACTGATCAATGCCAGAGATCCCCTATGGCATGATTACAGCTTACATCCTCCATGTTTATTCAAGCATTTCTTTCTTTTTTTGCCTTTCTTCTTATATTTCTTATTCTTCATTATCTTCTCCTCTTCCTCCTCTTTAATTGTTTTTCTTCATCTTCTCCTTCTTTTCTTCACCTTCTCCTTCTTGTTCATCATCTTCTTCTTCTTCTTTTCATTCTCGTTCTTCTTCATCAGTGGTAAAGCAGCTCTGCTGTGTTATTTTGTTTATGCAGAAGCCAAGCCTCAAAACATAAACTTATTAACATTTATTCTCTTGCTGTTTTGCTAGATCTGGAATTTCCTTCTGGAATTGCAAATCTAGGTTTTCTCCCACCTCCCTTCAATATTTTAAGAATATCTTTCTCCCTTTCTCTTTCATAAACACACACACACACACAAGCAAGCACTGTCTTTTCCTTGCTGTCATCACATTTTAGGCATGATTTAATCATGAGACATATATTTGAGTATAGTATGTGACAATGTGAATTCAGGCTTTTGTTCACATGTCAACATGTCTTTCAGCAAGTTATGCCTTGTTTTTTGAGAGCGGTCGAACGTTGAACATTTGTCGGTTACACAGCTTCAGGAAGCACAATCAACAGGGAGTTTTAAAGTTTGCAGTTTGACTGACTCTGCTTAAGGACTTCTGAAGGACTTCTGGTCTCCATCCATCCATCCACTGCTACTCAGACTTTGAGATTGATTGACGTGTCTGTGTTTGGTACCAAGCTGATATGAAACAACATTTCATGGCTGAGCAAAATTGATTCAAGTCAGTAATCTGTGGAGACGGAAATATGTATGCTGGCGCCATATAGACACTGATTTAATGTGTTTTCTTTCCTGTATACAGTGAACGAGCAATGACACAAACACAATCACTTTGCCTGCACATGAAAAACACCTCCGCTCCAGATAATTTATGTCATTTAATTCACACAACCTGCGTGTGTACAGCTGCTGTCAGAAAGACACTCACAGCCTTCATACACACACTAAAACAGCTCTGACTTTCCCCTGAGAACTGTCAGGAGATGTATTCACTCTTATTAGAATTGCAAACTATCCGTTTCACTGGGTTCGCTGGATGATGTTCGAAGCTTTTGAATGAAATTCATGACCATATTAAATACTGCCTGTGGAAGACCTGTCAGCCAGTGACCCCTTAATCATTACTGCATGTCAAGCCAGCGCTGTTCACTGACTTGAACTGTATCCTTGTAAAGCAGTACGGTTACACTTTGCAAATTAAATAGCAGCCAGTGTTCTCATCATTTGTGTTTTCTTGACCTAACGCAGATTGAAATGTCCACTTTTGGACCTTGTGGTATTTGTGCATGGTTAAAAAGACATATCTGTGTCATGAACTGTGTATCTTACATCAGTTCTCTGAGGTCCATCTGTAATGACTGATCTGCATTGACAGATGACTGCACTGCATTCTAAGAGAGGAACATTGCTGACAAGCTTGTTATGCAATTATGTAACATGCCCACTTGCTTTACCCCTCTATTTTTTCTTCCCATATTTTTAAGGAAGTACAAAAGTGAATAGTCAAGCACTACAGGTTCTTCCAGTACTCTCATAAACACTCAATGAGGCGCAAGGCAAATTAAGTCCTTAGAGGAAGAAACAGCTGACCAAGTCACCCAGCCACTCATCTACTGGTTTTGTGTTTTTCAGTTTTGTTTGCTTTTTGTTTTGTTTTGTTTTGTTTTGTTTTGTTTTGTTTTGCTTTGCTTTGCTTTGGTATGCTTTGTTTTTTGCTTTTGTTTGCTCGATTTTTGTTTGTTTTGTTTTGATTGGGATGTTTTCTGTTATTGTTTTGCTTTAGTGTGCTTAGTTGTTTTTTGTTTTTTTTTGTTTTTTGCTTTTGTTTGCTTGATTTTTGTTTTGTTTTTGTTGTTTTGTTTGCTTTTTTGCTTTGGTATGCATTGCGTTTTTTGTTTTTGTTTGCTTGATTTTTGTTTTGTATGTTGTTTTTTGTTTTGCTATAGTACATTTAGTTTTTTTGCTTTTGTTTGATTTTGATTTTCGTTTTGTTTTGTGTGTTGTTTTGTTTTGCTTGGTATGTTCTGTGTTTTTGTTGTGTATTGTTTTGCTTTAGTATGCTTTGTTTT
Source organism: Labeo rohita (assembly GCF_022985175.1). NCBI lineage: Eukaryota > Metazoa > Chordata > Actinopteri > Cypriniformes > Cyprinidae > Labeo > Labeo rohita. Next base: position 12,429,307 of record NC_066873.1, read on the forward strand.
TTGCTTTTGTTTGCTTTATTTTTGTTTGTGTGTTTTGGATGTTTTGTTTTGCTTTGGTATACTGTGTTTTTTTGCTTTTATTTGCTTGATGATTGTTTTGTTTTGTGCATTTTTTCATTTGTGTGTTTTGCTTTACTTTGGTTTGCTTTTTGTGTTTTTTGCTTTTGTTTGCTTGATTTTTGTTTTGTGTGTTTTGTTTTGCTTTTTTGCCTTTGTTTTTGTTTTTGTTTGTTTTGCTTCAATTTGTGTGTGTTTTTTTGTTTTGTTTGGTTAAGGGTTAATGTTTGTACTTGTTAGCTTTGTTTTGTTTAATTTGCTTTGTGCTGTTTTACATTTTCTTGTTGGGCTTTTGGCACTTTGCGTTCATAGGAAAGTATTGAGGACAAATTAATAACAAGTTATTTTTTTGTTCTGCTGATGATTTATCAACTATTCTGATAGGTTTGATGAGCAATGACTTGAGCAATTAAGGCAATGCTACTTCTGAACACTGTCTGCTCTTTACTGTCAGTTCTGTTAGATTTGTTTTGTGGTGAACTAACTCAAGTTTGCAGAATTGTGAAGAGTTTTTCACCTCAGGCTGATGTCACAAGCTTAATATGTTAACTGACATTTTCCCCTTGATTGCTTGTCGTGTTTTGTACTCCTGTAATCAGGATAATTAAATCTTTCTAATTAAAAGCCCTCCAAAAGTTCCCCATGACATTGCATCACTCAGTGTAATTATGATGCTTGGAGCACTACCGGTGCTGTAACGATGTTAATGTGAAGGTTTTAGACCTCATCATAAATTTATGACTTTATGACTGTGACCTTTTGTCTCTGTTGTGTTTAAAAACAGCTTTGTTTTATAGTAACATACATCGATGAGGAAGCCTGTATGTGACCTGGTCAGGTCCTATGGATAGTTTGACTTCAGCTGCATATACTATCTGACACAGTGGATACTGTAAAATAATACATTTAAATGAGAATTTACAAGACTTTTTTTGTGTTAAAGATGCTTTTTTTCACACACACAAAAAAATGAACAGAGTGCAACATTGTTCCACTAGTCACGTCTGTTTTTGTTTTGATAAGAGTTTGTTTTAACAAATCAGTTGAATCGATTAATTGAGTCGATTAGTGAATCTGTCTGAATCAATGAAAGTGATGCTAAAAATTCACTTTTGTTAGGTTTGTGAGATAATATATGTTCTTCGTTTTTTTTTATTTTACAGTGTGTAGTTAAAGACACACATTTACAACATTTTAATACTTAGTATGTTGTTGTTAGCCCCTATATTTACATTACATGTGGCATGATTTGGGAGTGCGGTGACCTAAAAAGAGAAGCTTTCAGACTGAATCTGAGCAGATGAAGAATGTGTTCATATTGTGATTTAAACAGACATCTCTTTCACTCTTCCTCCCTGTGCTCTGTCGTCCGACTCATGATGCCTAGTGGTGGAATCTCTGGGAATCTCGTTCGAGTAATTACTGAAGAGTCATGTCATCTCTATCCAGGGGAATCGGAATAATTAGGACATATGGGGGATGCAAGTGACTGTTGCCTTGGCGACAGCGTGAGGTGCATGGATATGGTATTTACAACACATCACTTATCTTCTTGGGTGCAGGCCTGCTTCACAATCTCAGGAGTGCCCCTGTCATTTTACGAGTCTCTCTTTCTCTCTCTGTTTCTGTGCTTCGATCCAATCAGACTATTCTTATATTGAGAAAAAGCCTTTTATATGCCATTGTTGAGTTGTCAGGACCTTTGAAAGGTTAGGCCATCTCCAGCACGCTGTTTCTTTGTGAGTGTTACAGTATAGTTCTTATTGCTGAATATGGATTTGTTGAATAAAGTGCAGAGAATTGTAAATGTCAAAGATCTTCTGTCAAGCTGACAAAGACCCGGTTTTCAGAAATACTTAGTGGACTGTAGTACGTAAGTGCTACCTGATCTTTGCAGCCTTTCAAAGCTTTAGATTATTCATAAACAAATTTTTTTTCTTTTTATCTTTGCAGAGAACAAAAAGGTTTTTGTAAACAATACTGATACATTTCATTCAATTTTTGCACAAACAAAGAAAACCAAAAAAAAAATTTTGTGATTGTTTATTGTTCATATACAACATTTTTTATTTTTATGAGCATTCAAGAAAGAAATGAGGAAAAAAAAGGTAAATTTGAGTTCATTATGACTTTGTTCTCACAATTCCGAGATTAAATCTCACAATTCTGCTAAGAAAAAACTTGTTATTCTGTCTTTCCCCCTTGGCTCTGGCTTTTTTCACATGAGATTTGACAAATTTACTATTGTTGAGTTAAATCAAGTTCTAAAAGTCCACTCTAGGGCATATAAACTTGCATTCACGAAAAAAAAAGTCAGAATTGTAAGATAAAATAAATAAATGTTATGTAAACTGTTAACAGGTTTAAATATAATGTCATGCTGTAACTGTAGGGCTAATACAGTGCGTCCCCTATAAACAGCATATGAGAATGTTATGTAGACATTGTTTAAATCAAATTTAGGCTTTAAAAGTAGAGTAGTCATAACAGTTTTCATCCATAGTCTGTTAGTTTAAACATCTGCGTTTAACTATAAAATGGTGTCCTTGACGACAGTATTCTATAAAAATTATTTGCATTCCGATTCTCTCATTAAAAGGCAAAAAATTATTTTTTTCTCTTATTCCATGGATTTTACCCGTTTTCCTCCACTTGTTACCAGTGTTTTTCTGCCACCACTATGCGCGCACAGCTGCAAGTGATGTAACTGTGACGTCTACTACTAATTGGTCTATAGATTTCAGTAAGTTGTACTGTTTCTTTCATCATACCTTCTAATGTTCATTCAAGGTTTTTTGTGCTAGAACTAGTAGTAAAAAGTAAGAGATGATTGGTTCACATGGTGCTGGAACTTAACAGGCTACAGTGATCTGTCACACCATATTAAAAATCATCAAAACACCATTTACTGTTTAAGTTTTGTGATAAAAGTGACAGAATTTCAGAACTCTTGTATTGTTTTTTTTTTTTTAAAGTTTACTATGATTATTGGATAGAAAGTGCTATGTTCAGTGAAGTTTTGTTCATACATCAACTGAAAGCTGCATAGACTATAAGTTGTTTGAGTAAAAGTTCTTTCAGTTGATGAAAAATAGGAATTTGATATTGTCAACCCAGTTCACTACCGCCCACAAAGCTGACATGTTTACCTGTAGTAGCTTATCCACATTCACAATAAATTCGACCCTCCAAAACTGTTTCGGCTGAAATAGAACATTTATTTTCAGTGGAATATTTTTAGTTGCCCAAATTTTGGTACATCACTAATTTGTTACAGTAGAATGCAATTAATATCTTTGACAGCAAATAATCTTTGGGAAATTACCAGTAACACTCTGTTGTTAAAGTAACAGTTCACCCAAAAATGAAAATTCTGTCATTAATTACTCACCCTCATGTCATTCCAAACCCGTAAGACTTTTGTTCAACTTCAGAACACAAATTAAGATATTTTTAATGAAATCTGAGAGCTTTCTGACCCTGCAGAGACAGCAACGCAACTACCATGTTCAAGACCCAAAAAGGTAGTAAGAACATCATTAAAATAGTCTATGTGACATCAGTGGTTCAACCTTAATTTTCTAAAGCTATGATAATACTTTCTGTGTGCACAGAAAACAAAAATAATGACTTTATTCAGCAATTTCTTCTCTTCCATGTCAGGGTCTGCCGCAGGAGCTGGCGAGTAATTAATAATAGAATTTTTGTTTTTGGGTGAGCTGTCCCTTTAAATAACGTTTCAAGGAATGTTGCAATGGGTTTAATTGTGTGAATTGTAAAGTTCTCAGTAAATTCTGTTCAACAACCCAACACTTTAATATATAAGCGAAAGGACACTGACAGGAAATTGAGGTCTGCTTTTGCTTTCACCTTCAGTGCGTTCAACTAACACACTATTCACCTTTGACTCTCTCTCTTTCTGTCTCTCTCTTCTCATGGGTTGAGGTGTTTAATGATGTGGTCTGGAGTGCAGTAGAGATTCAAGCAGCCTGTTGACCTTTCAGATCTTCTCAAATCTCTCTGCGTGAGGTTTAGCCTCCTCAGCTTGTTATGTGCAAGCCTGCAAGACCCAGACAGGGTTGCCAAGTTCATTAATAATACTAAACCATCCTTTTTTGGTATAAATGGCCTTTGTGTGGTGGTTACTGGTTACTAAAGAACCATGATGATGTAAGAGGTGTTATTTAGAGCATAGAATTGAAGGAATAAGCTGAATCTATATATTTATGCATTTACTATTTACTATCGCCATGGCATTGCTATGCGGTTGCTAAGAGCTTCTAAGTGAATGATAACACTTAGCCAGTCTGAGCTGGAAGTTTTACAGCTATTATGTAACTTCAAACACTGTTCATAAACTTCATGAACACTTTTGCTAAAAAACGATGGCGTGTGGTGTAAAACATTACTCATTTGTTTATCATTCTCAGTTCGTTGTGATGCTTCCAAGACTGTCTCAAGTCGCTCTCACACATTCAAACAGAACCTTGTTAATGTCAGCCAGTCAGATAACGGTACCTTGATAACATGTTTACACCAGCATTATCCAAAACATACAGACGACCGTATGTTTGAGGCATAGAAACACATTTGCGTTTTTAATGGTTTTGAAAGAATGTAAAGTAAATGTAATGATGATGTGTGAAAGAGAAAGAGATTGTCACTGAATACAGTGTGGAAAATAGATGTGTCTGTTCTGCTAAACTGCTTCTGGCTCCTCGAATGAGAAGCTTCCATGGAGAGGAATTCCAATTTAACGCTGTGATGGTGACACTGATTGGAATTTTCTCTGCCACTACAGATCATGTGTTGTGTAAGGAGTGTGTGTGTGTGAGTTTTGTCCGTTTGCACTGAGTTCTCGTGATACAGCGTTTGTATCGATTACTAAAGGCGTAAGTGAATTGATATTTGTGCTCTGCATGTTGAGGTAAGTGTGTGTGTGTGTGTATGTTATGGTCTCATCTTTACAGAAAAGAACAGATGGCGAAATTGTCTGTCACCAGCCCACTTTTTCCCTCTCAACCCCTCCTTTATTTTGTTCCTCTTTGTAGGCACGCATCACCATTACTGTTTTTCATGTTGAGGTTAAGGGGTTTGAAGAAACTTCTTTCTGCAGCACTTATGCAATGGATGGACAGCTTACCATCTTTTTCTATGTAACGAGGATATGACATGACAATTGTTTTGCTGGGAAGAGATGCTATTATCTTTTAAGTGGTTGGATTTGAGATTTTCATCTTGTGGAAAATGTAAAGATCTAGTTTTGTGTCATCTGTGATCGCTTCTCTTTTTCACATCATCCCTCTCTTCTCTTCATCTCCTCTTTATTCATTTCCTAATGACGTCCCTGAAGAGATACTGTGATCCCCCTCGTGCCCTCAGTAACTGGCACCAGATGAGACTCTCTGACATACATGCACACACCAATATTAGCCTCGCTTCTATTTCCACAGGGTTAAAAATCTAGAAATGCATAAAGACAGAGTGAGCCAGAGAGGCTTGCAAAAGATTATGTAATTCTGCTGAACAGTTGCACAAAAGTGCTGAGGAAGGACATTGTGCTCTCATTTTTTCTACTCTCTTTTTATGTCCTTCTAGCTGTATATATTAAATTTAATATCTGAGTACTTTACAAATATTCGAAATTAGAAATAGTGTGTCCCAAATCATAGCATGTTGAAATGAGTACCTGAAGGTTTCTGAGATTGTCTGTTATTAGCAGTGGGAATTTGAAATGCAGATGGCTAATATTGCCCACAACTCATTGTGCTTTGGAGGATTTGGTTCAGAACTACAAATACAAATAAACAGTGTTACAAACTACAAACATGGCGGATGTGCAGATCCCACAGTTGACCCTTCACAAAAACACGCCCTGAAACATGTTTCATCTGAACTTTTATAATGATATGCTTGTCCATTCATTTTTAAATGCATAATTATTAAAAAAAAAAAATGATGCGTTCTCTGCACACTGATCTGCCAGTTGTGGGCACTTCTGTTCTTTTCCAGTATGGGAGGAAGGTTTGAGTGTGTGTATATGAAGATTTTAGCTGTTAAAATATAGTTGACAGTACAGATTTTGGTGAAAGGATGGATGTAACTATGTGACAGAACTGTCCTTTAAAAAACGCAAATATGTCCTAAAACTTGCCTACTCTTCTGCTACGCACAAAGGTATGCACTTTTTTTTTCCCCACGAAAAGAGTACATACTTTAAAGGCATAGTATAGGTATGTGAATTGGGGTGGAGTAAAAATGAAATGAAATGAAACAAAACAAAACAGAAAAACAAAATAAAATAGCAGAACAAAACAAAAAACTAAATAAAATACAAAACAAGGGAAAAAATACAAATAAATAAATAAACGGACCTTTAATTTTATTTTTTTTAAAACTTGCCTACTGTTCTGCTACACACTCAACAGTATGCACATTTAAAGAGAGTACATACGTTTAGGGTATCCTGTGAACCGGGATAAAATAAAAATGAAATAAAACAAAATAAATGAGCAAAGCAAAACATCAAAATAAAATCAAAAAGAAAAAAATACATTAAAAGATAAATAAAAAAAAAAAAAAAATAAAATATAAATATATATATAAAAAAATAAAATATAAATATATATATATATATATATATATAAATGGACCTTTAAAGACAAAAAACAAAAAATAAAATAAAAAAAATTCTTCTGCTACACACTCAAAAATATGCACATTTAATTGCATAGCAAATTATAAAATAAAATAAATTAGCAAAACAGCAAAATAAAATGCAAAACAAGGAAAAAGATGCCAAAAAATAAAATAAAATAAATAAAACAAATAAAACAAAACAACAAATTCAAATCAAGGAAAAATACAAATAAATTAATAAAAATAAAATAAATTTAAAAAGAAATGGACCTTTAAAGACGCAATTTAATTTTTTCCAAAAACTTGCCTACTCTTTTGCTACACACTCAAAATTCTGTACAGTTTATTGCAAAAAAAGTACATACTTTCAGGGCATAGTATAAATAGGTGAATAAAATAAAAATGAAACTAAACAAATTGGTAAAACTAAATAAATTAGCAAAACAAAACAAAACAACAATATGAAATACAAAACCAGAAAAAGATACAAAAACAGATATATTAAAAAATAAATAAATAAAATACAAACACAGAAAAAAAAAAAAAAAAAAAAATTCAGATAAATAAAACAAAACAAGAAAAAAAAACAAATAAATAATTAAAATAATATGCAATAAATAAAAAAAGAAATGGACCTTTAAGGATGCTATTTTATTTTTATCGAAATCTCAAAATTATGTACATTTTTTATATAAGTAGGTGGATTGGGATGAAAAAAATGAAACAAAACAGTAAAACAAAATAAATTAGCAAAACAAAACAGAAAAATAAAACAAAACAGCAAATTGAAATACAAAGCAAACAAATAAATAAATAAATAAAAATAAATAAATAACTTTAAAAAAAAACTCTTTAAAGACACAATTTTATTTTTTCCAAAAACTTCAGAATAAAAAATTCTGTTATGTAAAAATACGATTAAATAAATCGAACATTCAGTGAGACACAAATGAATACTAAACAATTAAACCTCAGCAGCTCTAAGAGCTCTTTAGAAGTGAGCGCTGCATAAGGAGCTTGTTAATTAGTTTTTTTTCCTCTTGGCTCTTGCTGAGATCAGTGTAGAGAGGCAAAAGTGTGATCTCAGATCCCCTCTGAATTGTGTTGTGGGCTTTACAGCAGTGGGACTAATCATCACTCTGCACTCAGCAAATTAGATTACAGCCATTCTTCAAACACAGCAGAGTCCTGCTGCTGGGATCCATTTGTCTGGTTCTCTGTTTAACACATGCACGCATGATACAAACAGCAGCAGCCCAACACTGTGTTGGAGGTCGTCTAATACCTTGCATTTAATTGTATTCACTAAAGTGAATTTCCTATGAAATGACACTTAAGTTGGCCACGTTAACATAGGCGGTGTGCATGTGTGTATCCGCTGCTCATCAATCATCTTGTCAGAGTGGAGTCGACTGGGTGGGATGTACGTGTGAACCAGACATGCATCCCCTCAGTCTCTCCATTACAGCGGAGAAATGAGCCACCGCTCAACATCAGCCCTCAGAGGAAAGAGCACTCACTTACTTACTTATATTATCTAACGTGTGCCAGTTATTATGCTAAAATACGTCTTAATCTGCAGAGGTCTTTCATTCATTCTCTTCACTACAGTATCTGACAAACTCTTTGTCCATTTCTGATGAATTTTTGTTCATGTGGAGTTATTTGTCTGTCTTGTGCTGTCTCGTTCCCTTCCTCTAGAAGACATTTAGCTAGTTCTTCTGATTACATTAGCCAATCATCTTCCTGTCATAATGTCAGTCTTCACCAGCAGATATGATGGGTGTGGAGTACATTTGTGAGTGGGAGGGCAGTCAGAATGATTGAATTCATTATACTAGACTCTAAGATGGATAGTCTTCTGGTATATTTAATGTCTAATGAAGGCGTGATTGTATTGTGTAAATGCTTGGATGTAAGGATCCTGGGAGAAGGGGTGTTTGTGTTGCACACATTCTTGTAGTTTTGTAAAATTACTGTTGAACCACTGATGTCACATGGACTATTTTACTACTAGCGATGTTCTTACTACCTTTCTGGGCCTTAAACGTGTCAGTTGCTGTCTATGCAGGGTCAGAAAGCTCTCGGATTTCATCAGAAATATCTGAATTTGTGTTCTGAAGATGAGTGAAGGTCTTATGGGTTTGGAACAACATGAGGATGGGTAATGAATGACAGAATTTAAATTTTAGGGTCAACTATCACTTTAAAATAGAAATATTTGATCACTGTTGATCAAATAAAAGCAGCCTTGGTGAGCATAAGAGACTTCTTTCAAAAATGTTTAAAAATCTTATAGACACCAAACTTTTGACAGTGTTTACTAAAATGTTTTACTCTTAGGAGGACATTTATATTTTGATTTGCCTCAAAAAGAACAGACATGTACTAAAAGGCACAGAATTCTATGATTTCATGGGAATTGTTTTATGGAAAATTCCTCCTTTGTGCAATAATTTCTGCTTATCTTCCATTAACATACAACACTGACCCTGCTTTTGTTTTATAGCTGTTCAGATTTGGTCAAGTGAACTTATCTTAAACTTATCACCTAAATATGCAGTGTTCAAATGAGATTTTCAGCTATCAGCAGCATGTACAGTTCAGGTCAAAAGTTTACATACACCTTGCACAACCTGCAAAAATATTTGACCAGAATAAGAGGGATCATACAAAATGCATGTTATTTTTTTTTATGTAGTACTGACTTGAATAAGATATTTCACATAAAAGACGTTTACATAGTACACATAAGAAAATAGCAGTTGAATTTATAAAAATGACCCCGTTTCAAAAGTTTACATACACTTGATTCTTAATACTGTGTTGTTACCCAAATGATCCACAGCTGTGTTTTTTTTGTTTAGTGATAGTTGTTCATGAGTCCCTTGTTTTTCCTGAACAGTTAAACTGCCTGCTGTTCTTCAGAAAAATCCTTCAAGTCCCACAAATTCTTTGATTTTTTTTTATTTTTATTTTTTCAACATTTGTGTGTATTTGAACCCTTTTCAGCAATGAATGTATGATTTTGAGATCCATCTTTTGACACTGAAGACAACTGAGGGACTCACATGCAACTATTACAAAAGGTTCAAATGTTCACTGATGCTTCAGAGCGAAACACAGTGCAGAGCCAGGGGGTAAAATTTTTTTTTGAATTTGAAGATCAGGGTAAATTTCACTTATTTTGTCTTCTGGGAGACATGTAAGTATCTTCCGTAGCTTCTGAACGACAATACTAAATGGCAAAAAATTTTAATAATAAAAAAGATATTTCTGCATAATAACAAAAATCTGACACATCTTCATTCTGTTCAAAAGTTTACACCCCTGGCCCTTAACGCATTGTTTTTCCTTCTGGAGCATCAGTGAGTGTTTGAACCTTCTGTAACAGTTGCATATGAGTCCCTCTGTTGTCCTCAGTGTAAAAAAAAGATGGATCTCAAAATCATACGGTCATTGTTAAAAAAAGGGTTCAAATACACAAAAATGTTGAAAAACCAAAGAATTTGTGTGGGACCTGAAGGATTTTTCTGAAGAATGGCAGGTAGTTTAACTGTTCAGGACAAACAAGGGACTCATGAACAACTATCAATAAACAAAAAAACACAGCTGTGGATCATTCAGGCAACAATACAGTATTAAGAATCAAGTGTATGTAAACTTTTGAAACGGGGTCATTTTTATAAATTCAACTGCTATTTTCTCATGTGTACTATGTAAACGTCTTTTATGTGAAATATCTTATTCAAGTCAGTACTACATAAAAAAAAATAACATGCATTTTGTATGATCCCTCTTATTCTGGTCAAATATTTTTGCACTGGGTCAAAAATATTTTGAAAAAATATTTGAACTGGGTAATTTTTATAAATTCAACTTATTTTCTCTTGTGGAGTATATGAAAACGACTTTTATGTGAAATATCTTAACGGCTGTTCAGGGATGACTACGTACCTGTTGATGAATGTATCCTGCTGGGATGTGTTCTATTTTAGGCACAGGCTTGCTAATTCAGCCCAGCTTTGGCTGGAGACAGACTTTTGATTATTGGCATAGTGCACACTGTAGCCTGTTCTGTCCAAGGACTGTCTACTTAAACTGGAGTGAATCTGAAATCGATGCTTCCACCACTATAATAGACCGTGGTGCAACAAAATGGTGTCTGATTAAAATGATGACATAGCAGTCTCAGTGAATGTTGTATAAGCAACATAAAACAAATTAGGACAATGTGTGTAGACCTTCCGTTAGAAAGTAAAACATAATATCATCTTCATTGCCTTTTTAGTGTGCAACATGCATCAGACATCGTGCGAATGATCCGTGGGCAAGCTGTAGGTGTGCCATCTGACGCTAAAGCTAATTTTGTCCTTATTTGTTTACAGTACTTTCAGAAAATCATCCCTATGTCTTAGTCATATGTTTGCTGTGGAAAATTGTTTTTCGTGAAGTTGTACCTGAAATTTTGTGTCTCTGTAATAGCAATGATTAACTTGGATGGAAAGGAATAAAAAGCACATGCATTAAAAATATGTTTAGGTTGTAGTTTTTAGGTTTTGATCAGGTGTCAGAAGTCCTAGTGTGTCCCAAATAAGTCATTTTCACTCGCAAATCAGCAGTCAAGTGGTAAGAGATGCTTCAAACTCAAAGTAATAAGAAACTATTTTTCGACACCAACATACTATGACCTATTTATTTACTAATTTTCCAAATTTAGTATATTTTCAATTATTATTAGATGTCAGGACACATAATTGGAGGGTTATTGATTCTCCATACTTGCTGACCGCAGGTCAATGTGTATGTCAGTGTGATGTGTAGTGTCACAGAATGTTTCTGGCCTTTTCACTGTATGTGCACTACAGTTTGCACTTTTAAACCCACTCATTCACGTGCCTATAAATAGAACGTTGTTTTACATTCAGGAGCCTCTCATTCTCATTCAGCCAGTGACTGCATTGAAGAATCTCAAGTTGTCATGGTAGCCTGGGCACTTGCCATGGAAACAAGCCGTTGATTGACAGTGACGGGGCTAAAGGGTAGCTGGCTGTCCATCAGCAGAAATCCGCGTGCCTTTGTGTGTTGTTGGGAGCTGACGTGGGAATACCATAGTGTGTGTACAAACACAGTGACATCATCAACTTTTTTTTAAGCACTGATGTAACATCATGACTCATTGCCATTACATGGTATGGAAAGGTTGTGCCAACTTTGTCCTTTATGCTTTACAATAAAGTTCAATTCATTACCATTAGTTAAGATGGAATCATAATTAACAATGAACAACATGTATTCAGCATTTATCATTTGACTCTGAAGACTGGAGAAATGGACAGGGATAAATTACATTTTAAAATATATTCAAATAGAAAAATGGTTATTTTGTAATAGTATATCTGTTTATACACAATAAAAGTGTTTGTGTTCCCTTTCATCAAAACTATTTTCCCATTGATCAAAAAACATTTATCTGTTTGAATGCAAAATACAGTCGACACAGTGGCGCTCGGGCGGGTCATGTGATTAATGACACGGGTTTAATGTGTCCTCCAGAGTGTGTTGTTTCATTACAGTCTGTGAGTTATGGATCATATTCACTTATAGTTGAAACTTTCTGGCAGTTTGAGAGCACAGAGTGCTGGGTGTTAAATCATAAGTGTGGCAGATTTAAATGTCCTCAGGGTCAATATGACTGCTGGAACTTTCTTCCATACAGTCGCTCGGAGTTTGATTGATCTGAGTTGAAATACTGAAATTTTAAGGGGATGCTTGCTGTCTCCTTTACCTTACCTTATTCTGTTTGTGTTATCTGTGATATCATATTCTTTCTGTACATTGATTAAAATACTTCACTACATTACTTCATTAGGGTTTACAGAAATATATGATATAATTGCAATAAAATTTTAATATTTATTTAATAAATAATACATCTGTTAAATAGACAAATGTATATTTTAAATAGGAACTCTTGATAGATAGAAACTACTTTTGTATATGGAAGCCCATTTCTGCCACTAAAATAAAATTTAAAAAGGCAATTGTGACATTTTTCTCGCATTTGCGAGTTCACATCTCGCATTTCTGATTTTTGAGATACAGACTTGCAATTGGGAGTAATAAAGTAAAGTTCTGAGGAAAAAGGTCAGAATTGTGAGATCTAAACTCGCTATTACAAGAAAAAAAGCCAAAATTCTAAGATATAAATTCACTATTGCGAGGGAAATGTCAGAATTTTGAGATAAACTCGCAATTGCAAGAAAAAAGTCAAAATTACGAGATATAAACTCGCAATTGCGAGAAAAAAGTCAGAATTGTTAGATAAACTCGCAATTGCAAGAAAAAAGTCAAAATTACGAGATATAAACTCGCAATTGTGAGAAAAAAGTCAGAATTGTGAGATAAACTCGCAATTGCGAGAAAAAAGTCAGAATTGTGAGATAAACTCGCAATTGTAAGAAAAAAGTCAGAATTGTGAGATAAACTCGCAATTGCAAGAAAAAAGTCAGAATTACGAGATATAAACTCGCAATTGTGAGAAAAAAGTCAGAATTGTGAGATAAACTCGCAATTGCGAGAAAAAAGTCAGAATTGTGAGATAAACTCGCAATTGCGAGAAAAAAGTCAGAATTGTGAGATAAACTCGCAATTGTAAGAAAAAAGTCAGAATTACGAGATATAAACTCGCAATTGCGAGAAAAAAGTCAGAATTGCAAGACAAATTCCCAATTGCAAGAAAAAAGTCAGAATTTTGCCTCAGTCTTGCAATTCTGACATTTTTCTCACAATTGTGAGCAAAAAAAGTCAGAATTGCAAGATATTAACTCGGTATTGTGAGAAAAAAAGTCAGAACTACAATATATTAACTCACAATTGGGAGAAAAAAGTCAGAATTGCGAGATGTAAACTTGCAATTGCAAGAAAAAATTCAAAATTGCGAGAAAAAAAAATCAGAATTGGAAGATCTAAACCCGCCATTACGAGAAAAAGTCAAAATGCAAGATAGACTTGCAATTGCAATAAAAAAAAGTCGGAATTGCTAGATATAAACTCGCAATTGCGAGGAAAAACTATTCTGACTTTTTATATCACAAAGTTTAGCTTTTTATATCAGCAAGTTTATATCACGCTGTTTTGAGAAACAAATTCAGAATCGGAAGTACAGTATGTATTGCAATTCTAAGAAAAAAACTCTAAATTCGGACTTTCTTCTCAGAAATGGTAAAAAAACATTAATAAAAGTGTTGTGAAGACTGTACTGATATACTGTATTGAGTGAAAGTAATGTTTGTCTAAAAACCTTTGTGCTGAGGTTTGCAAAAAATCATTTTGATTCAGACCAACTGCCTTATAAGGCCTTCATAATAATTTGTGGACCTGACTCATTTAAAACAGCTCACTTAAAATGAGCCACTCTGACTTGTAAGCAAGTTTTAGTCAAGCAGTATGAAATATTTTAGATCTATATTTCCCTGAAATCAATTTTTTAAAAAGCCCTGATCTTTCCATATTTTCCTAGATCATGGTAACCATGCATGTATAATGCAAGGCATTTTTCAGTTTATTGCTTTAATACAGATTATTTAGTGAGGTCTTTGAAAGAGAACATGGTGTGACATTAAGCAGATGTGTGTGTTTCATTTCATTCCTATCATGAAAGGCTCGGGTAGTAATCAGTGTTGATGCGGTGTGTTTTAACAGGGCTGTGCAGTGGTAAGACAGCTCTTTCATACAGCACAGCTCAAAGAACGGACTGTTGACCTTTCTGACCAGCTGCTATTATGGAAAGCAGGACAGTAAACAACTATTACAGGCCTCTTACCATTTACGCCTGAACACTTCTCCTTGTCTGCTGGAAAATGGCTTTAAAATCACATTTTACAGTTGCGCTTTAGCCACTCAAGAAACAGGATGTTCACTCATCATTTCCAAGACCTTACACATGTTGCCTAGAGGAAATCTGTGGATTTTTGTAGCACCTTTTTTTAGCACACGTTTGTGGACAGGTAAAATAAAAACCAGAATCCACAGAATAGCAGCTACTAAGAACATAAACGCATAGCACCATTTACAACACCTTATCTTAGCTGCCACAGGCAACGTTCACCTTTTCACTAGAAAATGTGTTTGCCTTTAACTCCATTGCTTAACTTCTCCATAGTGAACTAATAACAGTATAGTATACTGTAAAAAATGTGATCAGGTTCATCCCAACTCTGCTATATGATAACCAGCCAAGTGCTTGACAATAAGTACTCAGTATGTCTTTTTTAAGTCTTGCAAGTTTAAACATTAAAGCAATTTTAAACCATTCAAGTGCGATTATTATTATTATTTTGTTTCAAACAAATGTGCTCCTGTCTATTTGGCTGGTGAACTAACTCAGCCTCTTGTTTACCTTGAATTGTATTTACATATATTTGATTAAAACCTCTTCAAAGCTTCCCATTTGTTACATCCGTCATGCGTGCATGTGTGCGTGTGTGTTTGTTCCTCTGATAAAATGACGTGTAGTTGGTGCAGTGTTCTGTGAACCTTGTAAAGTTTAGGATAGTGTTCATATGGCTTTCTTCTTTGAGGCTGCATGCGTCCTGCGATCCATCATTTCACCCCACAGTAAGACAAATATAATGTGTATAACTGACTGTGTGTGTGTGTGTACAGTGCTGTGCTTTTTTTTTTTTCTTAACATCTCTAAATATTGGCAGTTGCATCCATTTGACTTCATCTAATCAGAGTATTTACTATAATAGACTGAATGTCCCATGCTGTTTAACTTAAATGCTTAAAGTTTGCCCCCACATGATGTGGGATCTTTGTTAATCTCTTTAAAGGGGTCATCGGATGCCCATTTTCCACAAGTTGATATGATTCTTTAGGGTTCTTTAGTGAAAAGTTTATAATATACTTTGGTTAAAACTTCTCAGTGGTAGTGTAAAACAACACCATTTTTACCTTGCCAAAATGAGCTCTACAAAAATCAACCCATTTTGATGGATTGTTCCTTTAAATGCAAATGAGCTCTGCTCGCCCCTCCCCTCTCTTCTCTCTGTGGAGTGATTTAACGCGCATTTAACGCGTTTAGGCGCATTTTGCGAATTTAGCCACGAAAGTTGCTAACTAGCAGGTTATTAGGAAAGGTGATTGCATAAATTCATAACAAAAACCTTATACTCACTTCTGCTGTAGGCAAAGCTGGATCATGAATGATTTGCGTGAACATAGATGCATTGTAACATTTTCATTATTGTTTTTGTTTCTTTTGTTTTGGTTTTTTTTTTACAAAATTGTGAGATATAAACTTTAAACTGTGAGTAATAAAGTCAGAAATGAGAGTTATATCTCACAATTCTGACTTTTTTCTCGTAATTCATATTTTTTTCCTCAGAACTGTGTGATATAAACTCACAATTGACCTTCCACAAACAGCTTGATTTACAGGGCGATCTGACCAATCAAAACACTGAATCAAATCAGGCAGGAGAGTAAATTAACTTTGGTGGATTTAAACTTGTAAAATGGTGTGTATTGACGTCTTTATGCAGTTGAAATAATAAAGTATTTTCTGATGTTCATTCATTTCGTCTTTGCTCCGCTATGCATTTTTCACTTTGTGAGAACATGTGTAGTGTGAGAATGGCATTGTTTGTCGGAGATGGCAACAGTAACTAAGGGTGGGCGGGTTTTGCAAACGGTCAATTGCGAGTTACAGTATAAAGCCTAATTTTGAGGGGAAAAAAGATTATGTTCTCAGAATTGCAAGTTTATATCTCACAATTTTAACTCGCAATTGTTATAAAGTCAGAATTACAAGATAAAAACTCACGAAAAAAAAGTTACAATTGCGAGATGCAAACTTGCAATAAAAAAAAAAGTTACAAAAAAGTCTGAATTGTGAGATAAAAAGTCGTAATTACTTAAAAAAATAAAAATAAAAAATTCAGTGGGTGAAACAGACTTACATATAAAGGTATAGCCCAGCAAATGCTGCCATTATGTATACTAATGATAGCAAGGGGAAAAACTGCTTAGTTGTCATGAAAATAAGCTTTATTTGCTTTAAGTAAAATCTAATTTTTTTTTTTTTTTTATACTGTTTACTGGCTATGGGTTCAATTTACAGTATCTTTGAAATGTAATATACAGTGTTGGGAAGTAACTAGTTACATGTAATGGAATTACGTAATTTAATTACAAAATAAATGTAATTGTAATTAGTCACAGTTGCTGAGAAAAAATGTGTAATTAAATTACAGTTACTTTTGGAAATTTTAATGATTACAAAGGGAGTTACATCTGAATTTTTTCACACACACCCACACACAGATTTAACTGACTTCTTAATAAATTGCTTAATAGATTGGACACTGGTCCTGAGCAATTCAGTAATTGTTTTTTTTTTTTTTTTTTTTTTTTTTTTTATTTGGGTTTATGCTTTATTGTTTAAGATTAATTATTTTTTTCCGGTTACACTTTATTTTGATAGTCCACTTCAGACATTGTACTGACTATAAGTAACTTTGCAACTACATGTCAACTAATTCTGATTAATTTGCAGCTATGTGTCTACTAACTCTCAGAGCAGACTGTTAGGTTAGGTTTAGGGTTAGTAGAATTAGTTGACAAAGTTTAGAAGAGTGTTAGAAGATATTAAGCAGGCAGTCTACTAATACTCTAATGACTAGTTGACATGCAGTTGCAAAGTTACTTACTGTTAGTAGAATGTCTAAAGTGGACTATCAAAATAAAGTGTTACCATAACTATTTCTTGTTATGATTTTAAATCTGTATTTACCCTTAGAATGATATCAAAATAAATAAGAGGTGTTAAGTCTGGATTTGTGGTGGCTGTGCTTTAAATTAAATTATTACACAGCTCTGTGGAATGCTTGATTCTGATTGGTCTGTCATGACATTCCAAGGTATGTTATTCCCCGATAACAACTGGTAAAAGCTAATAACACAGACTGACCCGGCTAACTTAAGTCGGCGCTATACGCTTGCTAGTTTTTCTTGGTGGAAGCTTTTCATTTGGTTAGCTAATAAAATATTAATTTTATTAATAGTTTCTTAATTCTGTCAGCCTGGTGTCAGCTGCTGCCATTTTGTTTTGTACACTGTAATGAATTATAATATGACTAACAAACTTTACAAAGTAACCTTCCCAACACTGGTAATGTAAGTACATATCAGAGTACCTAAATGTGGATCATAACTTTATAAAATATGAATGTGAGTGTGGTAGCACATTGGAGTTGTGAGTTCACATCAGCAGCAGCAGCAGCAGCAATGAATGATGAGAGTGATTGTCTCTGGTCAGTGCAGGTCATTTTGACCCGTGTGAATGTGCTGTAGGCAAAGCGGATATGAGAGCCGGTTGACCCACATTCAACCCATTTTCTGTTCAGCAGTTAAATGGCACGGTTATTTCCTCTTATGACCAGCCCCGCTCTCGAACGCTATTAATGTGTAAACATGCTCACATGCATGGACATAAACCAGTTAGAAGATCTAACTAATGCTTTGTTTTGTAGTAGAAAGATGAACGATGGCTTGAAATAAACAAACATCAATTTTACAATGCCTTATTGTGTTTGCTTTCCTGCTTCTTTGAGTACTGAGTGGCAGCCAGTGTCACTTTGATGTGACACACAATGTGTTTTCAAGGGGAAAGGAACACGCCATTGTAACCAAGTTGAGTTACAATTGGTCTGTTCCTCTTATGGTTATCATTGGTCGTCACAGTAACAGCCATGGTGACAGACGGGCTGGCCCCGCCCCTCGGGGTTGGGTTGTCAAGCGGGTCTTTTGTTTATGTGCCAGTCTCTGGCCATGTGGGAGTGTGTGTGTGTCTTGACACAAACACACTGCATTTTCCATTTTAATGAAGACACGTCTCCTGTGAATGCTGCCCAACTTGTAAACACTTTAACAGAATTTTGCTCCACTTTGTTTTCTAAAAGCTCAGTTTAAGTGGGATATTTCTGGGTTATTTTCAGTGTAATTTCTGTGAAATGCTGTCATGTATCACAAAATAACTAAATAAAAAAGTTAAACAAACTTTAATGTTGGGTTACGAAAGGCTAGACAGAAAGTGAAATAATTTAAAAGTTTGAAGGTTTGCAATATAGAGCAATACAGTAGATGGGCCACGAATGGATGGAGAGATAGAGAGAAAGATCTTTTAGCAGATTTCTAGCATGTCGCTAAAATGTTTAACGTGTTTCTAGAATGCTTTTTATCACATTGCTAACATGTTTTAGCATAAAGCTAATATGTTTAGCATGTTTCTGGAATGCTTTAGCTTGTTGTTAGCATTTTAGCATGGAGCTAGCATATTTTAATACATTGCTAACATGTTTCTAGCATGTTTTAGTATTAAACAGGCGTCTTAACATGTAGGTAGCATGTCAGCTAGTTTGTAGGTTTTGCTAATGGTTTGTCACTGTTGTTCGTGTCAGCTCACATATCAAACTTTTAAAAAATAATGATTTCTGATTGCTTTGTCGTTTCAAAATGTGTTAGCTTGAACTCTGTTTAAAAAGAGGCTAGCAGGGTTTAATACAGTATTGAAAACATACATATTATACACATTAACTTCTGTTAATTTTCTAACATGGTTCTGTTAATTTTCCTGTGAGGCTGCAATTTTATTCTAGACATTTAGTGAAATGATTATTTAAAGCAAAAGTTCACCCAAAAATGTAAATTCTGTCATTAATTTACTCACCCTCATGTCGTACCAAAGGCCTTCATTCATCTTCAAAACACAAAATAAGATATTTTTTTGATGAAATCCAGGAGCTTTCTTACCCTGTATAGATAGAAAGGTAGCAAGGACATTGTTAAAATTGTGTTTTAGTGCAGAATTTTATATTTTTGGGTGAACTGTCCCTTTAGTTAGTTAGTTTAGTTATAGTGTGTTATTGTGTATAATGTGTATTGAGCGCACAGGGATTTGGTTTTTGGGTTGATGACCATATCCCATAACAAACCTCAAAATAGTAATTTCCATACCTAAACAACATATTTTACAGTCACTGTTATGCAGATTGATCATAAAAACAGCTAAAAGGCTTCCACAGTGGCCATCCTTCATAAAACTTATATTTAAGACAGTTTTATCACAGGTACAATGCAAAATGTTTTAATACAAGCATTTCGGTCAAATGTAGTTTCCGCATTATTTCAAACCTTTAACCCACGGGAGATAATCAACCCGCCGCAACAGTTTAAAATCAGCCCAATTCTGTGAAAAAAATGCGGATTTGGCAACCCTACATCCAGCATGAGCTGCATCCTAAGCGATTTAAATACTCTGCATATTGATAGCGACTCCCTGATGCGTGAAAATAATATTCAATGTTAGAATGAATATAATTTTAGATTAGTTTGCGTGAACGGGATTAAAAGAACAGTCCCGCGCAAGGCTTTAATACAAAAATGCACACAATTGAAACTGTAGAAAGCAAAAGCCGAATCCCGGACATTTTAGGCAATTTAGAAATCCCAGCCGGACGGGCTTTTTTAGGTCCAAAAAGAAGACGTCTTGGGAAAAGAAGACGTATGCTCACCCTATAATAAATGGCTATATTTAGTTAGCCGTTCAAATGTTTTACTTCTCTACTGGTTTCTGAGGTAGATCTTTAATATTGGCTGATAAATCACTTTCTCGCCCACTGCATGGTCAGCCAAAGCAGCCGGTGTAATACTGCATTACTGCATCTTAAAAATGCCCACTCATTTCCCACAAACCCTTCCCTCCACATCCTACATATCGTGTCAGTCATACCCAAAGTCTTCGCCCACTTCTCTACTTTCAGATCGGCTATTAAAACACACTCCATGTTCTTGACAACTAATTGCACCATTTGTGGACTGACTTGCCCTCAAAAATGTAAACACTGTAGTGCTTTCAACATCGCTAATGTTTAAGCGGCCCAATATGACAGTGGTGCGAGTTTAAGGCATGACTACTTGTTTACCGGCAATGTAAGATGACCGGAAAGAGAAGTGTTTGTTGTGGACGCTTGTGGTGCAGAAAGCACACTTCACCTTTAACCTTACATAGTAGCTCTATCTTATACTCCTCTCTTTTTTTCCCCCACAGACTTCAACTACAACACTGATGGCTATGAGGGAGATACTGCAGAGGACAGGAAGTCTCAGGATGGCTCAGAGACCATGCCATTCATTGACGAGTCGCCCACCATGTCCCCTCACCTCTGCGCACGGGGACAGGATGGAGAGGCCGTCTCACCCACGCCACCAGAAGGGCTCCTGGCTGGGGTATGACCACATGTTTGAATGTTTCCGTGTGCGCTTTGAATTAGAAGAAGCAGTTATTAAACAATCAGTTGACATGAACCTATTCATTATTATTTTATTGAGTGGCCAGGACATTCTTCACAATATCTTCTGTGTTTCATGGAGGAAAGAAAGCTATACTAGTTTAGAATGACTCAGGATGAGTAAATGTTGACAGAATGTTTATTTTGGGTGAAGTAACATTTAAAGAATGTTAAAGTGTCTGTAGTGTTATGAGATGACATCAAATTAAAAGCATGTCAAACTTTTTAGGATTAGCTTTAGAGGGTACAAACATGGTGTTTGGGATCTGTTGGCGTGTCTAAAATATATTCTGTTAAAATTTTAATGGCTGAGAACATAGTGACACTTCACCTTTAATCTTTGAGCAGTGATTCTGCACAAAGCATGACATTGCGGTGGACCTAGAAGGTCTGAGGAACTTCACTGTGTTTTCACCAGCCTTTGTTGTAAATGTCAGCATCACTCCCTTTGTCGCTTTCACTTTCACTTGGGCGTGCTTTATTGACATGACTAATAACGGTGTGGTTGTTTGGCCAGATCACTTTCATAGCTGCAGGCAGTGTAATAACGCTTTTTTGAGTTCATTCTCACCTGGTGTGTCTCAGCATACTGAGCACAATGCAGTGCTCTAATGCCAAAACAATAAGAACCCGTGGAGCTTTCCTGCATAAAAGCAATGTGTGCTTATTAAAACTAAATTACCACTCAAATTATTTGGACTCTGAAGTCTAAATGTCATTGCATTAGATCAGGGTTTCTCAAACGAGGATTCAGAGGGAGCTTGACAGGTTTTCGTGAGTTGATGAATTCAATCATAACAATGTAAAATGAACATAAATCAAATGCTCAGTTTTGTTTACCTGCATGTCATGTGATCGTAAATATCAGATAAGCGTAAATGTGTTTTTAAATGGCTAAAATGTTAATTAAAAATCTCAGGGGTTTGGCTGACAAAAACGTTTAGATAACAATGATGGTTAAAATACCAAACCAACTGTCATTTATTTTACAAAATGACAACACAAGCACAATTTCCAGTCAGAAGGTTAAATATTCAAATAGATTTCTGTCAAATGGTAATGGAATAGTTATTTCTACACAATGAAGTGTCATGACGCATCACATCATTTGGCCATTTATAATGTGCAGCTCAGAGATTAAATTGACGTTGAGGTGTATGTGTTTGTCACATGTGTTTACGCCCATTATGAACATGCATGACTATTTCCATTATGTGACACAGGCAATTAGTGTTGAAATGTTGAAATTGATAGTGAGGTGTGTGGCCAGGATCAAGCTTTTGTAACAGCATCTCCATCTAGTGGTAGAGCAGATGAAGTGCATCCTTAGTGTTTGTGCCTTTGTAGTTATGCTCAGTTGCTGAGAGACTCGGACTGTGTCCGAAAACTGAATTTTATATGTACGTACACTGCCGTTCAAAAGTTTGGGATCAGTAAAATTTTTTTCTTACATTATTGTCTTCTCTGCTCTTCAAGGCTGTGTCTATTTGATAAAAATACAGAAAAAACTGCTATGTTCTGAAATACTATTGCAATTTAAAATAGAGGTTTTCTTTTTTAATATATTTTAAATTTGAATTTATTCCTGTAATGCAAAGCTGAATTTTCAGCATCATTACTCCAGTCTTCAGTGTCACATGATCCTTCAGAAATCAACCTAATATGCTGATTTATTATCAATGTTGGAAACAGTATGTATTGTATGTAACAGTATACACTACCGTTCAAAGTTTGGGCTCAGTGATTTTTTTTCTTTCTTTCTCTAAGAAATTAATACGTTTATTCAGCAAGGGTGTGTTAAATTGATAAAAAAGTGATAGCAAAGACTGTTTTGAATAAATGCTGTTCTTTTAAACTTTTTATTCATCTAAGAATCTTGAAAAAAGTATCAGGTTCCAAAAAATATATATTAATCAGCAGAACTTTTTCCAACATTGATAATAAATCAACAATTTCTATTGGATGGTGTGACACTGAAGACTGGACTAATGGCTAATGAAAAATTAGCTTTGCATCAAAGAAATTATATTTTTAAGTATATTTAAATAGAAAACTGTTTTCAATTGCAATAATATCTCATAATATTACTATTTTTATCTGTATTTTTGATCAAATAAATATAACTTTGATGAGCACAAGATACCTCTTTAAAAAACATTAAAAGTCTTACTGATCCCAAACTTTTGTACAGCAGTGTATATATGTATGTATGTGCATGTATGTGAGAATAGTTTGGATGATGAAAAATAGATTGGATAGACATACTTTTATGTAAAAGACATTCAAAAACGATGATGAAAAATGATGATAGATCCTTTAGTTTTATTTTAGAAAATAAGTTTAAAAATTTATTTTACATTGTAATGAAACAAATTTATATTGGAAAATATTGAAACATATATTAATAATCTTTATAAGAAATAAAATATCAATAATATTTATGATAATAATACTAATTATTTTTTTAATAATATTTATTAGTTTTTTATCCAGCCAGGCAACAATTTTTGAATGGCATAATGCAGACCTTAGTTTTATTATGTATGTGTGATTAATCCAAGTTCTATTTTGTATTGTTTTTATTTTTTATTTTTTTATTTGTTTTTTTTGTTTGTTTTTTTTGCGGTGTGTTTTGTTCTTTGTTTCGTTTTGTTGCAACGAAAGCTGGCAAAGATAGCAGCTGTAACCGGGGGGGTGGGGTTTAAGTTCCACACCATAAAGGAAACACCCTTTTTTCAATCATCAAGCTCTTCTATGCATTTCTTTGAATATGATTGAACTGGACGTATCTTTCACCCTTATAACCTTATATTTACTCTAGCATGCCTCATTAAATGTTTGTAAGTACGGTATATAGAAAAAAACAGTCACCTGCCCCTATTTATACCCCTCTTGACGCTTGACTGCAGATAAAGTCAAGCGTGGAGAAGCAAACAGGCAATTTGCGTATGAGAAATGTGCCGTGTGTTTTCTCTGCCTCCTCTCTTGCTTTCATTAGAGCCTCTCAGAGGTTCTGATCGTGTGGGCAGTGCTGTGAGGGGCTCTGAGAGCCTTATATAACGGCTGCATGGAGACTATATATCACCACCTCTGACATCAGTGCTGTTCTTACAGAGCAGAGGGATTTCCGCTCTTCACTCACCTCACTACATCAAATGAATGAGAGATCAACTGGTGTGTCGTTCATTTATATCAGTTCCCGCTGGTGGTTAATGTTGTGTCAGGCAGTGTATTGAAGGTCTGTGAGAAAAAGAGAAGCCTGGGACAGTGAACTTTTATGCCATCTTCTGTCGCGTCACTCTGTTCTAGTTTCTCTTTTAAACACTCGATGAGCATCATCAGGGATTCCTCATTGACTTCTATTCAAGGATTACCATTAATATTTCACATGTACTATGGTAATCCCATGATCATGATTATAAATTGACAGGAAGGTTAAAGAAGAACTTGACATCATACGTGTGATGTGTGTGGGTGTGATCAGTCAGAAGTATGGGTGGAGGTTTTTTTGTGGACAAATTTCTTCTCACACACTCAATTACAAAAGTTGTGTGTGCACTGCAGGCACACCTAATAAAGGATCAAGAGTTTTAACTTTATTAAATGAACAAATCTATAATACCAGCTTATCTTAAGTGTTGATGACTGTAATGTGATTTGAGAGCATATTTCATCGATGTGTTGAGTGTTATTACAAGAGTACAGGAGAGCTTGATATCTGTTAAAGGAGGGTATGTCTAGGATTCATTGTTATGCTGTATTGTTGTTTAGAATTGCCCTGATGAAGAAATATTTAATTATCAGTACTGCTGTCAAACGATTAATCACAATTAATTGCATCTGGAATAAGTTTGTTTACAAAGTATATGTGTGTATGTATAAAAAATACATGCACTTGCATGTAGACATTTAAGAGAAATATGTTTGTTATGTTTATATATTAAAAATATTTAGGTATAATATCAATTATATCTAGAAATATATACTATATATATATATATATATATATACTAATATATTACTTTTTTTTAAGGATCATGTGACACTCAAGACTAGAGTAATGATGCTAAAAATTTTGGATTTGATCAGAGAAAGAAACTACATTTAAAATATATTCAAATAGAAAGCAGTTATTATTATTATATTATTATTATTATTTAAATTGTAATAATATTTCACAATATTATGCAGCCTGAACGAGCATAGGAAACTTCATTCTTTTCCAAATGAACGCAAAACAAATGACCATGTTCAAAAGTTGACATACCCTTGATTCTTAAAGGGAAAGTTCACCCAAAAATGAAACTTACCCCATGATTTACTCATCCTCAAGCCATCCTAAGTGTATATGACTTTCTTCTTTCAGACGAATGCAATCAGAGTTTTATTAAAAAGTGTCCTGTCTCTTCCAAGCTTTATAATGGCAGGGAATGGCTGTTGAATTTCAATAGTCCAATAGAAGTCCAATGAAGTGTAGCCATCTATCATAAAAAGTGCTCCACACAGCTCAGGGGGGTTAATAAAGGCCTTTTGAAGCAAACTGATGCATTTGTGTAAGAAAAACATCCATATTTAAATCTTTTTAAAAACTGTAATATTCAGCTTCTGTAAAATGACGTACACGTGTTCACGAGAGTGGCGTTCCAGCAGATGACGTAGGACGTAGGCATAGTATAAGATCCAGGGAGAATATTCTAATCTTGTGAAAATGAAGTTTTGTTTACAGCAAAAGGAAAACCAATCTCCTCTTGGCTTATATGCTGACATTTTTACAGTTTATAATGGTTTAAATATGGACGTTTTTCTTAAACACATGCATCAGTTTTCTTCAGAAGGCCTTTATTAACCCCCAGTGCCATGTGGAATACTTTTTATATTCCACATATATTCCACATTCCAAAAATAACATAATTTCTTTACTCCTGAAGAAAGATAGATTTATGCGCTTTATTTTGCTTTGAAATCTCCTCTTCAAAAACACCCATTCACTGCCATTATAAAGCTTGGAAGAGCCATATAATTCTCTCCATATAATGGACTTCATTGGTGCTCCTGAGTTTGAACTTCCAAAATGCAGTTTAAATGCAGCTTCAAAGGGCTCTAAACGATCCCAGCCAAATGATTGGTTATGTTCTTTTTTTTTGAAGATTTATTTTTGGCGTTTTTATGCCTTTATTTAGATAGGACAATGTAGTTGGACAGGAAGTGAAGAGGGAGAGAGAGAAGGGGGTGGGATCGGGAAAGGTCCACGAGCTGGGATTCGAACTCGGGTCGCCTGCAGGACAATGACCAACAGCGATTGGCGGCAGTTGGCGTTTAAATACTTTTTAGCCCCAAATGCCCCAAATCGTGTTGTCTAGCTCTGTGTAAACTCTGTGTATTCCAGTTCAAACACAAAAAACTCCCATCTCCTCGCTGTTTTACCTTTTTTTTTTTTTTGTTTGTTTTTTTTTTTTGTAAAGGGCGTTTTATCTTCTTTGCATGTTCACTTTGTAAACACTGGATTGGTACTTCTGCAACAATGTAGAACGATTTTGAAGTTGGAGAAGAAAATGAGATGGGAGTTCACGCAGAGCTAGAAAAGACAAGCATTTGAGGTTAAAAATTATATAAACTGCCCATTTTTTACAAAATAACCGCTCGTTTCGATAGATAAGACCCTTCTTCCTCGGCTGGTATCTTTTAGAGCCCTTTGAAGCTGCATTTAAACTGCATTTTGGAAGTTCGAACTCAGGGGCACCATAGAAGTCCACTATATGAAGAGCAATCCTGAAATGCTTTCCTCAAAAAATAACATAATTTCTTTACTCCTGAAGAAAGAAAGACATGAACATTTTGGATGACAAGAGGGTGAGTAAATTATCTGTACATTTTTGTTCTGGAAGTGAACTTCTCCTTTAAGCAAGGCACTATGTACGCTTTTGTAGTCTGATAGCCACATAAGCCACATTTTTTTTTTTTTTTAATAAGTGCATCATCCAGGTATTTGAAGTGAATTTTTGTTGGAATTTTCAGTGTGAGCACCCTATTCACTCTATTTATTCTACAAAATAGCACAGAATAGTGCATAAGTATGTAAATTATATATACATTTGGTAGCACTTTAGTATAGGGATCAATTCTCACTATTTACTAGTTGCTTATTAGCATATCTATTATTAACATATTGGCTGTTTATTAGTACTTATAAAGCACGTATTCTGCATGACCATATTCTACATCCCTAATCCTACCCAATACCTAACTTAACAACTACCTTATTAACTATTAATAAGCAACGAATTACTGAGGCAAAAGTTGTAGTCAATGGTTTGTTAATAGCGAGAACTGGACCTTAAAATAAAGTGTGACCATACATTTTATTAGCTAAAATTAGCAGTGTTGTTTATTTCAGCTACTTTATGCTTTTTGGTTGCTGTGCCCAGATTTGGGGTGTTATGGTCCTCTGTTTTTGTCTTACTGTGTGAAGACAGCTTGAGAACCATTGTCTCAATGATTAAACCTGCTATTAAACTCATTCAGATTTAAGTTGCTTAAAAATTCAACAGGAACAACCAAAGAAAGCAAGAAGCTAAGAAAAAGACCTGTTAAGGCCAGAAAGGAAAATGGTGGACAGTCTTTTAACCCAGGGCACCCGGAATTGACACACACCAGGAAGACAGAACCGCAGTCAAGGGGGAGGGACGCCAGCTCTGTGGTGTGTGTGTGTGTAAGTGCAGAGGCGGGCCATTCGAGGTTGAAGTGTGTGTGTATACGAGAGAGAGGAAGCAAGTGGCTGTTTCTGTGTTTGTGTGAGAGGGAGGACACGTTACCGTTCCAGAGAGAAAGACAGAAAGAAAGAAAAAACCCTTCTGTGGACAGAAGTAGTAGATTTCCAGCAAAGGCACCAATGTGTCACAGGCGGCTTGTCAAAACTTGAAAGCAAGGCAAGCAGCGAGCGAAACGGAGGGAGAGGAGAGAGAGGGATCGGCGGTCAGCATGGAGGAGGATGAGGAGGAGGTGTTGGGTTTTCTGGACAAAGTTCTGGAGGATGAAGATGTGTTTGACAATGAGATGGACATGGACTGTCCATACACGCCAGTGGACTTCAGGACGTTCAAGGTGAGAGAGAAAGTCAGACTGAGCAGCACTTCTCTCTTCCTCTGCTGGCTTGCTGACGGAGGTTTCAATGGCTAAATATAGTGAGGTGGAAAGTATTAAACCTTTTTGCGACGTGGCGCTAGTGTTTGTTCAGTTCCTTGAGTTTGTGTGACTTTTGTGCTTCGTACCAGTCATATGTAGCAACCGAGTTTGTAAATGGTCTCCTAATGATCCTTATCCTGCTCTGACACACTTGGTGAGACAGAAATCATTTAGATAAGGGCAGAAACCAGGACAGTTTTTACACAAATACAAACCGTTGTTCACCAACTGTTGCTGTGATTTGGACTCTTTGGCACTGCATTTAACATTTGTTTGATTTGGGATGTTTAGCATCTCTATAGGAGCATGAAGAGTCACGTTGCCCATGTTGACTTAGACTCCACCAGCAATGACTTCACAATGTAGCTGTCATTAGCACAATATTCTCTTAAAGGGACAGTTACCCTGAAATGAAAATTCTTTATTAATTCACCCTCATGTCGTTCCAAAGCTGAATGACTTTCATCTTTGGAGGTTATGTGAAAAAAAGCATTGGTGAACATGCTTCATTTTCTCCAAAACATCTTCATTTGTTTTTAAAGGGAATAAGAACATCATATGGGGTTTTAATGACATGAGTGTAAGTAAATCATGATAGAAGTTTCATTAGTTTGGCTAGACTTACATTTTCTCCTAGAATGCATTGGGTGCATGGTCACAGATTTTGTTTAACACAATGTTCTAAAATGGTTTAGTTTAGTTAGAGAGTTCAGAGCTCTTCCTAAGGACTGACCTGAACCATCTGAGTTTGAGTTACTGTTGTCTGTGTACACAAAAGATGGAAAAAGAAGGCTTGTGAAAAGGGAAAGAGACTGTTGAGCAGCACATGTTCTGTTTTTTGTTTAGACTTTTGACAAGAAAATGTGACTGGTCAGAAAAATGTGAAGTTTAGATTGTGTTTTTTTTTTTTAAGTCTTAAAAGCTAACATTTATAGACTGCATTCATTTGTTAAAAAAAACTACTATTGTGAAATATTACTACAGTTAAAAGTATATTTTTTCTATTTTAATATATTTTAAAATGTAATTTATTCCTTTGATGCAAAGCTGAATTTTCAGCATCATTACTCCAGTAATGTGTCACATGATCCATTTTTATTTCAGCATTATGAATCAAAATTAGTTGGAATATAAATCTTTTGTAATATAAATGTCACTTTGAATGCATTAATATAATATATTTTAATATTAATATATCTATTATTTCTTTCTTAAAAAATGACTTGGGTTTTCCCTTGAGTGTATCAAACCAAGGCTTTTTTTGTCCATAGCACAAAGTTTAACAGTTGTCTTCAGGGATTTGAAATGCAAGCAAGCACCACTAATAAATATGGATTCACCGAAATTAATATTCTTGTCTGGAATAGAAAGTGAAAATCGAAACTGACACTTTAAAATTAGCTTTCTATTAGCTTGTTTTTGGCGGGCCAAAATAGTTCATCAGTTCATTGCGGTAACACTTTAATATAGGGAACAATTTTCACTATTAACTAGTTATTCATTAGGCTGCCTATTATTGACATATTGGCTGTTTATTAGTACTTATAAAGCACATATTCTGCATGACCATATTCTACATCTCTAATCCTACCCAATACCTGAACTTAACAACTACCTTATTAACTATTAATAAGCAACGAATTAGGAGTTTATTGAGGCAAAAGCCAGAGTTAATGGTTTTTTAATAGCGAGAACTGGACCTGAAAATAAAGTGTGACCTTCACTGCTAATAAGATTCCTAAATTTGGGGGTTTAAAAGAGAAGTCCACTTCCAGAACAAACTTTTCAAGTAATGTACTCACCCCCTTGTCATCCAAGATGTTCATGTCTTAAAGAAATTGTTTTTTGAGGAAATCATTTCAGGATTTCTGTCCATATAGTGGATTTCAATGGTGCCCGTGAGTTTGAACTTCCAAAATGCACTTTAAATGCAGATTCAAAGGGCTCTAACGATCCCAGCCAAGAAAGTTGAACAGTTAGGGTATGTCGAAAAACTCCAGCTGAAGAAAATGAGATGGGAGTTTTTCGACATACCCTGCTCTCTTAAAAATAAAGGTGCTTCACGATGTCATAGAAGAACCTTTTTTGTCTAAATGGTTCCATAAAGAACCTTAAACATCTGAAGAGCCTTTCTGTTTTACAAAGGTTCTTTGTGGTGAAAGAAGGTTC
Source organism: Labeo rohita (assembly GCF_022985175.1). Lineage (NCBI taxonomy): Eukaryota > Metazoa > Chordata > Actinopteri > Cypriniformes > Cyprinidae > Labeo > Labeo rohita. The sequence continues at coordinate 12,459,708 of NC_066873.1, forward strand.
TTCAGATTATAAAAGGGTAAAAAAGAAATGGTTCTTTAAAAAAACCTTTGACTGAATGGTTCTTTGTGGAACCAAAAATGGTTCCTCTATGGCATCGCTGTGAAAAACCTTTTAAAGCAGCTTTATTTTTAAGAGTGCAACTGTCTTGAACCGGAATACACAGAGTTCTAGGCAGAACTAGGCAAGACGAGCATTTGCTAGATAAGACACTTCTTTCTCGGCTGGGATCATTTAGAGTCCTTTGAAGCTACATTGAAACTGTATTTTGGAAGTTCAAACTCGTGGGCACCACTGAAGTCCACTATAAGGAGAAAAATCCTGAAAAAACATAATTTCTTGGAAACTCAAACCTGTATAAACTATGTAAGCACCACAGCTCAACATGTGAAGAGCATGTGCAATAGCCAATAACCACTTTGATACTTTAATGTGTTTAGTTGAAAACATGATTTTGGCACAGATGAAAATGAGGCTTGCAAATACTTTTACAACCATTTTTCTATTTTCAAGTGGAAAATAAGTGACTAAACTAACTTTTCCGCACTCACATCAGTCCAACATGGATATTCATGAATAAAGACTTAATATAGAACATAAAAACAATTAGAAATCTATTTCAGTTTTTTAAATTTGGCAGTACATTATCCGTTTAGACAGTCTACAAAACTTCAGTCTCAGTAACTTCCTCTTCTGTTTGCCCTTTTCTCTGTCTCTCACAAATGACAGTAACTGTGTTTATAAATAATTTTCTTCCTATGTCATTATTCCTTATCAATATCTTGATAAGGAATAATGATATCGCTATCAGCACTGGGCGTTGAACTAGAAGTCACAGCTATTCATTAAATAAAAGCCTGTGATACTTGCAGTCTGCAGCTCAACACATTACTTTAGATCGCTCTAATTCGAAATAAATATCATTGCATTAGATTCATAGTTATTATTATATCTAATGATATATTATATCATAATGACAGGGCTAGTTTACAAGAAAATAAAAATTCTGTCATCATTTACTCACCCTCATGTGGTATGACATTCTTCTGCAAAACATAAACAATTATCCAAAATGTCTGCATTTCTTCTTTTTTTTTTTTTTTTTTTCTAGGCCCTACAATGAAATTCAGTGGTTACCAAAACTATTTGGTAACCAACATTTCTTCAAAATATCAACCTATATTTATTTTTCCACAGTAGAAAGAAAGTCATTCAGGTTTGGAATGACATCAGATTGAATAAATAATGAATTAAATAAAATGAATTATTTTCAGGTGAGCTGTGACTTTCAAGGGGTTTTTGAGTGTTTTCACAACCTGTTTCAAATGTAATTCCTTTTTATTCTCACCAGAAGTTCTTAACGTAGGTATCAGTGTTAGCAAGTTGTTTCTATTTTCCCTTTTAAATTTTTTCCTTTGCAGAGCGTCACAGAATAAATCCACTGGTGCTCTGGACAAAGGAGTGTTTGTCAGTGAATTATAAGGCCAATGGCGGGTATATTTGGCTGCTCTCTTCAGATGTAGTTAGTCATAAGGGTGGTACTTCCTGTCTTTTCAGATAGAACTGCTGTTTATTCCTTTATGTAATCAACTTTCATGGGGTTTTGAACAGACCCAGGTTTTGATTTATCCTCATTTATTTGTGGTGGTTTTGGAGGACAGACATGTTGGGAGAATTTACACATACAGTAATTGTTCTAAAATAGTTTTATGAAGTCATGTACTAAAGCAAGAGCTGTTGTAAATGGAAAGTTCAAAGGGAGGGACTTGGGTTAAATGCTTTTTGGAGCTTAAAAACATTGAAGCAGACATTTGAAAGTCAGATTACACTTAAAGGCTTCCAAAGTGAATCGTGTTTGTTCAAATGGCTGGGTCTAGATAGCATGTCTGTGCCTTTGTTTGAACACACACACACAGTTTGAACTCTGTACCTGGATGGGTGAATTCACAGGGTGTGTCTGTACCTGAGCAATTTCACACCAAAGGGAGAAAGAAAGAGCAGACTAGTACTGTAGATTGTACAGTGAAGCTGAACACAGGATTTAATACCTACAGGTGGTGCTCATTCGCTTATTTAGCATATTTCTCAACTGGGTTTTGACATAAATTTCACGATTTGATTCTGATTCACAAGCTGGTAATTCGATATTGATTATTTTGGATAAATATCAAGTGCAGTACATGAAAAAATCTCTGCAATCTGCAAACTAATGCTGTAAAATACAAATAAGAATCAGGTCCTATACATTACTATAATACTGATGGTTAAAATGAACTGATTTGTATACAAATGCTTACATTACACTCAGTTTTTTTATAATTATAAAGTTACAATTTAATTATATTTCTACTTTAATTCATTTTTTTAAACATTTAAATAGTGGCTGTTTATTTAAACAAACTAAACATTGAAGAACGGTAAAAATTATAATGAGTATTAGGGCTGCAAAACGATTAATCACGATGAATCGTATTCAAAATAAAAGTTTTATGTTTACTTACTATATGTGTGTGTACTGTGTATATTTATTATGCATATATAAATAGACACACATGTATATATTAAGGAAAAATATTATATATAAAATATTTACATTTATATATAATATAAATGATATACAACTATAAATATATATACATACAAATATTTTGTTTTTAAAAACAGTATGTACATATATGTGTGTGTATTTATATACATAATAAATATACAGTACACACACATATAGTATGTAAACATAAACTTTTATTTTGAATGTGATTACTTGCGATTAATTGTTTTGCAGTCCTAATGAAGATATTATATGGTGCATATATTTAGCGAGATACCCTTCTCTAAAGTTAATTTTTCTAGCTGACTAATGAGTTTTTGGTCACCAAATATGTTTTTTTCTAAAGTAAATGTGACGTTACCGGATATTGTTAACAAGCTGTTGTACTGACGTCTCAATTGGTTGAAACACTGATTACATGAGACAAGATACAGATTTGGCGGCGCCACAGAGATCTGTCTCTCAACATTAAACAGCAATAAAAAACAACATTTAAAGTTTGAATACTGTAATAAAATAGACTGAATTTGAAATCTGAGACTTTGTTTCATATCAAAAGTAACAAAGCACAAAGCTTATTACGATTTATTGGATGGGAGGTGCACTACGTTACGTTCATTAACTTAAAACAGGCTCGACTAATCGGTTCTTGGGAATTAAGAATCGATATAGTTTCATGAAAATGAGAATCAGTTAAAATCGAGAAATCTGTATTTTTTACCTAGACCTTTTTAATCTATTGTTGAGGTCACATTAGATTTTTAGCGAAAATTTTTCAGCAGAAAAGTCCGTTGTCAATAGTGCGATGTGTTATCTGATTCTTCTGTATTTTATGTAATTTTGTGTTTCAGGGAGACATTGAGAAAGGTCTGGAGATGAAGAAACTGGTTCTGTCTGGTTTTCTGGCCAGTGAAGAGATCTATATTAACCAGCTGGAGGCGTTGCTGCTGGTGAGTACCATTGCCACAAATGTCGTCACTCACACTTCATAAGAAACCTGATGTGGGAACTTCACAGTCCTGATCTGTGTGACACTATGTGGAGTGTGTGTGGAGTGTTAGAATGCTGAATACCAGTATTTGAGGTAAACAGGCCGTTTGTCTTATTTTATTTTATACTTCCAAAACAATGCCCCTTGCAGTTTGTACTACTTTAAGACTATGCTTTTAATCCAAATAACCCCGGTTTGATTGGATTTAAGTGTTTGTTTAGAATAAATTCACTCTTATATTTTATTTTTTTAAAAAAAAAAATGGGAAAAAGCAGGTTTTCCTCAATATGGCTGCTTAGAGTGCAGCGTAAAGAGCATGCGTACACTATTTATAGAAAATGCTGAAATCTAATGTCTACCAGTACTTTGTTCCTCTGTTTGAACGTGTCATTTCCTGCCAGTCTTTTTTTTTAAACTGTTGTTCAGTGCATTCATTCTGTGCAATAATGTATCACAGCGGTCAAAGCAGTATTATCTTGCTTTGCCATTATTTCTAATCATGGTCTAATGGAAGCTGAATCAGAATGGGATTTCTAGATCATTCATTGAGACTGATAAGAGCAAACGCAGAGCAAAAAACTAAAATAAACCCCTGAGATGAACAAAGGCTTCCTCTCTCCAGGTATTAAACAAAACAAACTAGTAACCACTGAAATCCACTGTGAGTATTTTTTTAGTGTGCTAATTATGCCAGACACACACTGTGCCACCTGCTGTTACAGTCTTTTAAGGAGCACCTGGATATCTCCTGTCTGAGTTTAAGTAAACCTGCTGATGAGTTAAGTTAAAGTGGACTTGGGTCTTTATATACTTCTGCTCTCTGCTGCACACTTCCCGTCCAAACATTACTCAGCACTTTGGACCCGCAAGGAACATAGCTATGAATACTGTGGCTGAGCGGATTTATAAATGGGCAAGCACACATTTATTCATCTTCTCCAATCATTTCTTGAAATGACTGAGGGGAACATGATTTCTGTCTTGCTGACGTCGGATGTCTGGCACTGCTGATAAGATTGTCAATATCCAGTAATGTGTTTTTTGATAGAGACCACTCCACGGAATAGCCAAGTGCACTTCCAAAACTTTATCTGTCAAAGATTTACTTTTACACCACTGTTCAGAAGTTCATCAAAACTCATGAAATAACACATGAATGTATGATCAGAGTTTCTGTGGCTCTTAGAAAGGATTGAATTTTTTGGCTTTTAGTATGAATATGTTAGCTTTAAGGTTGTCAGTAAGCTAGTGTGTTTCAAAACAGTGACAAAATTTCCATTTAAAAGATAAAAACATTAAAAACGTTAAACATATTGTCTCACTTTCGCCAATATGGATCAAGTATTTTAGCACTTTAGCTTTTCATCAAACTTTCTGTCCAATCAAATGCTCTCTAGAATCCTAAGCGTCCCACCCCCTACACTTTAAATAGATGCTGAAGCTGCAGCTGAAATTGGTCACTTGTTCACAGAATTAGTGTTTTCTGTACGGTAAGTGGCACGTAGTGCACTATATAAGGGATAGGAACGATTCAGACAATGTAAATGCATTCTGTTGGGTCAAATGAAGTCTGGTTTCACTTTGTGTCACCTGAATCACCTTAGCGCGAACACAGTCTGCTTTGGTCCAGAGACTAGATGGCACGTAGCGGATACTGTGGGTGAGTCAGCGCAGACCACAAAACGTATGGGACCCATTTGAATTCTACACAGAATTATATATAGCATAGCGATATGGATGAGATTGTGGCTGTCATACGCTGCCAAATGTTGCTTTACCCAGCTCAACAGCTCTGGCCGAAGGTGTGATATAAACAAAACACTACTGGCTATTTTAAAAATGGGACAGGGCTGCTTGATATGTCCCACCCTGTCTTCCTGTTTCAGTTAAAATTATGTTAACGCATAGAATAACGTGGTGTGTTTCAAAGCACTTCAGTGGACCTTTAAATGACCCTTCAACAAATTAAGGCCTTAAAATATCATTGCATTGAAGCTGAAAATCCTAAATTATAAAGTCACTGCATTAAATGTTGCTTACATGGCTAAGAATTAATATCTTCCTCAGTGTTTTTGTTTTGTCTTCCAGTACAAATATCTAAACATCCTTAAATCAAGATAAATTCACTGGAGATGCAAAATAAAGATATAAAGTCTTATGCTTAAAACAAGAACAACTAACACTTGTTTTGAATTATGTAGATTTTTATGTTAAGCATGATTTTTGCAGTTAATCCATGCTTTTTGAATTTTCTTTGGTCTTAAAAACATCTTTAAAAAGTCTTACATGTACCTTAATTAAACAAATTAAGGAATCCTTCATTTGTGTTCCAGAGATGAATGAACGTTGTAAGGGTTTGGAATGACATGAGCGTGACTAAATTATGACAGTAGAGCTGAAGTACAATGTTTATCACACCAAATTTTAGCAGATTTCAATTATTTGTCCTGGTGTGAACAGGTCTTTCTCTATATCAAATTCAGGGTCAAACGCCTTTGACAGGTAGTGTACAAATTAATGAAGTTAGCTCACAGAAGAGCTTCCAGAAGAGTTTGTAATTAAATCCTTCTCTTCTGGTAAAGGATGGAATTCGGTGACTACCACAGTAGTAAAGATCATACAGTGTTCAGACTGCAAACTGTGAGAGGTTGCGTATGTGGTCAACGGTCTGACTCCAGGTCAGGGAATTTCATTAAACACGCTGTTACTGAGTGACACATTTAACTCTAGATACCCTCAGGGTGATGATTCCTGAAATTGGTGCTATTTGCTGCTTTAGATTAACTGTAACCAAAAGTTAACCAAAAGGGTCCAAGAGATGCTGCTTCAGCAGTAGTGGATTATTTTAGACTTCCTTGTGTTGTTTTACTTAAAACATGACTCATTTGTCCTAAAGCTCAGTTAAAGACCATGTGGTGTTTTGTGGCTTTTAGTGTGTCATTTCTGGTCTATGTATATGATAGTGTAGTCCTAAAAATGACTATATTGACTTCTATGACAAATGTGCACTTTGGGTTTTTTGGGGGGTTAGTATGGAATTTTTTTGTTTATTTGTTTTTGAAAGAAAGTAATATACTTTTGTTTATTATATTTATCCAAAGTAACAGTATAGACATGTATAATGTTATAAAAGATTTCTATTTCAAATAAATCGTTCTTTTGAATTTTTAATTCATCAAAGAATCCTGGTTTCTGCAAAAAGTATTAAGCAACTTTCAACACTGACAATAATGAGAAATTGGTGTTTCTTAAACACCAAATCAGAATATTAAAATTTCTGAAAGATCATGTGACACTGAAGTCTAGAGTAATGGCTGCTGAAGATTCAGCTTTGCTATCACAGGAGTAAATTAAATTTAACCCCATTTTTATATAAATTATATAAAAATTATATACATTTTTTTATATAAATGTTAAAATATGACTGCATTTTTGATCAAATAACTGCAGCTTTTGGTGACACTGGCACATATACACACCAGCTAAATTCGGTTGTCAGTTCTCCTTTTACTCCTTAATCGCTTTCTGTACACACGTTTCACTAAAATGTGGGAGTGACAACCGCATTCGACAACCACATTAACTCCCTGAAAAATACAGGTAATAAAAAACACATTTACAGACTCTACGCAGTGTGTACGGAACTGAACTGAGCATGAATGACTCAATCTTTTTAACATTATATTACAATAGAAATGAAAATTTGTGTAAGTTTTTCTCTTTTGGGAAAATGGCCAAAGCATTATCAGTGGCCAAAAAAAAATGGCCAAAGCATTGATCCAATGAAATGCTCACATTAACAAGCTGCAAATCATCACGATTTGTGACTGTGATGTAACAAAAGGTTATGGGTGATTTTAAAAGAAACAGGCTTTGATGTCCCGCCCAAACATCCTGCTATAATCAAAAATACATCAATACAGGAAAGAAAAACTGCACTCTTCAAGCAGTATCGTGATGCGGAGAAGAGCAACTTGAGTCATGCTGATCTGAAAATAACCATCCTGCACTTTAACACAGCGTTATCAACCCTGAAGAAAGAAATGAAAGCTAACACACATGAACACATGTGCTGTGAAATAGTTCTTTTGCTCTCATTTGTTCTTTGTTCATATGCTTTCTCCATTGCAAGTGCAAAGGAAATGAATGTTAATCGATGCATCAATTCACAGGAAGTGGAGAGGGAAATTTACACAACACTACTTGAATACTACATGAATTTTGGCTGAACTAAATGCATCGTAAAAGACTTAGTGGTTTAATTCAGTTTAAATCACATCAGGAGTGGTTGCTAGGCAGTTGTTTGTGGGTATAAAGTGCACAAGATGCAACAGTTACATTGTCATGATCAGGAGTGACACAACCAGACCACATGTATTTTCATGTTAAACCTCAGTCATTTATAAGTAAATTTAAGGGTTTGGAAAGTATGGAAACTTATTGCTTAACATGTACATTTATTGCTTGATATATAAATACATGTGAGTAGTGAACATGCTGACTAATTCATCTCTTCCTCTCTCTCAGCCCATGAAGCCTCTTAAAGCCACAGCTACTACATCAAAGCCTGTGCTGACAATGGAGCAGATTGACACTATTTTCTTCATGATCCAAGACATCTTTGAGATCCATAAGGAGTTTTATGATGCTCTTTCTCCCCACATTCAGCAGTGGGATGAGAAGGTCACTGTCGGACATCTCTTCCAGAAACTGGTGAGTCCACCTGCCACATTGTGTCCTGCCAGACACACCGTTCAAAGGCTTTAGATGGTATTTCTAAATACAGTGAACTCTCTGTTTAGAGTCAGTTAAAAAAAAATACCGTTATTCATCAATAAATTGATCAAGATTGACAGTAAATATATTTATAATGTTACAAAAGATTTCAAATTCAAATAAAATGCTGTTCTTTTACACTTTTACATCAGAGAATTCTGAAAAAAAGTATCATGGCCTCCACAAAAATATTAAGTAGCATAACTGTTTTTAGTATTTATAACATTTATAATAATAATATGAAACAAATCAACATATTTCTGATTTCTGAAGAATCATGTGACACTGAAAACTGGAGTAATAGCTGCTAAAAATTCAGCTTCGCATCACTGGAATCAATTACATTTGAAAATATCTTGAAATAGAAAGCAGTTGTTTTAACCTGTAATAATATTTCACAGTAATAATATTGCTATTACAATTTTTTCTGTATTTTAGATCAATAAATGCAGCCTCGGTGATAATAACAGGTGTCTTTCAAAAACATAAAAGGGGTCATTAAATGAAGAATCAAAATGTTCTTGATATTAATTAGCCAATTCTTTTTTTATCCTTCTGAAAGCCCAGATTTTAATAGAGATCTATTATGCCCCTTTTTACAAGATGTAATATAAGTCTGAGGTGTCCCCAGAATGTGTCTGAGAAGTTTCAGCTCAAAATACCCCACAGATCATTTATTGTATCATTTTAAAAAAGGCCTATTTTGTGTGTAAACAGAAACATGCTGTTTTCATGCATGTCTCTTTACAGGGGTCATCGGATGCAAAGTTCACTTTTACATGTTGTTTGAACATTAATGTGTGTTTGTCATTATCTACACTATAATGATAAAAATCCATGCAGTGTTTTTTAATTAATCTGTAAAAATAATATCCCCTTTTTCAAATCGAGACAAAGGCTGCTCCCACGATAGTTGATTGACATGAGCATCTTACCTCAGACTCGCCTTATATTAGCTGTTTTGATGCGGGAGCAGGGATGTAAGTTAGACAAGAATATCTCAGATTGAGCGATTGAGGTGTTGTGTTGCTGGATGTAATAATGAACGTAGTGGTCATCATTTACTCCCGACATCTGAGCCGCTGAAGATGCAGTGGATTACATTTATTTGTGAAGGGAATGTGCCTCCCGATCTACATAAATGCGTCTATGTTCACGCAAATCACTCGTGATCCAGCTTCACCTACAGCAGATGTGAGTATAAGGTTTTTTTATGAAACTCTGCAATCACCTTTCCTAATAACGTGCTAGTTAGCAAGTTTCATGGCTAAACGCGCTAAATGCGGCTAAAGTAAACAGGCTCGTCACTCCACAGAGAGAAGAGAGGGGCGGGGCAAGCAGAGCTCATTTGCATATAAAGGAGCAATCTATCAGAATGGGCTGATTTTTGCAGAGCTCATTTTGACAAGGTAAATATGGTGTTGTTTTACACAACCATTGAGAATTTTTAACCAAAGCAGTTCTCTTTAAAGTTCTATTTAATCTCTTATTGCACTTAAATTGTCAAATATGCACAAGTTTATGTTAAAAACACCCAGGAGAAAAACAGAAACATTTGGTTATGTCTGTGAAGGTAAATAGCTGGGAAAGAAATCATGTTTAAATTAGATCTGTGTGGCAGCGGTGTAATATACAGTAAATAAATCAATAAATCCACTGCTCTCTTGTCTCCTCTGAGGCTGGGACTCTAAATAGTGTTCTGTGCTTGTCTGTGCAGTCAACAACAACAGTTAGCATGCTTTGCTCACACTTTTGCCATGGCGTTAGAACTGATACACCGTTGTCACTTGAGAAAACACAATGGCGGTGCCTTGGGTAAAAATGTGCAGATTAAAGAGGCCTTAATAGTGTAATGAGATCCGCTTTCTACATCATGGGGGGAGTGAAATCTGAGTGGCATTTTCTGGTTTGGTAGATGCACTGGGGACCCATTTATAGCACTCAAATATGGAAAGTCAGATTTTCATGATATGTCACCTTTAAATCAGAAGTGTCATGACACCACAGTTTCCCTTCGGCACGCCCTTTAACATGCACTAAATATAATGCTAAAATCAACACTTTTCAGCATAATTTAACCTTTAAGAGTTCCACATATAATGCTTATTTCGTACGTAAAGATGTTAGTCAATCATACGGTGTAATTTTGGGTTTAGTCTTTACTTGGGATTAGTCTTTACTTTTTAAACCATCTGTGAGAATTTATCTCTAGCATTATATATTGATCTCTCTTTATACTGGTATGTACTGTATATGTGCTTATCTAGAAAACAATATCTTGCACTACTTTGACTGCAGAAGTATAAAGGAGCATCTGTTGAGACTGAAAGAAACAGCAGAGAGGAGATGCCTAAGTACTGCCCCATGAAAATGAAACACTCAGCTCTTTTTAGGCCTGTGTGTGTATGTGTGTTTACATGAAACTAGAGAAACGGACACTCCACATGTCTATGATGACTATAAAGCTGTCTAGGTAGACAGCTGACTAGGGATATGCCAATGTGTGTCTTACTGACAGACTCTAGATGGAGTACAGCGCTACGCTTTTGTGATCTGTGGAAAATCATTTTTTCCTTTTTATGTGCTGCATGTTGGAAAAATCTGTAAGATTTTGAATGTTTTTTTAAAGAAGCCTTTTCTGCCCATCAAGGCTGCATTTATTTAATTACAAAACAGAAAAAAAATGTAATTTTGTGAAATATTATTGCTATTTAAAATACTGGTTTTCTATTTTAATATACTTTAAAATAAAATTTATTCCTGTGATGCAAAGCTGAATTTTCAGCATCATTAATCCAGTCTTCAGTGTCACATGGTCCTTCAGAAATTATTGTAATATGCAGATTTATTGTCAGTGTTGGAAACTGTTGTGCTCTTTAATATATATATATATATATATATATATGTGTATATATATAAAACCTGTGATACTTTTTTCAGGATTCTTTGATGAATAATAACAGCATTTATTTAAAATATAGTGTATATTGTTAGAAAAGATTTCTAATTTAAAGTTTGGGGTCAGTACAAAAAAAATGAATTAATACTTTTATTCAACAAGGATGTATTAAATTGACAAAAAAAAGTGATAAAGACTTCTGAGTAAAGATTTTTATTGTTAGAAAGGATTTCTATTTTGAATAAATGCTGTTCTTTATAACTTTTTATTCATCAAAGAATCCTGAAAAAGTATACATTTTAAATAAATAAAAAAATAAGCAGCACAACTGTTTCCAACATTAATAATAAATCAGCATATTAGAATGACCTGATGTAATGCCTGATAGAAAACTGTTATTTTAAATTGCATAATAATGTTGCTTTTTTCTCGTTTTTGATCAAATAAATGGAACTTTCATAAGCATAAGAGACTTTTTTAAAAAACATTAAAAATCCTACTTATGCCAAAATTTAGAATGGAAGTATATATCTAATACATAAAATATACTTTATTTCTGTGATGTTAAAGCTGAATTACTTTAGTCCAGTGTCACATGACCATTCAGAAATCTTTCTGTGGTGCTCAAGAAACATTTCTTATTTTCAATGCTGAAAACATTTGTGCTGCTTAACATTTTTGTGGAAACTGTGATCCATTATTTTCCCCTTTTTTTCTCTCTGATGAATCAAATGTCCATAGGAACAGCATTTATGTGAAATGGAAATCTTTTGTGAAATGACAAATGTTTTTACTGTCCCTTTTGATCAGTTTAATACATCTTAGTTGAAGAAAATGACTAATTTCTTAAAAAAAAAAATTAATCCAACCTGTTTAACTGTAGTGTGAGTTAAATAAAACCAGGAATATGCTATACTCTAACTCAGAGCTAAAGGCGTGATGCAAAATATTAAATTTTATAATTTGATCAGTTAACATTTATTAAGGGTCATGAGAAATGCGAATGACAGGTTATTTCTGTACAGTTAAAAGTCAAGTGGGCCTCATCATTTTATATCAGTCATCAAGCTGATTGATATAAAATATTTTTTTTTTGACAATATTTGATGTCTATCTCAATGATTATGGATTTTCTGCATGACTTGTAAATGTGATTTCCCCTTCCAGTTAGAGGAACCATATGAGGCTTAAACAAGTGTTGTTGCTAAGCAGATTTCAAATGTTTAATGCCCAAAAAATAAGTCTAGTTAAAATTGTCCAGTTATTTTTTCCACTCTTCATCACAAAATGAATGCAAAAATTAATTAATTACATTTATTATCACCAAAATAACAAACTACATAGTAAAACTGCTATACATTAATTAGAAAACAGAACTGCTCAGATAAAAAAAAGCACAAATCTTTTTTTGTGCAGTTAAATTAATTGTTCCACTCTGGATGAATTTTGTTAGTCTTTACCCAGCATGCTTTACTGCTCATCATTACAGGTTACACTTCATTTATCTCCTGAACCAAACACCAGATGGCAGGAGGTTATGAAACAAGACTTTTCTGAAAGATTTTTCTCCATGCACACACACACACACAAGCACCTGTGATTAGTACAACATTGCGACAGTGGTTGAGTTAGCAGATGGAGTAATTACAGTCTCCCTATTGCTCTAGAAACTCAGTGAAGAGGAAAAGAAGCATGAAAGACTAAGACTAAAATGGACAAGAAGAAAAAAGTTCTCTGTTTGAACAGAAGGAAAGGTTTAGGATGAGCAAATCCAGACGGAGTTGATTGGAGGCAGAGTTTCTCTCTATTAGTCACCCTTCACTCTTTCTTTCATTCTCTCTCTCACTCTCCCACTCATTAGCTCTGCACTTCTCTTCCCACCAATGTTCCTCTCTTCACCTCGTCTTTGTGACGTGCGCGTGCGTATCAGAGCTCGTCTGTGAAAAGTCAGAGCGCTTGATGCGGGGTTGCTAGGCGACGAAGGCATGTTCGTGTGATGTGTTGTGTTCCAGACTTCTCTCGAGCAGCGGGAAAGAGGAGCATGCTGGGATGGAGATTGAGAACACAGGGTCTCATCATGCAGTTCTCACCTCAGGGCACAAATATAAAGCAATCCATAATTGTACCTAAGCCAGGAATCACAGCAGAGAAGACAGGTCATAAGACAATAGTACGAGAAAAGAGCTAGAGGCCAAGTCAGAATTTGATCTTCTAAGATCTTCTTACTTTGTTAAAATCACCATAGTCTAAATAATTCGTTAAACATTTAATTCCACAAACCTTGGAAAATTCAGGTAAAACAGCTTTTTGATCTTCTGAAGTGCACATTGTATTATAAGTGCACAAGTTATCTAAGCCATGTGGATGTGGACAGAAAAGTTAGTCGATCGCTTGAAACACTTTGATTGAGCAACTTCAAATTATGCTGCTGTGCTGCATCCAGTTGCAAAAACACGAATAAAAATATTTGACATTGTGGGACATTTTTATTCGTGTTTTTAACAATATCATTGTTTTTCAAATTTCCATATTAAAGGATTACAGAATCAAGAAGTTTTTAGCTATCTAAAGTATATATCTGTTTATTTGACAGGTCATATATATTGATTCATTTCCGTTTATATCAGTGAATATTATATAAAATTGATATAAAATTAACAACGATTGTTATGCTTTTGTTACTTACTATCTTTAAATTAAATAGTGTAGTATCATATACTGTACACTGCCATTCAAAAGTTTGGGATCAGTAAGATTTTGAAGTCTCTTATGCTTGTCAAGGCTGTATTTATTTGATTAAAAATACACTGTAAAAAAAATGGTGGTTTAAACTTAAAATAATTACCCCACTGACTTAAAATTTTTGTCAAAAAAAAAAAAAAACTAAAAGTTTAGTCAACAAATATCTTAAGTTGTCACTTAGTTCAACTTAATATTTTAAGTTGACTAAACTTATTTGAGTTGACTAAACTAAGGCAGTGAGGTAACTATTTATTTTAAGTTGAATTTTTTTTACAGTGTACAGGAAAAAACTGTAATATTGTGAAATATTACTGCAATTTCTAATATTGGTTTCATATTTTATTATGCTTTAAAATATTATTTATTTCTGTTAAACACAGTTCCAGTGCAGCAATTCATATGAAATTTTGATCAGACATTGGTATTAACTCAAGAAATCTGCACAGATAAAGAAATCATAATATTACAGTCCATAAAAACAATTGAACGACAAAGGAAAAATGCACTGAATGCAGTAACAAAAAAGCAGTACACCAAGGCAAGACAAGGCTTTAAAGGAGAAGTCCACTTCCAAAACAAAGATTCACATATAATGTACTCACCCCCTTGTCATTCAAGATGTTCATGTCTTTCTTCAGTCGTAAAGAAATTGTTTTTTGAGGAAAACATTTCAGCATTTTTCTTCATATAATGGACTGATATGGTGCCCCGATTTTGAACTTCCAAAATGCAGTTTAAATGTGGCTTCAGACAATCCCAAATGCGGTTGTAAACGATCCCAGCAGAGGAAGAAGGGTCTTATCTAGCGAAACAATCAGTTAAAAAATTAATTTAATAAAGTTAATAAAAGTTAAAAAAAAATACAATTTAAATACTTTTTATTCTCAAATGCTCGTCTTGCCTCGCTCTCATTGAACTCTGTGTATTCTGGCTCAAGACAGTTAGGGTATGTCGAAAAACAATCTTATTTTCTCTCTCAACTTCAAAAATCATTTCAAAATCATCCGACACCCTTAACCAAAAAGGTAAAAAACAGCGATATAGGGCGATTTTGAAGTTGAGGGAGAACATGAGATGGGAGTTTTTGGACATACCCTAACTTTCATAAACCGAAAAAAAAAAACAGTCCAGGCAGAGTAAGACAGGATGAGCGTTGACATTAAAAAGTATATAAATTGTATTATTTTTATTAAAATAACTGATCGTTTCTCTAGATAAGACCCTTCTTTCTCGGCTGGAATCATTTACAACCACATTTAGGATCAGTTAAAGCCGCATTTAAACTGCATTTTGGAAGTTCAAAATCGGGCACCATATCAGTCCATTATATGGAGAAAAATCCTGAAATGTTTTCCTCAAAAAACATAATTTCTTTATGACTGAAGAAAGAAAGACATGAACATCTTGGATGACAAGGGGGTGAGTACATTATATGTGAATCTTTGTTTTGGAAGTGAACTTCTCCTTTAAACTTTTTAATGTGTTGTAATATGATGCTTTCTTTATCTGTGTGGATTTCTTTTTCCTGGTCAAAATTTAATGTGAATTGCTGTATTGGAACTGTGTTAAAAGTTAAAAAGTAAAAAAAAAAAAAATGTTGACATGTTGCATACTTACAATATTTCCCCCCTTACTGTATTTGCCATTGTATCAATTAACCACCAATCTGAAAGATGAATACAGCTTTGAATCATTTAAATTATTAAGAACAATTTTACATTTTATTTCTCATTTAATTACATACAATCAACTGTTAATCACTTTACAAATTCAGTTATTGTTTAAAGATAGAAAATAGGGGTTGACTGATATGTTTTTCAGGGCCGATGACTGAAAAACTGATACCGATGAAGTAGAATGATAACCAATATTTTGAACCGATATATATGTCTGGTGTCAAAATTAAGAATAATAAGGGCTCTGACAAAAGCTTTCTTTTAATGCTTTTAAATGCTGTTTTAAAAATGACTGATACTGGTAGCCATTAAAATATTTTATATATATCGGCACCGATAATTGGTTAACCTCTAATAGAAAACATTTAGGAAACATAGCGACAGCATTGATACATTTAGAGACGAGTTTGAAAGGAAACTAGTCTTTGTTAGATTTCCAAAAAAACCCAAAAAAACAAGAATCTGGCACACAGTGCTTGAGAGCTCCTGGAATAGTATTAAAAATTCTACAGATGGGTAGAATGCTTATGCTTGTAATACTGCTATCCACTTACAGACACCTCATTTTGAAAGTTAAATTTTGGCTGGTTAACATCAAATCGTTTCTCTGTTTGAGTATCTTGACCAACCAGACACGTCAACTTAGGCTTAATAAATGGTGTGAGTTTGGGTTTGCTGACCCAAGACAGATGGAGGAGTGTTTGTGAGAACATTGTGAAAACCATTTTTTTTATTTGTGCTATTCCTTTTGATGAGGCTAGTGCTGAAGAAATGACACGCTTTAATATGAGACCCCAGGATGATTGTGCTTCACTCTGCATGGGCATCATAACAGTTCTTCATGTTCCTCTGACTGTTATTAGAGCAAATGATCTGAAGTGGTGTGATGAATCCTGCTTTAAACTTCCCATCTTTCGGTCTCCAGAGCTCTCAGCAGAAGCTCTGTTGTCTGTATCTCATGTCTTATCCTGAGGATGAACTCGCTGCAGCAGAAAGCGTCCACTGTGAACACACTTTGATGAATGTTCTAAGAGGTCTACAGATGAAATGAATGTTTCAGCATTGCCATTTTTCAGTCTCTTTCATCCCGCTGTGTCTCCAGCCTCTAGTCCTTCCATTCTTTTCCTCCTCTTCTCTGAGGTTTTCCCATACCATCACCTTTCTCTCTCTGTCTCTGTGTTTGTATTGCATTTAACCCCTGGTTCTTCTGATTGTTTTCTCAGGCCAGTCAGCTTGGTGTGTACAAAGCCTTTGTGGACAACTATAAAGTGGCAGTGGAGACGGCGGAGAAATGCAGTCAGGCCAACAGCCAGTTTCAGAAGATCTCTGAGGTGAGCTCATCTACCACAATACACTATAGTATACTTTAGTAATGAGGTGGAGCCAATATTTGAAATGGTCAGGAATTGGCCATTGTCCAGTCATTGATCCGTATTAAATGTTCCCCAATGTGGATTAAAATCTGTATCTAATATTTTAATATTGAAATATGAAATGATAGATGATCGATTACTTTTAAATATGAAACTAAAACTGCCAGTAGGCCTAAGTGGTGCCAAGTTACTGCCTTAGTGAGTCTTAAGAAACCAATTTGTTCAAAATGGCGAATTTATTTAGGAACTAAGCATATAGCTGTCTGAAATTGCTCACTCATTCAACCGTTCACTAATCCCTATATAGTGTATAGCAGTTGAGTGCACTATATCAGAAAGAAGTGAACAAAATGAAGTAAATTAATTCGGACGATTTGTTTTATAATGCTTATGTTCATAATCGTCTTTGCCGATATCCGATATGTCAGTATTTTTGGCCGATGCCGAGACCGATGTATTTTCTTTTGTTTGGAACCAACGCTCAGTTTTTTTGGTTAGTTTTTAACAATTTGTTAGAATTAAATAAATAATAATGAAGTTCTTTTATAATGACAGTACATTGAAGCTTTGAAAATAACTACAAAAAAACTATATATCAATTGCTGCTTTTTTTTTCTTCAGAAAAATGCAGTGGTAACATTAACATTTTATCTTAATATGTAACATTTGTAGATCTAAAGCAAAAGAAATCCAAAAAATATTTTAGAGCTCCTAATTTGTTTAAAAAATGTAACATATTACACAATTATTTAATTTAGTGTCGTGTTTGTGAATTTTTATTTTAATTTTTTTTTTTATTTATTTATGTAAGCTATAGCTTCTGATTGTTAAATCAAAACACTCTTGATTTTATCGACATCAGTTTCTGCTTTATTTAATCAGAACCACAGTCTAAATGTTATTTGTGTTTTTTACTTTAATTTTATTAGAAGTTGGGCAACAGCGCCCCCTATGGAATTAAAACTCCTTACCTAAGGGCATTAGTACCCAGGGGAGGCTGCTGCTGCCACTGAACCTGCTATTACTGTTTACTCTATCACACACCAAATGCATTCAATCTGTAATGCATTCTCAGATTAAATGCAGGTCAAAAAAGCACACTCATTTAATAATGATTTATGTGTTTTGTTTTTTTAGATGAACAATGGTTCTGTAACTATTTTCATTGGCAAAATAAATCAAAACTACAACGTCGTGTAGTTTGTGTGCCATGTTAAAAAAATGCAAAAATGCAAAATTACAAGATTAAAGTTGTAATATTTCAAGATTTAAGTTGAAATTATGAGAATGAAGTCATAATACTATGAGAATAAAGTCAAAGTGTTTTGAGAATAAAGTCAAAATGTTTAAGAATAAAGTCAATTACGAAAATTAATTTGTAGCAATTATGCGATTAAAGTATATTATACGAATAATATTTTGAGAGTATATACAAGCTTATTGAGCATTCTTAAAACATTTAAACTTTATTCTACAAATTTTGATTTTATTCTCGTAATATTTTGACTTTATTATTGTAATTTCTAATTTATTCTCTAAATATTAGGACTTCAATCTTAGATTAGTATTTTTTTTTTTTTAATGTGCCACTAAAACGCCATCATACAAAACCGATATTTACAGTGTGTCTAAAATATAAGTAACTTAAAGGGATAGTTCACCTAAAAATGAAAAATTCTGTCATTAATTGCTCACCCTCTTGTCATTCTAAACCTGTAAGACATTTGTTCATCTTTGGAACACAAATTAAGATATTTTTATTGAAATCCGAGAGCTTTCTGACCCTGCATAGACAGCAATGCAACTGACACGTTCAAGGCCCAGAAAGGTAGTGAGGACATTGTTAAGATAGTCCATGTGACATCAGTGGATCAACCTGTAATTTTATAACGCTATGACAATGCTTGTTGTGTCCAAAGAAAACAAAAATAATGACTTTATACAACAATTTCTTGATTAAACATTGCAAGCTGTGATCTTTTTTAACAGCATATTTAACAACAGAGTTCTCTGTATGCTCTTTAAAACTTTCAGATATTTATTATATACATGTAACATATCCATTACAACATTAGTGCTGTTTTGCTTATTTGAACAAACCCCAACAATGAAATGGGTAAAAATCCCATAGACTTACATTGGAACCACCCAGCCATATAAACACCCCAATGTATTACGCGGGGCATTTACACACCGAAGCAACTGCATAGCAATGAGTTAAAACTACTCAGGACATCTTAGAAACTGCATAGCAACACTATTGCAAGGCATTTACATCACTTACTGTACATCTAATTAAAATCATCAGCATGGTGCATTTACTCACACACACAGATCCACGAGAAGCCTTCCGCCGCATCACATTTCTCTTCATTATTCCATACAGGAAGTATTCGTCACATTCTGCTGCATGAGCCAGACGTGAGTTCTGTATGTGTGTGTGCTTGTATCTGTGTATATTTATAGTGAGAATCTTCTCTGTTGACAGAATCTGAAAGTTAAAGGTCCTAAAGAATCCAAGGACTGCACCACAAATTCCACCATGGAGGGTAAGAGCATATCTATTGATCAGTGATGTGTGTGTGTATGTGTGTGTGTGTGTGTGTGTGTGAGTGATCTGCATTTACAGAGCCTGGTAGAATGTGAGCTGATGTGTCGATTCATTGAGAGAGTGGGTGGTTATGTATGAATGAGTGAACTGTGAGCGGTGTCACTTTAAGAATGAGTTCAGCTCTGCATCTTCCTACTTGTGTATGCAGCATCCACAACTCAAATGTGTGTGAGTGTGAGGAAGAGTGCGTGCTTGCTCATTCTGAGTGTTTTGGAGAGCGGGAGAGTCTCTCTCTCTCTCTTGCTCTCGCTCTCTTGCTCTCTCGCTGTCTTGGTGGTGTTTGTGAGGGATGGATAAAAGGGGGTGCTGAATGAGAAGGAAGTAGTGAGAAAGCAGTTAGAGAAGACTGCAGGATCAGTGGAAGTTTGTCATGGAGGTTCTGTTGGTTCTCCGACTGTGTTGTAACTGCACCTACGGTAACTATATTGCGTTTTAATGCTTTGATAATCTGACTGACTTTCGATTTTTGATTGTTGTGCAGTTTGATTTAAGAATTTATTTTGTGTCCATGGTTTCTAATCAGAAGATTGAACCATTCTAGTGATCTGCTGGTAAACAGGTCTGATCTGATTTCAGTGCACCAGGGTGTCTTGTAATTGTGCATGTGCTCTGATATTCCATCGCGGTTGTAGGACCTCGAGTGTAACGGCACTTATAGTACAGATAATTCCAATTCTGCTATTGACTGGTCAATAATGCATTCCAGCAGTGCTAAAATATGCAATATAGTAACAACAGTAAGTGTGTACTTTATATGACTGCATGGTGCATATGGGGATCATTTATTAATCTTAGTTGACACTGTCAGATGGAGGATGACATGTAATATATAAGCTTAAAAGCTTCTGAAGCTTATGAAAACTGACGTCTTCATTTTTTCATGTGTTGTTCCTCATAATGCACTTCAGCCATGGCTGTATTCATAATATAGCACAACTTATCATAACTTATTACTTAAATATGCACTCGACAAAGTGTTTGACTGAAAGAATGTGTGAGATCCATGTGGAAAGAGTCGATTGGGTTTGAAACCCAATGGGAAATATGGTCAAATTTAATTTCCAAATGAATAACTGGAACTGCTCACACTGCATCAGATTTCTTTTACACGCTGTTTTGTGCAGCGTTGAGCCTTATAACCAATCAAATTGATTAATTGAATTTGGGAATGCACTGGCCAATCAGAGGCACTTAGATTATTCAGCGCTTAAAGCGCCAGTGCTGTGTTGATCACACACACTCACAAATTCCCTCATCATAAACAACACAGTGCAGATATGTAAATAGCTAAAAGATTAGTTTTGTAGATTTACTGATTATAACGTGTTTTTGCATAATGTGCAATAGACTAGATTATATAGACTACTACGTTCCTGACCAAAATGTTTGTCTGTGAAGCCAGAATTTGACATGCCCAAAACACAGACATAAAACAAAAATGTTTTTATGTGGTTTTCTATATTGATTTTAAAGGAGAACTCCACTTCCAGAACAACAATTTACAAATAATTCACACACACCCTTGTCATCCAAGATGTTAATGGCTTTCTGTCTTCTGTCGTAAAGAAATTGTTTTTTGAGGAAAACATTTCAACATTTTTCTCCATATAATGGGCTGCTATGGTGCCCTAATTTTGAATTTCCAAAATGCAGTTTAAATGCGGCTTCAAACGATCCCAAATGCGGTTGTAAACGATCCCAGCCGAGGAATAAGGGTCTTATCTAGCGAAACGATCGGTTATTTTTATTTTTAAAAATACAATTTATATACTTTTTAATGCCAAATGCTCGTCTTGTCTTACTCTGTCGAAAATCTCCCATCTCATGTTCTCCCAAAATAATTTGAATATCTATTTATAATAGGGTAATGCAGAGAAAACAATGTTGATAAACTGCAACTAACCTATAAAAGCACCTATAACAATTAACTGTACAGTATTGCATAGTACATAAATATAAATTTTTAATAGATAGGATGCTTTATTTTTATCATTGTATCCTATACCTTTAAGTGACAGACACGCATCATTGAAGACTGTATGTTAAACTCTATAAAACAACACAAGATGAACATGAAAAATGCGACTCAAACTAAAAACACACCCATTTGCAGTGAGGATAAACACGGTTTGCACCAACCACAATGTGTTTTTTGTGGTGTACTGAATTACTAAAAATCAACAGGCATTTAGAAACCAAAATTGTAAAATTTCCTGCTTAGCTTTATGTTACTCATTTAGCATATAATAAATTGTTCTATAAATTTTACTTACACTTTACTTTAAGCCTTTATATACTGCATTAATTTTCCTTGTACTGCACCTTATAATGGTCTGTACAGTGACAGTCTCAATAATAACTGTAACCATAGTTAATATATTATAAGCATTGTTACACTATGCTTTTTAAATTCTGTTATAATTATTATAATTAATTGTTTATGACAAGATATGTATTACAATGCACATTATAAATAATTATAACGCATTCTACCCTTTAATAACCATTTATAATGCGTTATACATAAAGGCTTTAAGTAAAGCGTTACCAACAGTGACCAAATGTAAAAACTGGTTGAGGAGCACTGTAGTGAATGATAGCAGGTTGCCTTTTGACTCAGTGTTTTGTTTTATGGACATGCATTTGTGTGTGTTTGTGCATTTGTATGCATTTACACCTTTGAAGTTCCTCCTTCCACCCCAAGGTGACTGGAGGATTATCTCCCACAATGCACCAGCTGCAGTCACCACAGTGATAGATGATAGACAGATAAAAGTAGACTTTAGAATGCGCTAGTGGTGAAGACAGAGGAATAATGTTATAGAAATATTGGACCAAACATCGAAGAATTGGTCAAAATTCTCCTGTGCACTTTCTCTCTCATGCAATCAGTTTTTTTAGCATTATTTAGCTGAAATTATAGACAATCAGATGTAATCAGCCCCCTCAAGAGCTGAGCTGAATCTGTGACAGTGTAAACAAAGGATGAAATGGAGCTAATGAAACCTGAGAGAAAGTGTAAGAAGTGTGGCACTTAACGGGTACACTGTTGTAATCAGGAAGATTTGTGGAAAGCAATATAAAGTACGTCAACAAAAAAGAGGTTTGGTTTAATTTTGTCTATTTATTTTATTTTATTTTTTGTAAGTTCGGCATTTGTGATATTGATTTTAAGACGAAGAGACTTTTTTGGAATCCTGCAGTCCTTCTAATTAATAAAGTATCATGGTTATAGTCAGATAATTAAAAGATTGTTAAAACAGGTTTCCGCTACAGTCAGCTAGTAGAGTCTAGAAGTAGTCAGTATGAATTAATGTCAATATCTATGTATCGACTTTGCTAATGTTTTACACATCTCTAATGACTTCTGCCACTATGAGCAACCTGCTTTGTCTATTCATATCACAGAGTGACATGTCCTGTCCAAGACCAGATTTCAGTTCTTCTCTGTCAGACCCTAGCTGATGTGACAGAATTCCCCAAACACTTTTTTTGGTATTTAGCAAAGCATAAGAACAGACTAATATTTGTCTTGTGCAAGCATGACTCAGATGGTATCAGCCCACAGTATTTTTTTTGCAATATTTGTTTTTCTCTTCTGAGGCTAGTTATGGTGTTAGACTCATAACAGTGACATTTAGATTAAATCATCTCCCAATGACACACAACTCGCAGTGCTTTGTAATCATATATATATGTGGGTGGTCTGAGAATATATGGAAAATAGGAAGATGTTTTACTGAGTTAAAAGTTTAAAGTCTATTTTGAAGCTAATGTAGAAGTATTTTCAGTTCACACATTTGACAGTTGCATATGAATTGAAACAATTTTTTGGTAAAGAGATGCCCTCCATTCTGCTTTATACTTCTGTATATACTTTAAACAGTGTATTTTAATGTATATAATAAGGGAAAATTGTTATCGGTTGCCTTTATGGAAAGTCCCTGCGATATAAGTGTGTAATCTGTCATCTTTTATAGACAGGGATTGAAAGTGATTTCATTTGATGATTAATCACGCAATGCTGTCTTGTGTGACCTTGAAAATTGGGCCACAGACACTAAGAAAAAATATACACGTGCTACCCATGGGTGTCTACAGTGCCTTCGCTCAATCACTTGCTGCTCTCTTTCTCTCATATTCTTCTGTTCCTGCTGAATATTAAACTCTAGTCCTCTTTTTCTCAGTTCAGCAGGATGAATGTATGGAAAATCAGTAGCTCTATTGATCTAGAATGGTTTATTCTGTGACTGCGTGTGAAGGGCATCTTGAAGTGTCTACGCTGAGATGTGCTTCAAGATTGTGATTGGATGTCACAACCTGAAGCGACTGTCCTGGGCTGCATTTCTCTAAACTAAAAGCATTGTTAGTCTAAGTAGTTTATAGAGAGGACTGGTGCCAATGCTACTTAGGATAACAATGCTTTCAGGAAATGCAGCCCTGATTGGTTCCCTTTCAGATCCAATCAGCTGTGATTGGCCAGGAGTTGTGAGATGGAATGAGCTAAAATCGACTGACAAGGGACTAGAATAGAAACTGCATAGCACCAACATAAAAAACTTACTGTGCAACACTTACTGTAACCATTCATTTAGTAAAACTATCATAACAACAAACACTTACAACCACTTAACAAGACTGTGGCAACCACAAAGCACATGGTAGCATCTGCCTAAAAAGCTCCAGGACACAAAAACACGTAGCAGTCCACTAGCAACCATCCAGAACACCACAACATAGCAACACCGTAGCATCCACAAAGAACACCTCAGCAATAACCTAGAAACCATCTAGTAACACTATAGTAACCACAAACTCCACTGTAATCACAACGAACACTGTAGTAACTGCCTAGCTAACACCCACATCACCATAATCTATAGTAACCACCTTGCAATGCCCTAGCAATGACCCTGAACACCATAAACTATAGTAACCACCTAGCAATGCCCTAGCAATGACCCTAAACACCATGACCCATAATAACCACCTAGCAACAACCTTGAACACCATAACACTAGTAACGACCAAGCAATGCCCTCAATGACCCTGAAAACCATAACCCATAGTAACCACCTAGCAATGACCCTGAACACACCATAACCTGTTGTAACCACTTAGCAATGCTCTAGGAATGACCTTGAGACCTTGAACTCCATAATTCGTAGTAACCACCTAGCAACCACCCAGAACTTTATAACTCATAGCAGTTGGCTAGCAATGCCCTAGCAACCAACTAGCACACTGTAACAATCACAGAGAGCACCCTAGCAACTGCCTAGTTACCCTTCAGAACACCATAATCCATTGCAACCACCTAGCAACTAGTTAGCACACTGTAACAACCACAACAACTGCCTAGTGACCACTCAGCACACCATAACACCTAGCAATGTGCTAGCAACCAGTTAACACACTGTAACAACTTTAAAGAACACCCTAGCTACTACCTAGTGACCAACAGAACACCATAAGCACATAAGCAACCACCTAGCAATGCTGTTGCTGATGACACCATAGCAACCACAAAGAACATCCTAACAACTGCCTAGTGACCCCTCAGATAACCATAACCCATAGCAAACACCTTGCAACCCTAGAAACAAGTTAGCACACTGTAACAACCACAGAGGACACCCTAGCAACTCCCCAGTGACCACTTAAAATATCACAACTCATAGCATTCATGTTGCTTCTTGTTTCTAACACCCTAGAAACAAGTTAGCACACTGTAACAACCACAAAGAACATACTAACAACTGCCTAGTGACCATTCGAACACCATAACTCATTGCAACCACCAAGCAATACCCTAGCAACCAACTAACACACTATAACAATCACAAAGGACACCCTAGCAACAGCCTAGTCACCCCTTTGAATATCGTATTCTATAGCAACCACCTAACAATGCTCTAGCAACCAGTTAGCACACTTTAACGACCCCAAAGAACACCCTAGCAACTGCCTAGTGACCATTCCAAACACCATAACTCATAGCAACCACCAAGCAATACCCTAGCAACCAACTAACACACTATAACAATCAAAAAGGGCACCCTAGCAACAGCCTAGTCATCTCTTTAAATACCTTAATCTGTAGCAACCACCTAGCAATGCCCTAGCAAAGAATTAACACTTTGACAACAACAAAGAACACCCTAGCACCTGCCTTGTGACCATTCAGAACACTATAGCTCATATCAACCACCAAGCAATGCCCTAGAAACCAGCTAGCACACTGTAACAACCACAAAAACAACCTAGCAAATCCCCAGTGACCACTCAGAACATCACAACTCATAGCAACCACCTAGCAATGCCTTAGAAACCCCCCAACACACCATAATTCATAGCAACCACCAAGCAATGCTCTAACAACCAGTTAGCACATTATAACAACTACAAAGAACACCCTAGCAACTTTCCAGTGACCACTTAGAACATCACAGCTCATAGCAACCACCTAGCAATGCCCTAGCAACCAGTTAGCACACTCTCAACACTGTAGCAACCACAAAGAACACCCTAGCAACTGTCTAGTGACTACCTAGAACACCATAACTCAGCAACTAACAGCAACTAAATAGAAATGCAATAGCAACCTCCCAGAATGCCATAACTCATAGCAGCCAACTAGCAATGCTCAAGGAATCAACCAACAGCACCACAGTGACCACTAAGAACACCTTAGCAACATCCTAGCGATAATCCTGAACACTGTATCCCATAGCAAACGCCTTGAAGTGCTCTAGCATCCACACAGAGCACACTAACATCTTTCTAACAACTACCCAGAACAACAAAACAACCACTCGGCTAAACGCTAACACTCAGAACTTCTAACAACCGCAGCAGCTTTCCAACCACCCAAACACTGTGGCGACAAGTTTTGCATGGACAAGCAAAATTCCACAAATTTTGCCCTCAAACCACCATAGAGAATGCTGATAAAGCCCTGTAAATGCCAATGCAAATGAACACTGGCATGTGAGAGACAAGACTGATTACTCCTTTTATATATCTTAACTGATAAATGATGCTGTAGTTTTCCCTTATAAATCTAGTAGTTCACCTCACATCTCTGTTCTCCTCAAACCTTTCTCTCTCTCTACTGTAATCCGTCAGCCTTGCAGAGACTCATGGGAAATATGCCCTGTCAGAGAGCTCCGTTCTGTTGCAATGTGATTCTGTAATTAGATGAAGTGAGCGTGAGTGAGAAGGGACTGATGGGAATCATTGTCTATTAGAGTGAAAGACAGCAGGGCCACCACAGGACCTGCTGTACCCCTGTCAAACAATGAAGATGTGACTGTAGAGAATTCTCCCACTAGTGCTGTCAAAGAAATGAGAGGCAAAAGTCTTTCCTGAACATTTCTCACAGGAAAGCCTTATCTGAATGTGTGTCGGTATACTTCTCAAAACTGTGTAGCAGTGCTTCTCATGTGTACACGGTACTTTGTGGAAAACAATCTGAGTCTGACCTTGATAAGCAGCAAGCAGAACGATATTGTTGGAATCACTTTCGGAACTTTTATGCTGGTAAACATCGACAGCCAATCAGAATCCACCTGACTTTAAAGAGCATCTGCAGCTCATCCTTATAATACAAAATATAAAACAGATTTTTATCTGTATGTCTGAAATAAAATAAAAATTGTCCTATAGTGGCTAATGAATTAAAAGCCTTGCACAT
Organism: Labeo rohita; assembly: GCF_022985175.1. Lineage (NCBI taxonomy): Eukaryota > Metazoa > Chordata > Actinopteri > Cypriniformes > Cyprinidae > Labeo > Labeo rohita. The sequence goes on from NC_066873.1 coordinate 12,487,017, forward strand.
TTGATAAAATAACTTACTTCTGTATTTCAAAACAAGGTGGATAAATGGGAAAGAGTAGCGAGCTTGATTTAGCATATATGATATAAGGTGTTCATATAGCATTGCAGTGTTGAGAATCACAGATATGGCTAGGAAGGGCATGATACTGTGAGCTGACAGATATGTGTTTCCTCCTCTCTCAGTCTGTCAGCTTATTGAGAGTGTGTGGATTTACAGAGAGCTGAAGACATAAACTGAGCCTCCTCTCAGTGTTTGCATTCATTTGTCCTGGATGCTCATATTTGTGAAGTGCTCAGAGATGCTGTTATTATCCGTAGTGTCTGGCTGCTCAGTCAGCTGTGTAATAGAGTTTGGGAAAGGGTACTGTATTTCTTTCTTTCTTTTTTTTATTTTTTTTTTTTTAGAGCATTTGTATGATTGGAAGTATGAGTGTTTTGTGAGCTGAGATGCATCTTATGCAAAATGATATTTCATAACTTGTGATGACTCTATAATTCATTTTTTAATGTTTGTCTTTGCAGCTCTCCTCTACAAGCCTATTGACCGTGTCACTCGCAGCACTCTGGTCTTGCATGTGAGTCTCTTTCTCTATATATACATCTATTGATTACAAGTAATCAAGTTTAAAACAGTAAGGTCACCTTTACTAAGGCAAATGCACAGGCTGTTATGTTCCTGACATCACACACTCAGCCTGCTGTTATTCACACACATGCATGACTGACCTTGCAGTGTTTCTAGTAAATCTCTTTTTGTACTGCATGAGTCTTACAGTTCAACAAGGTTAATCAAACGTAGTAGAGATTTGGTTTCCATCAATCAAAAACAGCATGCACTTTTGATTTGTTAAATTGAAAATTGTCTTTACACGTTGATTAACACGTTGATTATTTGCATATTATCTGTGATGACATTTTGGCATGTACAGATATTCACCTGTAAACTATAACTGTGTTCTATATCATAAAGAGGCACTCCGATTACCAAATTCTGCTGTTTATAAAGATCATCATATCCTTTACAATACAGTATCAACCTGTCATACCTGCCAAATCCAGATGTCAGTAGTACACTGTAAAAAATAAAAAATACAATTTGTTGAGTCAGCTTAAAATAATTTGTTACCCTGCTGCCTTAAAATTTTAAGTTCAGTCAACTAAAATAAGTTTATTCAACTTGAAATGTTAAGTTGTACTAAGTAACAACTTAGATATTTGTGTTTGCTAAACTTAACAGATGGGTAAGTAACCCAGCTGCCTTAAAATTTTAAAATTTTAATGCCTTAAAAGTTGATTCAACTCAAATATCTAAGTTGTCACTTAGTATAATTTGACATTTCAAGTTGAATAAACTTTTTTAAATTTTTGAAAAAAAAATTTCCGAAATTTTGGGGTATTTTGGAATTTTTGAAAAACCTACTTTTGCGAACTTGTCCTAGGTTTTTTGCCCAATCGGTAGAGATGTTCCGATACCCTTTTCCTCTTCCCCATACCGAGTACTGTTCCTATACCTGGGTGTGTATCTGTATATACAGCTGCAGATTTAGTACTACTAGCCCTGTATGAACTGATGGAATTATTTTATGGTGTGCTTTAGACTTAACCCTTAATAAAACATGAACAAATACATACAGTGAACTAGAGTATTTTTATTATCTGACATACATTTGACAGTAATATTATTATTCGTTTTTGAAAAAGAAACTGAACTTCAACTTCTGAAAGCAAAGTTCAGATGCAGCCACAAATCTAACACTGTTACCTGAAAAAGGTATTTAGTTTTACAATATAACTGTATAAAGAATCTAAAAAAAATGTTAATAGCAAAAGTTCAGAGACTATGTCCATGATAAACAATGGCCTTAAGAGAGAAATGCTTCTTAACGTACATTACATAATGAAAATGTGTTTTTTTTTTATTTGTTTTATTTCATTAAATAATAATTTAAAGCTCTCTCTCTCTCTCTCTCTCTCTCTCTCTCTATATATATATATATATGTATGTATATGTGTGTGTGTGTGTGTATGTGTGTGTATATATATTTATCATGTCTGTGAGGCACGTATTCGCAGATTTTCTTGTTCAAGAATGAGACCGCACATCATGTTTGTTTTCTTTACTTTATAAAAGCACTGTTTATAACGTTTTGTTGATATTGTGAGTGTACACAAATAAACGAAGTAAGTATAATAAAAAGTAAAAGTATAATAATATTAAATTGTTTCCACTGAAAGAAATGCAAGTGATTGCACTGGCACCTCTATGTCCTGCAAAGCAGGCTCCAGCTTCCACTCTCCACACAAACGATTGGATATGTGCCTAATACCACACATTTATCTATGTTTAACGTTTAAACTAACACTGTTTTATACTTGAACTGTTTTATATCTATATATTTTATTTTAGGCAAGTTGTGGTGAGAAGGCAAATGATCACACAGACTATGAACAGTCTTCCGCTGAATGCTGTTTGTTACTTTAAAAAAACAAAAAACAATATTTAGCGAACAAAAAATGCTCCAAACATTTTTCTAAATTAACTGAATTAAACTAAATATAATTACTTTGCCATTACATACAAAATTGAACTATTTTAGTAGCTGAAACAGAAGCATAAGCTTATTTGGGAGAAGGGGAAGAAATAGGTGCTAATACTTGTGCCACCCCTCGAAATTGCAGCATGGCATATGAGACATGTCACCGTTTTACTGGCTGTTTAGACCAGTCTGACATATTACCAAACAGCGGACATACTGCTAGCACATTTGTACAGTATTTATTCTTTGCTGCTCTAAACAGTGCTTGTGGCAACACAGCACAACATCCTGTGTTTGCATTCTGAGCAGCAAAGAAGAGTTGATATCTGATCTTCAGCCTTAAGCAAAGCTAGTGGGCATAACTAGGTGCTGTGAGGAAATGGTATCGGATCGGTACATGGGTTCTAGTACTCAAAGATACTGATGCCAGAATTTTTGTGATATCGGTGGCATTTCTGATACTAGTATCAGAATCGGAAACATCCCTACCGATTGGAACTAAACCAGTGCAGACAGATTCTCTGAAGAATATCAATAAATATCAAAAAAGTTTAACTTTTAACTTTTCGGAAAGATGCGCCAAATCATTTGAAAGGGGCAGGGCAACCTTTAGTAAAATGCTTATAACTCCTGAATGGAATTACATATCTTCGCCAAACTCAGAACACCTATTATACAAGGTTAAAGGAGAGCAATCAGAAAGAAACTCGGTGGGCCTGTTTGACATGGCCCCAAAGGTCTGTGAGAAATTTGAAAGAAATCGGCCACTGGGGGGGGCCATATCATGTTTTTTTTAAGGGTGTAAACGATTGTACATTGTGTGGTTTTCGCACATACGCGTGATATTCGTATCATATGATAGAACTCCTCATTCTGGACAACTTTGCCTCTGGAACCACTGCTCTCAATCAAATCATTTGTTAAATGATCGTGAAGATGTAAAAAAAAAAAAAAAAAAATACTTTTTGCGAAAAATCACTGTGGTACAATTCTCTGGACTCTAGGTCAATAATTATCGAAAAAATGCTGAAAATTAAAAAATTAAAATTTGGATTTCCCAAAAAATGCTTTTTTAAATCATTGATTTGGTGGTTACAGTCTTGCTAAATAATGTCTTTTTTCATATGTGCTTAAATGCACTTTGAACCCCGATAATTGCTGTTTGCGGCTAGATTTTATTCTGATAGTTGGATTATCTCTTAAAGAATAAGCATACATTTCAAATGTTGTCTGTTTGTTTTATTCTTTTTCAGGATTTGTTGAAACACACTCCTAAGGATCATCCAGACTTCCCTCTACTGCAGGATGCTCTGAGAATATCCCAGAACTTCCTGTCTAGCATCAATGAAGAGATCGACCCGCGCAGGACTGCCGTGACCACACCGAAGGGAGAGGTGTGTGACTTTGTGTGTTTACTGGATGTGACTAATGGAGAGAGGCTATTCTGTATACTCTAATGTATGTGCAAAATTATATTTAGATTAAAGCCTCTTTGAGGTGGGTGAGGTATCTGTGTCTTTATATGAGTGCTCTCACGCCTGCTTTATTAATAGCTTTTGATTTGGCACCTTGCATTTTTTCTAATTCTTGGTTTCATTTTGTGTAAGCATTGTGAACATACCAGTGTCACTTGTACCTACAACAAAACCATCAAACCAAGACCACCTCAGTTGAGACTTACTTTATTAAAAAATATGATTTTCTTTTTTTATTACCTGACTATTTCATTAATCAAATTAATAATCAGCAGACTAATCAATCAAAAAACTTGCTTGGAGAAATTAACTAGCTAGTTATGACTGTTTCCTGAAACTGTAGTATTGACAGTATAGGACTGTCATTAATGACATCATTAAATCTTTTGTTAATTCATTGGTTTGTGAATAAATTAATGTCAGATTACAATAGCTCCTTTACATGGACAACAGAAAGTGGTTCACTTAAAAAAAAAAAATTGTGTTTATATGTATATGTAATGCATAAAGTGCATACATACACTTCTTTTTGCATGTGGTTCAGTCAGGAAGCAGCATTCTATATATAATGTCATTTCTCTGCAATGCTGCTGCAAATAACGAACATGGCATCTAGGGACTACTTTGTTATTTTTGTTCTCTGCTGTTTTGCTTAAAATGATATAAACAATTGTGAAATGCGTTTTATACATATGGGAAAAAAGATATAGACTGAACCGCATGATAGCTTATATCTTATGAGAATTAACTATTGAAGTCCACGTCATACTAACAGGAAACCATTTATATAGCCACAGGTGGAGAGCTTTAGTTCTAACCACAAAGTTTTGTAATGCTGTTTGCTAATGCTCATTGGAACTGTGGTTTCAGGAAACACTGAGCCTTTGAACTATATTAGTAACAGCGGAACTTGTGACCACTGACCAACAAAGCTTGTAGGAAACACACCTCTAAAAATTAAGCAAGTTTACTTACATCAGTTGAAATTCATCTTTATTATTTATTTTCTCTTTTTTTGGCACTCACACTCAAAATGGAAGTGTAAGGAGGCAGAGTTTGTAAACATTACTCTACAAAAGTGTGTAAAAGCGGCTTCATACGTGTGCATAACAATGGTTGCAGACAAGCAGTCAACTTGTTCTTGAGTATTCATGGACTGGCTTTGACCGTTCCAACGTGGCGGACTACTTAAAGGGATAGTTCACCCAAAAATGAAAATTACCAAGCCATCCTAAGTGTATATGACTTTCTTCTTTCAGATGAACACAATTGGAGTTACATTAAAAATGATGCTTATCACCACGATCTGCTCCAGTGGACGCGTCAGAGCCGTGACACACTGCAGACGTGTGCAGTGTGCATAATGTAAAAAAGAATGCGTTTTTCGAACCACCAAGCATAAAATACCTCCAAAATAAAATAAAGACTTTGTAAATAAGCATAATAGGACCCTTTAAAAAATTTCCTGGTTCTTCCAAGCATTATAATGGCAGTGAATGGCTGTTGAGATTTTGAAGTCCAATAAAGTGCGTTCACCCATCATAAAAAGTGCTTCACACAGCTCCAGGGAGTTAATAAAGGCCTTTTGTAGTGAATCGATGTGTTTGTGTTAGAAAAATATCTATATTTAAAACTTTGTAAATCATAATCTCTAGCTTCAGCTAACTGTTGTACACGCATTCATGAGAGAGTGGCGTTCCAGTGAATGTCATAGGATGTAGGTGTAGCATAAGCTCTAGTGAAAAGAGCAAGAGAGAGCAAAACAAAACACCGGTCACTAATTAGAAGTATGAAACGGGGAATTGTAAAGAAAAATGATGGAGAATTTTGATATAAACCAAGAGGAAACTGGTTTTCCTTTGCTGTAAACAAAACTTGGTTCTCACGAAACTCACCGGAGTTTACGTTACACCTACATCCTACGTTATTCGCTAGAACGCCACTCTTGTGAAAGCACATACGACAGTTAGTGGAAGCTAGAGGTTATGGTTTATAAAGTTTTAAATATGAATATTGCATTCACTTCAGAAGGCCTTTATTAACCCTCTGGAGCCATGTGGAGTACTTTTTATGATGGATGCACTTTATTGCACTTTATTGGATCTCAACAGCCATTCACTGCCATTATAAAGCTTGGAAGATTTGAGACATTTTTTAATATAACTCTGATTATATTCGTCTGAAAGAATAAAGTCATATACACCTAGGATGGCTTGAGGGTGAGTGGATCAGCTGTGTTAATGTGTTAACTTCATCTCACCCTCACTTTTCTTCATCACACTTATTTAAAATAAATATTTGACGTTTGAGTGTCAGCACTTTTTAATGATCTAGCTGTACAGTGTCACTGATGAATTGTGTAACTGCAGACAGGGTCCGTGACCTTTGCTGCCCCTCGGTTTTCCAGAGCGCACATGTTCTGTGTGTTTCTGCTCTGATGAGTCCACAGGAAGTAACGGTGGGTGTTTATGTCTCCGGCAGGTTCGTCAGCTGGTGAAGGATGGCTTCCTGGTGGAGGTGTCGGAGGGGACGCGTAAACTCCGTCATGTCTTCCTCTTCACAGACCTTCTGCTCTGTGCCAAGATGAAGAAGACCGCAGTCGGGTATGAACAGGGACACTCACACTTTCTCTCTCATTTAATGTTTTACCCACTCATGCATACATCACTCTACATTAGATGAAGTGTTTTGATCTACAAGCTTATTTGTGCAAGCCTATTTGTCACTCTGTTGTTGTCATGGTTACAATGTCAAAGACAATGTAATATTGATTGATAGCTGCTGTTATCCTGATGCAGCTCTGTGTTTCTGTAACTAAAGCTTCCCAGGAGAATAACGCCCATATAATGTGTATAGAGAATACCAGTGCTCTTTGTCCTGAGTACTAACAGAGACTGTGAAGTATTCAGCATCTTAATCAGACTGAATTAGGCCGGAGAGGTTTTTAATTGGTTGTTATGCATGATGATGAGCAGATTATATTTCACTGTGAAACCATCATAATCATCTCATAATAAGAGCGCATTATCAAGGATTTTCGCAGTGGAAACAAATTTTGATTCCTGAAGCGTGTGTGAGTGTGTGCATACTCTACATACTAGAAAGTGCTTAGATTAATTGGTTACATCAGTCTCCACAAAGGCATTTCCTGTCAGGACAGGAAGAGAAAGACATTATGAGGCATGTGTTTGTGTGTTTATGAACAGGAATAGTTTAAACACTTTATCAGGAGTGGCTGATCCCCATAGACGCGATTAACCAGTAGAAATTTGTCAACCGGTAGCGATTCTTGACCATAGTCTCTATTGAGGTTACACGCTCATGTGACGTTGCTGTGTTGCATGGTCACAAAAAACACATTTGCATGCGTTTCTAAGCATTCCTGTTTAAAAACAAGTGATTTTAAGCCGTTGAAATGCAGTAAGCAGAAAAGAGAACGGATTTCACTATATGCACTCGCTGTCTGAGAGACTGTTTCTGACCACTGACGATGCTCACAGAGCACGGGAGTACTGAACAGAGTTATATTTGCCACTTTGTAGGCTTTGAATGGTTAAATGCACACACTTATGTGTCAAAATGCCTGTCTTTGCAAGTATCCTTGTAAACTCAGTAATTTAAGTCTTAAGTGAAAGCAAACAGCTGAGAAAGGAAACATGTGTAACAGTATATTGTATTTGGGCAGCTCTTAAAGTGACAGCAGTCTGTTTGTTATTTATGATAATCAAACAACAAAAGAGAGAAAATCTCTCACTGCTCTTTACTAAATCACTTTTGTAACTTTTATAAGATGTATGTATTTATATTATTCTTATTTAATCGCTGACTGTTGTCTACTTGTCTTCAGTGATCTTGAGTTTTTTTGTACAACAGCTAAGATTACGAGATTAAAGTTGTAATATTTTAAGAATAAATTCTAAATTACGAGAATAGCGTTGAAATATTTATACAATAAAGTAAATTATGAGAATAATGTCAAAATGTTTAGAGAATAAAGTCAAAATTAACAAAAATAGTCAAAATATTTTGAAAATAAAAGTCAAAATTATGAGAATTAATTCGTAGCAATTACGAGATTAAAGTTATAATATTTTGGATTGGGAGTACCGAGAGATATTGCAAAGTCTCCATAGACTTTTACAATAGTGTGTTTTTCACGCTTTTAATGGATGTGATAGATCTCAGTTTAAGCTCCATATGAATCAGTCGTCATTCTGATTACAATGAGACATTTGTTTTATTAAATTAGCCTACAGTAGTCAACATTTAAAGTGGATCAAAACCTGTTATCAAAGTTGTCCTAAAACCAAAACAATACCTGTTCTTGTCTTAGGACAACTTTGATGAAGTGTTCCTTCACGTTTATATCATGACATGAACTTTAAATATAACTTATGTTAATGAGTTGGAGTCCACTTCAACCTTTAGAACCTTTTACTGTTTTTAATTAAATACATGTGAGGAATGAAAAGTTGGATGCCAGATGTTTTTGTGGAGTAGGTGGTAGAATTTTCACAAAGAAAACAGAATAAAGAAAGAAAACATATAATTTAATGAAACTAATGACATCTCAACGTAATCAAAAAGACGATTGATTCACATGAATGTCACGCCACATTAGAGAATGTGAAAAACATGTTATTGTAAAATGTGAATTTTTTTTGTATTCTGCTATAAAACTGACAGCTGAGGCTTTGTTTTATATTAAAAGTACCAAAAGCACAAAGCTTATTGCTATTATTGGGTGGCTGGTGCACTACATATAGGCCTAAGGAAATGGTGTTATCAGGCCTACAACGGAAACATCAAAACATTTCGACTTTATTTTCGTCATTTTGACTTTAATCTCTACATTTTTCAATTTTATTCTCAAATATTTGGCATAATTCTCAAAATATTTTTACTGTATTCTCAAAATATTACAACTTTAAACTTGTTTTTTTGTTTTTAACGTGGCACTAAAACTCCATCATGTTTTTGTGATATTTAAACTGGTGACATTTATGAAAATTCTATGGTATCAAACATTTTGATATCATAAAGACTTTATTTAAAGCAAAACTCACTATTGTGTCGTATAGCATTATCGTGAAATAAAATTACTCATATTGCCCACCGCTACACTTGATAATGCACTTAAATGATATACTAAATACACAAATATACTAAGGTTGTCAGTTTAATTTAGTGTGTTTAGAAGAATTAAAACAATAAAAAAGCACAATAAATGATGCTCCTACAGTATTTGATATTTAAATGTTTTTGTGTGTGTTTATTTGGCAGGAGGCATCAGCAGTACGAGTGTAAATGGTACATCCCTCTGGCTGATCTGAGCTTCCAGACTCTGGATGACTCGGATTCTCTCCCTCACGTCCAGACGCTCCCTGAGCATGAGATCGAAGAGATGAAGATCAAGATCTCCTCCATCAAAAGCGAGATCCAGAAAGAGAAGGTACAGTTTTCTCTCACAGGTCACCAAACACACATCTGCACTCTGGAAAAAAGGAAAGTGATGCCATAAAAGAACCATTTTTTTCTTAGTTTAAAAACCTTTTGAAGTGCCTTTTCTGTTAGAAGGAACTATGAAGTTCTTCACTTAATTGTCAGTCTTGTTCAATCTTACGTCAATGCATTACTTTGTAGACCTCTGTTTGGAATTAAGAAGAAAGTGGATTTTGTAGTTTGTTTACTGATGTTTGGCATTGCTGAATGAGAACACAAGTCACTGTGATGAGGACAGTTTACATTTAGACAGATCTTAAACCGCACGCTTCCATTGTTTAACCGAGGTCAGCACGGGACAGCGAGGCAGTGCCTCACACGCAGAGGAAAGGTGAAACCCTTACTCTCAGCTTCACCAACGTGGGTGACTCTGCTGTGTGAGTGGGATTGTTTATGTTAGCTGACATTGAGAGAATCGAACGAGTTCCCTTCTGAGAGCACTCGCTCCTGGGATTGTCAGAGTGTCTCTTCTGGGAGTTCCTTCTGCTCAGAGCGATTACTGCACCACAGAGTCATGTTGCCCATTACATTGTGTCAAGATATAATATAACTTCGACACGCACACACATGCGCTAACGGACTGCGCAGTGGGGCTCTGGAATCTTTAATTAGCTGTGGAGGCCTGATAACATCATTTCCAGTAATGCTCATACACACACAATGAGAGGATGATAGAGTCGGCCCTAATGGAAACTCTCACACAACACACAAACGCAGTGTTACAAGCAAAAAAACACAATTTCCTTTGAACTGACTTCACAAACAAATTTCTCCCTCACTTTCTGTTTGACCACATGCCATAGTGACCGTATTTTACAGTTTCAAATCATAGTCCCTTCATTTTTTTGACGCAAAATAATTTTCTTTACAGAAACTAATTATCTTAAACCAGAATTATGATTTCACCTGGAGAGTCATCAGGTTCACATGATCATCAGATCAACATATATACAGCCAACAGATTGGAATATTCCAGTTATATTTAAGATATTCCACATAATTACTGTTTTTACTGTTTTTGATTAAATAAATCCAGCCTTAGTGAACATAAGAGATTTAAAAAAAACATAAAATAGTGACAGTAAATGGTGATGATAAAAGTGACAGAAAAGATTATATATATATATATATCATTAAAATATATGAAAGTATAAATATTTATATATTTATAAATATATTTATATATGTATCAATTTAATTTAATTATATTTTAAGATATTTTAAAGATATTTTAAATTTAGATAATACTTTACAATTATTTTTATACAACAAATGCAACCTTGGTGAGCATATAAGAATTGACCAAAAAAAGTTATATATAACATATATAACATTATCAAAGTTCCATATATTTTTCAAAAATGTAGAAAAATGTACTAATATTATGAAATATAATTGCAAATTAAAATATCAGTTTTCTATTTTAATATACTTTCTGAAATATAATTTATTTTTGTGATGCAAAGCTGAATTTTTATCAGCCATTACTCCAGAAATCAATCTGATATGCTCATTTATTATCGATGTTGAAAATGTTGGACAGTTGTGCTGCTTAATATATGTTTGTATATATATATGTGTATATATATATATATTATGTGTATATACACATATATATATATATATATATATATATATATATATATATACGTGTATATATATATATATTTTATTTTATATATATATATTTTTTTTTTTTGGAACTTTTTTCAGGGTTATTTGATTAATAAAAAGTTAAAAAGTACAGCGTTTATTCAAAATAGGAATCTTTTCTAACAATATTAGTCTTTACTATTACTTTTTAGCAATTTAACACATCCTTGCTCAATAAAAGTAAGAAAAGAAAGAAAGAAAGAGAATTTATTGACCCCAGACTTTGAACGGTAGTGCATATTGTTACAAAAGATTTCTATTTTAAATATATTCTGTTCTTTTTAACATTTTATTCATCAAAGAATCCTAAAAAAGAATCACAGTTTCCGAAAAAATAAAAAATAAAATAAAATATTAAGCTGCACAGCTATTTCCAACATTGATAATATATACTTTGATAAATCAGCATATTAGAATGATTTCTGAAGGATCATGAAGACTGGAGTAATGATGCTGAAGATTTAGCTTTGCATCACAAGAATAAATTCTGTTTTAAAGTATATTAAAATAGAAAACCACTATTTAAAATTGCAATAATATTTCACAATATTACTATTTTTTCTGTGTTTTTAATCAAATAAACACGACCTGGCTGAGCAGAAATGTCTTCTTTAAAAAAACATAAAATCCTCCTGATTCCAAACTTTTGATCGGCAGTGTATATTTGATATTAATTGTAAAAAATGCAAAACAGAAACATTTTCCGACTTTTGGACCTTATTGTACACAGTTGGGATTTCAGTTTGCACCAGTTATCTAGCTCCGTGGATCTCTTGGTTTTTCCATAAACTCTGTTCTGAGAGTAACAAGAGAGAATGAGAAGGAAAGAGAGGGCTAATCAGAGCAGGAAGTTTCTCTGATTGAAATGCAGATTACTGATTACAGTCATGATGACTGATGCCTCATGCTGGCTTCTGTGTATGTTACTATCTGAGAAACACAGACTGACAGATGTCCCGGGCATATTTTGCCTGTAAGCACATTTTTAATGCACTAATATCAGATTGATTTGTGTGTGTACAGAAAGCACAAAAGGGTCAGAGTCGTAATGTGGATCGTCTCAGGAAGAAGATGAACGAGCAGGAGTCGTGTCTGCTGTTACACTCCCCCACCATCCCATTCCGCATCCACAACAAACACGGCAAGGTACGACACGTCGCACAAGCGTCTGATTTATCGTGCTATATTCTGTGTGGGAGGCCGGTGAGATATTGAGAGTATATTTGACTGATATGATTTCTTTTAGTGTTGGAGATTTCACTAAATATTTTCCACTTAAATGTTGGGTTTCTACTGTTTATTGCATTCCAGTAGAGGGCGCTGTTGTTATTCTTGAACTCACTTTCTCTGTTTCTCTCTCTCTCAAGAGCTACTTGTTCCTGCTGTCCTCAGATTATGAGAGATCAGAATGGAGGGAGAGCATTCAGAAACTGCAGAAGAAAGGTTAGATAACTTGTTCTATTAAAACATCAGACTGTTCTCCTTTACCATATCACTTCATCATTACAGAATGACACTATTCATCGTTCCTAAACTGACCCCACTACCACTCCAGTAATGCTCTCTAAGGTCCACTAGGTTTGGGGTCCACTTGGTGGGCCTCAGCAAACTTAGCAAAATGGCAGCAAAATGATTCATTTATAAAAATTTGAAATGGGTTATATTAAAATATATAACTTAAAATTATAGTAAGCTCTTACTTACTATTGATTTATTTCCACCTGCTTCTGTAGTCCTGCAATTTTTGTTTTCACATTTGTTTTTTTTTCACATTTATTTTATTTTATTTGATTTGATTTGATTTGATTTGATTTGATTTGATTTGATAGCCATAAAAAACATGTGCTGCATTTCCTGTTTAAATTAATTACCATTTTTTTTTATTTTATTTTATTTTATTTTATTTTATTTTATTTTATTTTATTTGTTTTGAGCCATAAAAAACATATGCTGCTTTTCATGTTTAAATTAATTACCATGATTATTTTATTTATTTTATTTTATTTTAGAGCCATAAAAACATGTGCTGCATTTCATGTTTAAATGAATTACCATGATTTTATTTAATTTTTATTTCATTTTATTTCATTTTAGAGCCATAAAAACATATACTGCATTTCATGTTGAAATTAATTACCATGATTTTATTTCATTTTTATTTTATATTATTTTATATTAATATATTGATTATTTGATTATTTGATTTATTTTATTTTATTTTATTTTATTTTAGAGCCATAAAAACATGTGCTGCATTGCATTTTTAAATTAATTACCATTATTTTATTTTATTTTATTTTATTTTATTTTTAGAGCCATAAAACATATGCCATGGTAACTTTTCTCATTTTCATTTAGTGGAGGTTTTTCATCTAATGTTTATATTTTATTTAGTTTCAGCTTTATTTTAATGAACAGAAATCTTTTTAATCGTTTTAATTAGTCATAATAATCTTGATGTGTAGAGCTCACTGTGTGTTTGTGTGTTTTTCAGACCTGCAGGCCTGTGTGTTAAGTTCAGTAGAGCTGCAAGTGTTGACCGGCTCCTGCTTCAAACTCCGAACTGTCCACAACATCCCCGTCACCACCAACAAAGATGGTAGGAGACACATATTTCCACATCCACAAACAGCTCTATGCATTTTGATTCAGTGCTTAGTAGCTTATATGAAGGGTTAAATGCAAATGCTGAATCTGCATCTGAATTTACAGTAGAGGAGAGTAGTGATATCAGTTTCAATTAATATCAGATGTCCAGAAATGCATATCTCATTTGTCTTTGTCTTGAGGAGAACTTCAATAAAAACAGTACAGCTTATCCTCTTCTTCCTTGTTTCTTTCCCTTCTGTTTCCAGTTAAATTCCTCAAGCTCCTCATCATAGTAGTTTTTATTTGCACTCTCTACCCCAGTTTTTTTCTTCCTCAATTTCTCATCGCAGTGAAGACCAAATTGGTTTTTCAGAAATCTAGGTTACAATCTGGTTTTACTCTGCTGATAACCCGTGCCATGTTGAGGCTGTTTTTATTCACTTCTAGGCAGGGCAGCTTTTCAGGACTTGGCTTTTTGTTTTCGTGTGGACTCTGACATGTTTGGATGACATTAAAGCCATCTGTCCATCACCTCCCACATGAAACCCCAGTTAGCAGAGCTAGAGTCAGTCACCATCAAACGGACAACACTCTCTTAGTATGTGTTGTTCACTATTTGAAGAGTAATAAGCACAAACCAGAAGCGAATTTTAGGTTTCTATAAAAATATTCATTTTTTAAAGACTGCCGCTGCCAGGCCGTGTCCGGCCCAGGGGTTTTGAGTTTGACTTGTGCTGTAAATAATAGGTGTGTTTACTGTATCTGTCTCTTGTAAGTGACACACAAAGAAAGACCCCCTCTGATCGTCCCCTGAACCCCACAACATCCCTCCTGCTATGAAATTTAAGATGTAGGGAGTGAGGTGAAATGAGGAGCAGCTGGTGGAGGAATGTAACCCCTGCCACATACCCTCACATACATCCCCCGTGAACCCCATATACACACTCTCAAATACCCTCTTTCCTCTGGACACCAGCAGTTTGAGCTGACAGATCAGGCCTGTAAGGAACGTTTGTCTTCATTACGAGAGAAACAGTCTGACATTGAGAGCTCTTAGATGGAGGGGGACAGTAATTAAATGATGGCCGGCTGCTGTTTTGTGCTCATTGGCACAGTGAGAGTGTTAAGGCCGCTTCACGTGACTCGCATGAGGGTTTAGGAGAGCATCAAGCGCCGCTTTGACCTCCACATGAAAAGGGTTGTAAATAGTGTTGTGGAAGGGTGATGTTGCAAGAAGTGGAAATGTTTAAACAGTTCAAGTCTTGGCAGTTGCTTTGATACATCAGAAAAAGACCGGTTGAATGTGGGTTCATGAAATGTTGCTGTTTCAGGGTGCTTGTAGTGAATTTAAATTAGTTAGGAACTGAGGTACCAACAGGAATATGAAGGATTTAGGCTGTCAAGATTTGTTTTCAAAGGGATAGTTTGCCCAAAAATGAAAAATCTGTCATTAGTTACTCGCCCTCATGTCGTTCCAAACCTGTAAGACCTTTGTTCATCTTTGGAACACAAATTAAGATATTTTATAAGATATGTAAATGTCTTTCATGTGAAATATCTTACTCCGGTCAGTACTAAATAAAAAATAACATGCATTTTGAATGATTTCAAAATTTTGGTAACATTATTAACATTTTCCCTGTTGAAAAAAACAGCATATGCCGATTAGGTAGGTTCTGATGCTGGGATTCTGGTTTTAGCTGATCCTTTGCTGGTTTATGCTGGCTGTTTGCTGGTCCTTAGCTGGTTTAAGCTGGTCCTGGACCAGCACATAACCAGCAAAGGACCAGCATAAACCCGCTTAAACCAGTATCCCAGCATCAAAACCTACCTAACCAGCATATGCTGTTTTTTTTCAACAGGGTTGCAAATTCGGCAAGGTGACCTCAACTGTATATCAAAGGTCCTTAAAGGTGCTAGTTCATTCAATTTTAGAGTTTAATCAAACTTCTTCTGGACTGAATGATGAGACGTAATTTGATTCTTACTTCTAGACTGGATTATGATCACGTCCACCAACGTGCTCAGGTCTGTGATTGTTTGCTCACTCATGTGTTGTGTAGGTTCAAAGAGCTTCTCGGCTAGTTTACTTCCTGCTAAATAAACGTAGAGAAAGGGAGACTGCAACTTGAGCACTGCCACCCACTGCTTCTAATATTGATACAATAAGCCATTCTGTGTGTGTGTGTGTGTGTGTGTGTGTGAGGGTCGGTCAAGGCCACCCTGAAGTCACGACTGGTTCCGAGGCCCAGAGACCCCTCACATACAGCAGGTTTCCCCTCAGGACGAGATCATTTAAGTCCAGAAAAATCTTCTTGTTCTCTGTGGCTTACCATAAATATTGTTTTCGTGAATCATGCTTTTTTAACCCACTTCACATGATGTTAAACGTTTTCGGTGTGGTTATCCAAACTCATGGTTTTAGTTAAGGCAGCTGTTGACTTTTAGTTATGTGACACTGTTTTCATTCACTCTGACATCTGCATTCTTTCCACCAGCACTAATTACAGAGTTCTTCATCAGTGTTTCCAGAACAGAGCAGCCAAAGTCAGGCGGTTGTGACACTTGGTTTTATTTGATCTGTGTGTAATAGATCTTGCAACTTAAGCAAAAAGCACATTTATACATTTTTCTGATTAGAACTGACCTTTGACTCTTTTCAAGTCAATTAAATTCTTAGTCAACCTGACTTTACTATTACTCTTTTACATTGCTAACCAACTAATATGACTTTTTCAGTACTGATATGAAAGCTGCTATCTAGACACTGACGAAACATTTTGGACATATGTGAATAAAATGCTTGGAATTTTTTTCTGTACAAATATAAATAATGCTTATTTATACTGGTTTTGTGTGCAAATGTAGTACATTTACACATTTCTTTACAACACTAAAATAATAGTAATAGTAATAAACATAATAAAAACTCACTTTAACCCTTCAACTGTCACCGTCCCCTCTTTGTTTACTTCACCATATTACAAATAAATCCTAATCTAATCATGACAAACTATACTGGAAATATATTGGAAAGGTCTAAGACTCCTAAATAGATATTTTACCATATTTTTGTGTTACAAATTATGTAGGAAAAGTAATAGATTAATATATGTCAAGAGTGCAACTTAAAAAAATTGACATCATAACATGAGTTCTGACCTTTGTCACAAAAGACTTTCTTTGTAGCCTTTTTCCCTATCACGTTTTAGAAATTATATATCACTTCAAAACATAAAATCTCAAAATTCATCCTTTAAAAGGCATTTTAAAATCGGACATTGCATTACCATGGAGAATGCACATTAAAATTATATTACAAAAATTTAAGTCTGGATAGACTTTTTTATGTCTGTGTTCAAAAATGGGAGTGACAGTTAAAGGGTTAAAAAAAAACTTTTATTTTATTTATTTATTTATTTATTTATTTATTCATTCATTAATTAATTCATTCATTTTTACTCAGGGCTCCAACCTCATTGCAACATTTCAAAAATGAATGAATGAATGAATGAATGAATGAATAAATGAATGAATGAATTATAATAATAATAATAATAAAATAATTTAAATTAAATTAATACATTAAATTAAATATTTTTTATTTATTATATAATTTTTATTGAGTTAAGCCAGAGATTGGAGGCAATATACAATATACATATAAACCATTAAATCTAATAATAAAATCTAAATAAACTTCCTGACCTCACTAATGGCTATTTGGTTGTTGGATGAGTGGTAGACTGCCTTAACCACTGCTAATTTCAGCATGTAAGTCAGGCTCTGTTGTCTGTTTATAACCACATTCTACAGAATCTCCGTGTCTTATTTCATGTTGTAGAAGGTAATTTGAGTAGTGTAATTTGCATCAAGCCCTGTAATGGATCTGAGCAGTCCAAACAAATACAACGATAGTCAGATATTTATCACCAGTCCAGCACAGAAATGGACCACACAAACAGGAGATATTGTGTAAGAATAGCACTGTTCACATTACAGCAGACATGCACTCACCAGCTGCTCACATACTTACTGATGAGCACTGAGGAGAGAGAAACAGTGGTGACTGGATACTAGTGCAGGTGTCTTCTTTCTCGATTCCATTCGTGCAATCTTGAAAGAGCCTTCAACCTACGCTTGGGTGGTCTGGGCCATTTCTGATTTTTCTGATTCTATATATGTGTTTTAGCAGCATGTGGGTGTCTAGACACTCGCATGTGTGTCTTTTGTTATCGGTCACTAATAGGCAGGAAAATAGAGGACGGTGGGTAGATTAAAGAGGGAGTTGCTGAAAGATGACTAAAGCAAGGAGTTAGACACTTCATAAATTCATGTCTTTCTCGCACACACACACTTACTGAGTGTTTCTTGTCTCTTCCAGATGAGGAATCTTCTGGTCTATACGGCTTCCTGCATGTGATCGTCCATAAAGCCACAGGCTTCAAAGAATCTGCCAGTAAGTCAAAGTGTCTTCCGTTGTACTTTTTTTTTTTTTTTTAGTTTTATAGAACATAAGAATAGACAAAACACATTTATCCTGCATAATAAAGGATAACGGAAACAATTCATTTGTATAAATCAGCATTTCCCAAAGTGTTGTCTGTGGCCCAGTAAGTATTACAGGGGAGCTGCAGCCCACACTTTAGAAAATGCTGATCTATACAGATGTATTGTTTTATCACGCTGAGAACAAGTAATTGACCTCATATGTTGGGTATAAAAGAAGAAAGAGGAAAATTGTTACTAAGAAACTACTCTGTTTTTTCAAGTGTTCACCTCAGATGAACTCTTCATCAGTTAGCTGTAGACACTATTGCGTGTCACTGCAGCAAGTGTGCTTAGAGTGCAGTAGTTGAGCGATTAGTATATAATATGAGCAGTTTACAACAGAACATACTAGGGGAAGTACCCTCCCACATTTAAAAAATGGAAGTAAAAATCTCATTTATTTTCTGTTTAGGGGAAGTGATTTTAAAACTGTCTCTTTTAGGCAAAATATATATGATATTTAGGCAAATTAAGAAAAATGTTCATGTTCAAAAGTTTTCACCCCCAACTCTTAATAAGTAACAACACAGTATTAAGAATCAAGCGTATGTAAACTTTTGAACAGGGTCATTTATTTTCTTATATGTGACCCTGGTTTACAAAACCAGTCATAAGGGACAATTTTTTGAAATTGAGATTTATACATCAATTGAAAGGTGAATAAATAAGCTTTCAATTGATTTATGAATGTTAGGATAGGACAATATTTGGTTGAGATGCAACTATTTGACAATCTGGAATCTGAGGGTGCAAAAAAATCAAAATATTGAGAAAATCAACTTTAAATTTGTCCAAATTAAGTTCTTAGCAATGCATTTTACTAATCAAAAATTAAGTTTTAATATATTTACGATAGGAAATTTACAAAGTATCTTCATGGACCATGGTCTTTACTTAACATCCTAATAATTTTTGACATAAAAGAAAAATTGATCATTTTGACCCATATTTTGGCTATTGCTACAAATATACCGGTGCCACTTAAGACTGGTTTTGTGGTCCAGGGTCACATATTTTCTTCATATTATTTTCCCTTGTGGACTATATGTAAGCATCTTTTATGTGAAATATCTTATTCAGGTCAGTACTAAATAAAAAATAACCCTCTTATTTTGGTAAAATTAACATTTTGCAAATTCTGCAAGGTGTATGTAAACTTTTGACCTCAACTGTAAATGAAAGGGCCTTAAAGGTGCTAGTCTGTCTTTTAAAGCTTTAAGTGCAGTGCTATTGTGAGCTACAAGGTTGTTAATCAGTGCTATATGCTTTTGTTGAAGCCATCAGCCTGCATTATTTCAAAATGTCTTTTAATAATCTTGTTGAACAATGAAATTCCTGTTGGAAAATTACATTACCCATGATTCAGAAAAAAAAAATCTCCAAAAATTAGAGCATTACGACAAGTGAATTATGCCAAAAGAGCTCATTTGTGTGTGTGTGTCTTTAAATCTAGATTAAGATCTCTATTGTTTGTCTCCATTGTCTTAATGAGACTCGCTCGTTAAAGCTGTTTTTTTGTACGATTTTCAAATATTTTTTGGCTTCCAGTCAAAGTTTGTAGTGGTGATGATTCTCCTCATATATGGTTAGTTTGTTTCTTGGCTTTTTGGATCTCTTTAACATTAAGATTTTTTATAATCTCTGTGGGATTAATTAATGTGAAGCATATTTCCGAAACCACTGAAAATTGGGCAGGCACTAAACACTCTAAGCACTCGACCTTTTCATTTCTATTGTGATGAATGTGAGTGAATCACATGCTCGCTGAATTTCACATGCATGTGACATTGATTTAGTGATATAAGTAATTAACAGCTTCATGTCGACTTTAAAGGACACCTACTATGCCCCTTTTTACAATATGTAATATAAGTCTGAGGTGTCCCCGGAATCTGTCTGTCAAGTTTCAGCTTAAAATAGCCCACAGATCATTTATTATATCATTTTGAAAATGCCTATTTTGAGTGGAAGCAGAAAGACACTGTTTTCATGCATGTCTCTTTAAATTCAAATGAGCTGCTGCTGCTCTCCGTCCCCTTTCCCAGAATAGGGCTGTACCTTTACAGCTTCTACCGCATATGCTCAAAAAAATATCAGTTTGGTTTTGATTATCATGTCTGTCATGCTGAAATCAAGCATTTTAAACCATATTAGTTTAAAGTTGGTTAAAACTTTAAAAATGGTTTTCTGAGCGCACACATCCAAAGCACACACACAGAAAGCGGCTGTCACACGGCATGTGAGTACTAAACTAAGTTCTCTTTCATGTCTTATTGTGCTTAAACTGTCAAACAAACAAGTTTATGTTAAAAACACAGGAGTTACAAAAAACAGTAGGTTATGTCTGTGAAAGTAGGCAGCTGGGAAAGAAATCACATGTTTATATTAGATCTGTGACAGCTGAATGAGCATATATTAATAAATCCACTGCTCTCTTGTCTCCTCTGAGGCTGGGACTCTAAATAGTGTTCTTTGCTCATCTGTGCATCAAAAAGACTTTTGCCATGGCATTAGAACTGGTGCAGCGTTGATTTGGTACACCAAATGACGGTGCCATAGGTGGAAACATGCAGATTAAGGGGCGGTAATATTATAATAAGATCCCCTTTCTGTGTCACGGGGTGAGCGAAATCTGAGGGGCTTGTTTTTTTTACATACTTAAGGAGAAAGGCATACTAAAACAAAGTTATTGGGTTGTCCTTTGTCACGTTTTCTGGGTTGGTAGATGTACCGGGGACTCATTTGTCGGATTTAAACACAGAAAAAGTCAGATGTTCATGATATGTCCTCTTTAATGTATACTGTGCAGATTAGATCACAGTGTTTCTCTCTACACATTTCATTTTGCACAGAAATGCACTTCTTTGTTAACAGTTTCATGTTGACTATAAATCAAGCCGACATAATTCTCTGCAAAGGATGAAATAAGTGCACTGTGGGAGTTGCACAACATTCATGCACATAGAAACTCCTGTTACATAAATTCCTTTTTAGCATAGATGAAAGTGGCAGAGATTAATCTGTATCTGAAAATTGTCACCCGTTTCAAATCCACTTGGCTCCATCACACAGGACAAAATACTGAACATATTCAGTGTATTTTTTTTAAAAAAAGTAACATGAGTACGTCAGCAGCACTGTGGTCACCATGGCTGGTGGGTCTTAACTGTATCATTTAAGCGTTTGTCCTGTGGGGGCTTCACTCATGAATATTTGCATATATATTTACACATTATGCCTCTTTGCTTTATGAGGTCAGGGATTGAATGAAATACCCAAATTATGTCTATGTACAGTATGCTAATGTGAATTTGCATAACGGACGCATATGGCCAGCAGACTCTGTAGATCAGCTCAACTCTGATAACAATCAGACGTGTGTTTTAAAGCCCTAATGAATCGCACAGTGTGCTTCCTCAAGACTCAAAAGAGCTATTGTGTAAGACTGTTTTGAGGTTTTTTGAATGCTTGTTTTCTTGGTTCATTTTTTGTGGCTGCCTCATCTGAAGTCATTTGTCATGGAGTTTGCAGTGTTGTGGTTGCCTTGAATGTGACAGTGAGAGCAAACATGTGTTCTGCATATGGATATGCAGGTGTCTGAATATCTTTTTTATATTGGGATGTACTTACCGTATCTCAGCCGCTGATTGAATCCTCCTCTCCAAGTCTTATTAAAGGCCTTGAACCACTCTTGACAGGAAATGCATCCAAATCCTCGCTCTGGGCCATTAATGAAAACTAGGTCGTTGACATTGGCTTCCTGATAAAAAGAGTTTGAGGGAGAAAATACTGACCCAGAATACTAACCACAACTTTTGACACTTAAAGTGAATGATTTATCTTTACCATTCTGCTGGTTTCCAACCTCTAATCCTTTTGTTTTCATAGAGTTGCCATCTTATCAGTTGCATATGGCTAGTTAACACAGCAGCAGATCAGTATTCTCAACAAATAATAGTTTTGCATTGTTTTTGCACATTTTTTGTTTGAATATTGAGTAAATACTGTGTAAAATAGGTGTTTATTTCAGCAGTTCATTCAGCTTCTCGTTTGTCATTAAATTGTATTATATACCAGCATTAGATATCAGTATCAGCATCTAACCCATATTAATGGGCCCTATGATTTCTGTGATGCGTTTTTTAAAAATGTTTTTTTATTTTTTTTTTTTACTGTTTCTTTTGAAAAAATCTTCATATCATATACAAACAGAAACTAAACATGTAAATCAAACACAGCAACCTGTCAGAATAAAAATTTGGTTTAACTTGAAGAAACTGCGACAGAAATATATTACTCAGTGTAAAAAAATATTATTAAAAATTTTTTAAGGAATATTTAACAGAAAAATTAGTGACCAAAATTTATTTACCAGAAAATGTAAATACACAACACAGTATTTCTTGAATAAATAAATAAATAAAATAATAATAAATTAGATTTATTTTTATAAATCAATTAATTAGAAATGCTTTTGATTATTAAAATTCCATGAAAATGGAATCCAGAAAAATTAATGGAAAATATAAATGTAAAAATAAAACTGAATTTATAGGGCCTTAAAATGTATTTTTTGTTAAATGCTTAATAAATTGCTGTTAAACTGTGTAAGTTTCATGATTTTAATTTATTAGACATGCTTTTTGATTAATATTTTTTTAATTTAACCATTCAAACAGAGTCTAGAAAATGAAAACAGGAAAAAAATGAATAAAAATTAAAATGGAAAAAATGAAAATCTGTAGAAAAAAAAAAAAAGGAAACAGATTTTGGAAAAAAATGCAACTGATTTCATAGGGCCCTATTATTGGTGGACCACTATATTAATATATTATTATTATATAAATTAATTATCTTATTTTATAAATAGTGTATACACTACCATATTAACATACAACAAATATTAAGTAGCACAACTGTTTGATAATAAAAATTTGTTTCTTGAGCAGCAAATCAGCATATTAATGATTTCATGTGACACTGAAGACTCAAGTAATGGCTGCTGAAAATTAAGTTTTGCTAACATAAATGTAAATATAACAGCGTAGTACTATCCCTGCATAGAAAGGGGTCAAACATCTTTATGTCTGCAGCAGGGGTGTCCAAACACCTGGCTCAAACTTGCCTTAACACACCTGCCGGGAATTTTTTAGGACTGTATATCTAATAAGAGCTTGATTAGCTGGTTCAGGTGTGTCTAATTGGTGTTGGAGCTAAACACTGCAGGACACCGGCCCTCCAGGACCGAGTTTGGGCACCCCTGGTCTACAGTGTGTGAACGGACTAGTTGCCATATGGCTCTAATCATCATCTCGTTTCATCTGAGAACATCAGCCTGAGGATGCGGTTCCTCCCTCAGATGACGACACTTCCCATCCACCATTGTGTGGGACAACCATAAACATTTGTGTCAGATTTAAAACACCAAATGGGTCAAATTTAAAACCTCAAACAACTACACTCTTTGTATAATGCAGAACTATCAGTGGTTATTGTCTATGCACCAAAGTGCCAAACCTCTTAGTTTTATGTCTTTGTGATTATTTATTTAACACTTTTTCTTTTAAATATAATAGCACTTCTTCACAATAACAACCTCTTCTCATTGAGCTTTTTACTACACAAACCTCTCGAGTCAACAGCATGGCTGAAGTAATGGCAGTGCACTATATCCATCTTTAAGAGCCCACTAAAGGTTTTCTCTTGCTTTTGAACCCTTTTAAAAACACGCTCCATGGAAGCACTACTCTCATCGAGAGTCGATTTACAGTCACCATCTGCAAATAAGCATCTTTCCTCACCATCACTCTCTGTCCTGATTCACAGGATGTTTTTATAAATACATTTCCTGTTCTCTGAAAAACTAGGTTTCTGTGCCTGGTGCTGCTAAAATCTAAAGCCTCCTCTGACCGTGAGGAAAGATAGCTGCCCTTATTTCATGTTTTTAGCATTGAGAGCAAGGCCAGTAGGGCTGCAAATGGGCCGTTCGTGGAAAAATCCTGACTGAGATGTTTGAAGTCTGGGACAGAATGGGTTTGGGTAAAAGTTTTTCATTTAAAAGGATTGTTGACCCAAAAATTAAAATTCTGTAATTGATTACTCACCCTCATGTCTTTCCAAAATCGTAAGACCTTTGTTCATTTTTGGAACACAAATTAAGATATTTTTGATGAAATCCGAGAGCTTTCTCACCCTGTAAAGACGCAGCAGACATGTTAAAGCCCCAGAAAGGTAGTAAGGACATTTTTAAAATAGTCATTGTGACATCAGTGGTTCAACTGTAATGTTATGAAGCTATGAGAATGTTTGCAAGAGTCCGACGAATATGTAAAGTGTCATCTAAATATGTAAAATCGAAAAGCCGACTTTAAAGAAAATCCTGAAATTCTGGTGACATCGTGGTGACGTCTCATTTATATGATCGTTTTGAGCTGAAGGCATGTGTCGACACAGCTGGTGTGTATGCGTGCAACTACAGTTTCATTATAAAGCAACACACCCACCTCACATTTATTAACATACACATTACACACCAGACTATCAATTACCAGTGGCCTGATTGACTGCACACTCGTGTTGAAGCCACGCTCACAAGCCCCACGGTGTGTTTTGAAGCCGACCGCTCTTGTGTGACACCACCTCCATGCTAATTGAACATCACCTCATTTCTCTCCTGTCTCAACAATACACCCCACGCATTGCAGAGGTCAGAGGTCACCGTGTGCTGTAATCCATCAAGCTGTCAGTGGGCCACACACACTGTAGCAATGTGATAAAGTTCATTTGCTACTGGAGAAGTGTGTGAGCACGTGAGGTGTGTTGCTGTAAGACAGACAGATAGATGCCCTGTTCATTGGTGGATGTCCCACAACCTTGTGTGTCTGTTCCTTTGTGTGTGTGTGTTACTGTATTGTGTGTAAGTATTGACACATATGGATGTATTCGATAACAGATGGTAGACCAGCAGGGGGGAAAAATCATTTAAGGTTTTAAATGCTGACACCATGTCTGCACGGTCAGCCATGAAGAGTTAGAGCTACACTTACATGTCTTGATTAATAAACAC
Organism: Labeo rohita; assembly: GCF_022985175.1. Classification (NCBI taxonomy): domain Eukaryota; kingdom Metazoa; phylum Chordata; class Actinopteri; order Cypriniformes; family Cyprinidae; genus Labeo; species Labeo rohita. The sequence goes on from NC_066873.1 coordinate 12,512,389, forward strand.
AAGAAATGAATCATACTGAGGGTACAGTTTTCTTTAACTGCACTAAGCTAAAGTGCTATATTAATATAAACACATATATTAAAGCAATAAACCCTGAGAGGCTTTTCATTACATTGTTTGGTATCCATCTATAGTTCATGGATTTGTATGGCTTATTGCATTTAGCAACAGCAGTTTGTTGTAATAAAAGGTACAGTACCATTTAAAAGTTTGGGGTTGGTAATATTTTTAAATGTTTTGGAAAAAAGTCTCTTTTGCATTTATTTTGTCAAAATAATAATATTGTGAAATATTATTACAAATCAGAATAACTGTTATTGTATTGTAAATGTATTTTTATTTCTCATGAGGTAATTATTGTGTGTCCTCTGTAGATCTGTACTGTACGCTGGAGGTGGACTCTTTCGGTTACTTCGTCAGTAAGGCCAAAACACGTGTGTTCAGAGACACGACAGAACCACAGTGGAACGAGGTGAGCTTTTTATCATTATAATAAATAAGAGTCACCTGATCAATCACCATCATGTATATATCATTAATTCATTTTTCCTTCTATAGGAGTTTGAAATAGAGCTGGAGGGCTCTCAGTGTCTGCGGATCCTGTGCTACGAGAAGTGTTACGACAAGTCAAAGCTCAATAAGGACGATAATGAGATTGTGGACAAGATCATGGGAAAGGGCCAAGTACAGGTAGGACAAAGAGACATTGCTAAACCGTGATATGTGCGCAAACAGCAAACACTCTGGTCTGTGAGTAGACCCTACCAGACTGGTTTAGACCACAAAAGGTCAGACTTAAATTGTACTGGTTTCCTGATGTGAGTAATTTTATTGCTGTCTGGTTTGTGCGGGTGCTCCGCAGATGGTGTGTTGTGGTGCTGTATTTTTGTCATGGGCTGCTTTACTGCCTGAGAACCCATGGTTTCTTTCTGTTCACATACGTGGGAAATGCCCCAGTTAAACTGAAGCAAGTATGTATGTGTTGAGATCAGTGTGTTCACATGTGTTTGCGGTATGTAGCTGACGTTAGAATCATGTTATCAGGTCTGCCATCAACCCAAGCCCGAAAATTCCCTTTCAGGAAGAATTTTTGAACAGTCCCACCCAAAAAAGATTGTAAACATGCCTTTTATTTATTTTATTGTAATTAATCTTCTTTTACTTCTTTTTATTCTTTTACTGTCATTATCAAGCCATTTTGTCTTGTTTTGCTAGGCTTTATGCTTAAACCTCAGTCAAATTTGCTCTGAAAGTTTTGCTTTCGTTGTTCTTCTTTTAAATCTAGGGCAGCTTATGGGGGCTAAAAATGAGGTGGATTTAATTGCATTGGAGGTTTATTTCTGTTTTATGTTCATGTTATTCTCTTGGGATCGTAGCCAGAGGTGAATTAACAGCACGAGAGATGATTCTCTGTTTTTACAGAGAATATGGTGTTTATGTCGCAGAAATGAGATATCACATTGTGTGTTGGCCAATAGAATTGATTGCAGTTTGGGTTGCATTTAATTGGTTCGGGCATACAACATATTTTGTATGCCATGATATATAGGCTTTACCTCAAAAAGTTGCAGAAACAATATATATTTTTTGGCTTGCTATAAATAATGGTTATAACTGGATTCTTAGGCCATTCACATTCATATTGTAAGAGGTCATTGACACAGAATGCATTTTTGTGTTTAAAAACACAAGATGCATGACAGTGGAATAAAAAAAAGTCCCTTTTTTAAAAATTTGAAATTCATTTGACTTGTGCAAGACACTGCAAAAATTGCGTCATGAGCAAAACGTACAAAGATGTCCAGCTGGTGCATGTTTACACATAAAAACAATAGAGAAGCACCACAATAGAATGCCATAAAAAAACCCACACACACACATTTTGTGTGACATTAATAAGTAATGAAGCCTGATTCAGTATTGATTCTGATTATGTATATTGAATCTGACTATTTACAATATTTTGTATTAATATTGAGATTTCCAAATATATTACAATTTTAAAAACTGTTTCTTAAAATTGTAGTCTTATATGTGGGAGTAATGAACTTTTGCGAAAAGTTTCACAGTGTTTTACTGTGTATGTGTGTTTGGTGACAGAAGTAGCACAATCTGCCTAACAGCTATCTTATATTCCCTTGTAATAGAAACCAAGTCTTCAAAGTGAGAAGGGCACATCTGCTCTTATAGAGGTGCACTTCACACTAACTCTGTGAAGTGGGGGTTGAAAACTTTTGAACAGAAAGGAGATGTGTACATTTTTCGTATTTTACCTAAATATCATATTCTTTTCATTTAGTACTGCCGTTCAGAAACTACATAAGATACTTACATTTTTCCCAGAAGACAAAATAAGTTAAATTTATGCTGATCTTCAAATTCCAAAAGTTTTCACCCCCTGGCTCTTAACGCATCGTGTTTCCTTCTGAAGCATCAGTGAGCGTTTGAACCTTCTGTAATAGTTGCATATGAGTCCCTCAGTTGTTCTCGGTGTAAAAAGATGGACCTCAATATCATACAGTCATTGTTGGAAAGGGTTCAAATACACAAAACTGTTGGAAAGCTACTTGGAAAACTAGTAAAAAGAAGTTTGTGTTCACTTTTTATTTTCAAGCATAAAATCAGTCATGTCTAACTTTCTAACGCTTTCATCATACCAAACACAGTGATCTGAGAGTGTTACATCGATGTAGATAGCGATGTGATGCTTCTGAAAGAGGAATTTAAACTTTTGACCTCAACTATATGTGACCTATGGCCCATTTAACTCTCGCCCAAGGTGTAAAATATATTTGTAAGAGATTGGTTGCTTGGCCTTCTAGTTAATACCTTCCTTCCTGGACAGAAAGACAAGCCACTTCTGAAACTAAAGTCACTTCTTTCTGTGCATGTGAGAGGCCTTGTTTGTGTTAAGTGAGTTTAAAGAGTGTTTAAAGAGTAGTGAGAAGTGACTTTGTGCAGCGTACAGGTCGAAGCTAATTTAGATTCATTGGAGAGTCTTTATACAGCTTATTACCGAGACATTCTATATATTTGCTCAAATCAGTGTGTGACCTTGAGACTTGCTGCACCCAGTTAGTTTGGTCAGCTGGGTTTGTATGTCTAAGTTCAGGACTTCTTTTTAAGGATCTAACTCAGTGAGCAGCACAGTGAGCATTTTTAAACACTTGACATAAATGCAGCTGTGAATGATATTGTTGTGCTTTGGATGTAATGATGGCACGTGCACACACAGTACAGTATGAGAGGGGTAATGAGTGTGGAGTGGGCGGCTGTACTCTGGGAAATATGCATCACTCAGAGAGAATGAGATACTTTGATAACTTCATCAGGTTTAATTAAAATCATACTGCACCTGTCCGCTGGCCTTCTCTAAACCTCATCACATCCCTCTAATGCGATAACAGCTGCTACATAGATTACTCACCCTCATGTAGTTCCAAACCTGTAAGACCTTCGTTCATCTTCAGACCACATATTAAGACATTTTTGATGAAATCCATAAGCTTTCTGACCCTCCGTTTTACCCAGTATTGCTGTCTGATTTGTGAAACTAAGACAACTACTTTATGTAAGATAGCATTCTGCGAAAAGCTGGCCAAAGGGAATGAAAAAAAAGATAGAATTACAGAAAGTTAAATCACTGTCATTCATGTGTACAGGATAGTATTAGATTCGTGCCAGGCACTTTGTGCTACATTTATACTGTCTTACTTGCCCGTGATCAGTGATATTGAGGTCTAGGTCAACATCTGGAGCATCTTATGCTTTAAAAATCACAATCAGTCTCTTTCATTTCGATTATGCAATGCTGTGATTGTGTTGCCATCTTGAGTATCTGAGCTTGATCTTCTGTTTAAATCTTTCTCTCTGAGCGTCTGTTTTCTTAACTTCGCTGGTTGAGGTGGACGGAGCCAAAATGTTTCCTTTCCCTCCCTGGAGAGATCCTGATTTATTTAACAACTTTCTGGCTCCTACATGTAAAAATCCTTAAATGGTCACATTGTAGCAACTCCCTTCTGCTTTTAATGGACCCTGGTACTACGGTCACGTTTTATAGGAAGATGGGAAAAATAATATTCATCTATTCACGTCCACAAAGCAACATGGTCATGATTCATGTCTACAATGAGAGTTGTTTATAAGATTGAGTCAGTCTTTGGGAGAAATAGCTGAAGTCTGTTAATGAAGTGGTTAAAATACTGTATGTGTTGTTGTTCATCTACATTCCTCACCAAATTTCTAGCATTAAGTCATATTTCTGCCCACACTGAAACTGCAGTACTGTTCAAATCAACAAAATGAGCCGTTTAGAATAAGCTTTGCATCACAGCTCTATGAATGACTTTGTTGCTGTCACTGTGAACTCTCTTTGACACGTGTCCTGCCTGGTTAAGACATGGTGTTACTCAAAGCCTAGGATCATCCTGATTGAGTCGGAAGCTGGTGTGATCCATTAATATCACTCAGGCCTTGTATTTCAGCATATCTGCTTGGGGACCACTGGGATCTTTGATCTTTGACCTCTAGGGGTTTTGTCTGTTATTATCCATTAAAGAGCTTTTAAGTGCTGTTTCCCTTTTGTAGAGAGTGAATCAGCTGGCTCTTCTTATGGAAAACTAATCAATATCTGTCACTATGTTAAAAATGAAATGCAAACAACTGTCAAATTAAGCTTTAGGAAGCTTGATTGAAAAGACATGTTGCTTAAAGTGATTAACAATTATCTACAGTCTAGGTCAAAAGTTTACATACACCTTGCAGAATCTGCAAAATGTTAATTATTTTAACAAAATAAGAGTGATCATACAAAATGCATGTTTTTTTTATTCACTGTAGTACTGATCTGAATAAGATATTTCATGTAAAAGACATTTACATATAGACCACAGGAGAAAATAATAGTTGAATTAATAAAAATGACCCCGTTCAAAAGTTACATACACTGAACAGTTAAACTATCTGCTGTTATTCAGAAAAATCCTTCAGATCCCACAGATTCTTTGGTTTTGCAGCATTTTTGTGTATTTCAACCCTTTCCAACAATTACTGTAGGATTTTGAGATCCATTTTTTCACACCAAGGACAACTGAGGGACTCATATGCAACTATTACAGAAGGTTCAAACATTCACTGATGCTTCAGAAGGAAAAACAATGCATTAAGAGCCAGGGGTTGAAAACTTTTGAACAGAATGAAGATTTGTACAGTTTTCTTATTTTGCGTAAATATCTTTTTTTTCCATTTAGTACTGCCCTGTAGAAGCTACAGAAGATACTTACATTTTTCCCAGAAGACAAAATAAGTGAAATTTACCCAGATCTTCAATTTCAAAAAGTCCCCCCCGGCTCCTAATGTATCGTGTTTCCTTTTGAAGCATCAGTGAGTGTTTAAACCTTCTGTAATAGTTGCATATGAGTCCCTCTGTTGTCCTCAGTGTGAAAAGATGGATCTCAAAATTATACAGTGATTGTTGGAAAGGGCTCAACTACACAAAAATGGTGAAAAACCAAAGAATCTATGGGACCTGAGGGACTTTTCTGAAGAACAGTGGTTAGTTTAACTGTTCAGTGTGTGTAAACTTTTGAATGGGGTCATATTTATAAATTCAACTTTATTTACTCTTGTGAACTATACAGTATATAAATGTATTTTAAGTGAAATATAGTACTAAATAAAAAATAACATGCATTTTGTATGATCCCTTTTATTTTGGTAAAATAATTAACATTTTGCAGATTCTGCAAGGTGTATGTAAACTTTTGACTTTGAATGTATCTTTTTGTGCTTTTAATTTTTTTATAAAAAGTTATTGGACACCAATTTGTATGCTGTTCCAAAGTACCAGAACTAGTGTGGAAAAACTCGTGAAAAGAAGTTTGTGTTCACTTTTTATTTTCAAGCATAAAATCAGTCATATCTAACTTTCTAAACGCTTTCATCATACCAAGCACAGTGACCTGAGAGTGTTACATTGATGTAGATAACGATGTGATGTTTTGTAGTGGTTTGTTATATAACGCCACAGACGACAACCGCAGCGTTTCACAGGCAGGAGGTGTGTACGATTGCTTTTATGCTTTACTCCTCTCCTCACCAGCCTCCTCCTCTCTCCCTCAGGGAGTCCTCTTTCTCTTCATGCCTTGCTTTCGCTTTATCTCTCCCCCTTTAGTCAGTATCTTATGGTCTTTTCATGTGTTTTGAGCTCTTCGGCTGTGAAGTGTTGTGTTGAATGTCCTTGTGGAAACTCTTTCAGTTATAATGATCTCTCTGGGTGGGGTTGTATTCCCCTCTACTTCCTATAAGACGACTAATGTTATGCTTTGTCAACGGAATGCACTCTTTCATATGTATGTGGTTTAAACTGAGCCATATCTTACACTTATAATAGCATTTTATTTTTCCCTGACTTCATGTATTACAAGTGTGATTCACCCAAAAATGAAATTCTGTCATTGTTACTCTTACTCTTACTCTCATGTCGTTCCAAACCCGTAAGACCTTCATTCATCTATAAACTTCAATTAAGATATTTCTGATGAAATCCAAGAGCTTTTTAACCCTGCATAGACAGCAATGGGAGTACCATGCTTAAGACCCAGAGAGGTAGTAAGAACATTGTTAAAATAGTCAGTGTGACATCAGTGGTTCAACCAGGACATCATGTTCTCCTTGAGGCAGCATTCTTGTTCCCTGTAACTCTAACTGCAACAAACCCCTTCAGAATAGAACCTCATCTAACCCTGAACCCCTCTAGAGCTCCCTATGGAGCCAGACAACAGCCAACAGCTCTCTCCTGGTCCTATACTTCCCACTGCCTTTCTTTGCAGTTTGAGGTGTCTCCACAAACCCACACCTTCTCAAAATACAATTGTGTGAGAAAACAGCTCAACGTTTCTGGCAGCTTGGTTCCAGATGACATATATAAGAATAGATTGAGCCCCGAGTTTGTTCACAACACCAAAGGTTCATCAGCCGTAGAGAGAATTTACACTTTATTTCTCTTCCTAGAAAGATTTGCGGTTAGCCACGGATGCCTGGCGTCATTTTATTTCCTGATCTGGTTTATTTTACAAAATAAATAAAGAACTAGTCTGTCAGGCCTGATTTTTTTGGTTTTGGCATCTTCGGATTGTCTTTGTGTGGAAATAGTTGTGTACTGATCCGTGCACCGTTATTGTTTTCCAGTGGCTGTGCGTGCATACATGGAGCGTATTGTAATCTGAATATTATGGACAGTCATTAATCATAACCACTCCGTCCGTCATGTTTTTTTGTAGTATGTCATGTCACCTCTGTTTCTCTCGCTTTCTCTCAAACATCCTACAATCCCCAGAGGCCCTAGAATCCATCAACCCTGACAGATGGGTGTTTTATGGCGCCCGCAGATATATATGCTCACGCACACAAGCTCACTGTAGGGTGCACATACAGACAAATTGGTGGGACGGATTTGTTGCATATAAATGGTGTCAGTTTGCCAGTCCAGCTGATGCTAGTGGCTGTTTACATGTGACAGTTTGTGTTTGAGTCCATCAAAAAAAGCTTAAATTTGGACGTCACCCACAGTATTTTCTTCATCATCAAACCTTGTCACTTTGTCTACGGTGTATTGATGTTTATACTTTTTTTTTTGTCTTCATCTTTTATTTTTGCTTTTGTTCCACTGTCTAGTTTTCAATTTTTACGTGACCAAACAACACATCGCTAATAGTGTATCTACAGAGGTGGGAGTTAATGAGTGCAAGAAATTTTCTAAAACACAGTGGATCACGTCATCTCAGCATGGTAAAATCTATTGGGATTAACCTGCGCAATTTATCATTAAAATGCTTTGTATAGAAAACTGTTGTGATTACAGTCCTTCTCTCATTTATACACCATTTATATGACTCTTCACAAAACCATTTTACACAAAAAAATGATTTTATTAAAAGTTATAAATAAAACAAAGTCTTTAAGTTATTCTACTTAAAGAAAAAGTTCACTTCCAGTACAAAAATTTACAGACAATTTACTCACCCCCTTTCTTTCTTCAGTCATAAAAAAATTAATTTTTTTGGGGAAACATTTCAGGATTTCTCTCCATATAGTGGACTTCTGTGGTGCTTGTGAGTTTGAAAGGGCTTCAAAGGCCTCTAAACGCTCCCAGCTGAGGAAAAAGGGTCTTATCTTGCGAAATGATCGGTTAATTTCTTAAAGAAAAAAAAACAACAACAACGTTTAAACCTTAAATGCTCGTCTTGTCTAGCTCTGCGTAAACTCTGTGTGTTTATGACAGTTAGCGTATGTTGAAAACTTGCATCTTATTTTCTTCTCTGGGATTGTTTAGAGACCTTTGAAGCAGCATTTAAACTGCATTTTGGAAGTTCAAACTCATGGGCACCATAAAGGTCCGCTATATGGAGAGAAATCCTGAAATGTTTTCCTCAAAAAAACAATTTCTTTACGACTAAAGAAAGAATGACATGAACGTCTTTGATGACAAGGGAGTGAGTAAATTATCTGTAAATTTTTGCTCTGGAAGTGAACTTCTCCTTTTAAAAATGTCATGTTTAATTGTTAAATGTGTTCAACATGTTCAATGTGTTACTTATTGTTTCTTGTAAAGTAGTTGTTACAATTGCTAGTTTATGAGTGAAAATTGTTTAAAAGTACATCCTAAACCATTTTTCGGTTTAGCACCAAACCGCTGAGAAATCACCACTAATTACATTTATTCTCCTGCAGTTATTTTATTTAAATCTGTTTGTAATCTATTTTTAAGGTTATTTCATGTTGTTTATATGCTGTTCTCTGTAACTTGACCTCTTTTAGTTAACTAATTCCAGGTTTTCCGATTACTGAAATGAAGGCATTTCCTTCTAGATTAAAGTCTGCAGTGATCTGGCTATAAAAGCCGAATTTAGCAGTGAGGATCGGTTATAATTGGGTCATGTTTAGACAGGAAGTGGAACACAAAGCCCCAGTGAAAACCTCTTAATTTAGCTGAAATTCACCAAAATTCACAACCCTGTCAGGTTGTGTTTATTTGAGGTTTTCTTAGGAAAGTTTAATCAGATTTAGTATTTATTGATTTATATTATTCACTTAGTTCTTGAGAAACAGAACAATGGATGGCTATAAGATGATTCATCTCTGCAATCTAGCAACACATTTAATCTTTCTCTCTCTTAGTTTCTTTTTCAATCTCCTTCACAACTCAAATATTCATCAGAGCTTAGAGAGCTCAAAACAGTCAGACTCAAGGGCATCATGGAGCTGAGGAGAACAACATTGAGTTTATTGAGTTCACTTTATTTTCCTCCTCCTTAGTCTACATCACTAACAAGTCTCTGGGCTTTTTGTTTAGGAGCACTAAGTTTGAGCTTTCAGTTATCTTATTTGATGTGCTCTGTGTATATGTGTTGATCAATGTTTTAAAGGGGTCATCGGATGCAAAATTTACTTTTACATGTTGTTTGAACATAAATGTGTGTTGGCAGTGTGTGTACACTGTAAAAACAAAAAAACAATTTGTTGAGTCAACTTAAAAATTTGTTACTCTGCAGCTCAAATAAGTTTAGTCAACTTAAGTGATAACTTAGATATTTGAGTTGACTAAACAAAAAATTTGGTTTCTTAAACTTAAGCTGGGCTTGTTACCCAGCTGCCTTAAAATTTTAAGTTGAATCAACTCAAATATCTAAGTTGTCACTTAGTACATTTTAAGTTGACTAAACAGGTAGCAGGGTAACAAATTATTAAGTTGACTCAACAATTTGTTTTTTACAGTGTACACAACCACCCTATAATGCTAAAAATCCACCCAGTGTGTTTTTTAAATCCCTATAAATTATAATCCTTTTTCAAATCAAGCCATTCTGAGATCCTTGGCTATGTGACGTCACACAGACCCAGACACACACCCAGAGTGAGCTATAAACTGTCCCCCATTGTTTTTGACACTGGAGCAGGAGTAGACAAGAATTGCGATTGAGGTGTTTTGTTGTTGGATGTAATAATGAACATAGCAGTCAAATTTTTGCAAATCACCTTTCCTAATAATGTGCTAGTTAGCAAGTTCCGTGTCTAAATGCTGCTAAAGTTTACAGTCTCTCAGAAAACTGCTCGACAGCCCACAGAAGAGAGGGGCGGGGTGAGCAGAGCACATTAGCATTTAAAGGGACATGCACCGAAATGGCTCGCTGTGAACAGAGCTGTTTTTGGCAAGGTAAAAAGGTATTGTTTTACACTACCATTGAGAAATTTTAACCAAAGTATGTTATAGACTTTTCATTAAGACCCTAAAGAATGATCTCAACTTGGAAAATGTGCATCCAATGACCCCTTGTGAATAAAAGCCTAAATTTGGCATCATATAGTAATAGATTGCAGAATTTTCATTTTTGGGTAAACCTACCCTGTAATATTTTTGGGGCACAGTCAAAAATTTGGAAGTAGGGGGCATATTTTTCAATAAATATGTTACAGTACAACATGCAACATGAATTACAGGCATTATATAATGCGGTGTTTGTTGATGTTAACACTGTTAATAAGAAGCTATTATTATGTCAACAGTACATTGTCTATGATGCAAAGATAAAGAGTTTTTTTTTATTGTATATATTTCTAAGCTGTAATTTACATATTCCATAACAGTAAATGTTTTGGTCATGAATAATACATTGGCTGTACACTCAGAAAAGTATACCAAGCAAGGTTTTCATAGACCAGATATTATTCACACAATATGCCTTAATTCTGTTTTGTATTACAGAGTTGCACTTGTTAATATTGTTGGATGGCAAGGGAAGAAAATCAGCCAATCACAGTATGAATGTAACTTTACACTGAATCTAAATTTATTCAAGTATAAAGCATCAGCATCTACTCAGTGGAGCAGAGCTCCCTTGCATTCAGAGAGATGTTAACACAGCCTCCTGTGGTGTAGAGTTCATCATCCTAATCACCGCCTTCTATATTAAACATTATATAACCATAAGTCAAGCTGTGCAACTCTTTCTGAGAGAGCATGGGCTGCAAATGTGCATACCTTGATCAGTAATTGATTGAGCTTGATGTTGTTTGTGTTTGAACTTTAAATACCATGCAAAATCATTTATTTTGAGACCAATTTTATGCTAGTATACTTACAAAAGTTAACTAAACTTCACTTTTAGCAGATACACACAGGCAAAATTTAGATCTAACTTAAAAGAAAACACATCAAAAATTTCATTCATCAAATTTAATGGTATCTGTTGGTTTATTTTGTGCAGCATTCTGCCAGCATGTTGTCTTTTTTGCTGTGGGGCAAAACCTACGTACCTGAGCAAATGTATTCAGAAGTCTATGACAGAAACAACAATCAAAAAGAAAGAACAACAACATTGTTTGGCCAGAGAGTATTTAATCAGAGATTACAGCTGGCAGATTTTTTCTGTGCAGAAAGCACAAGAACATGAGAACAAAGAAAGAATGATGGCAGGTGGTCCAATAAAACAATATGTCAGCATGTCGAAAACATAAATCAAAGAGGGGGCAATGCACCCTCCACCCGTAGCCCTGCCCCCACATGCGGCTCTGGAGAGCCCTGGGGAACGCAACCCGTCTCATACACATCCTCCATCCACACCAAACCTTCTCTCACCCTTCTAGTTACACTCTATTTGTACATTCAGGCTCAAAATTAAAATTTTCATGCACATTCCAGTGGTGAGTAAATTGAGAAAATGCATTGGTTATACAGTTGAGGTCAAAAGTTTACATCCCCCTTTCAGAATCTGCAAAATGGTAATTATTTTACCAAAATAAGAGGGATCAAACAAAATTAATGTTATTGTTTATTAGGTTCTGACCTGAATAAGATATTTCACATATAAGATGTTGGCATATAGTCCACAGGAGAAAATAATAGTTGAATTTTTAAAAATGACCCCGTTCAGAAGTTTATATCCCCTTTATTTTTAAAATTATTTTTAAAATATCTCCATTCTATTCTTTTGAATAGAATGGAGATATGTAAATTTTTCTTATTTTGCCTAAATATCAGTTTTTTCATTTAGTACTGCCCTTCAGAGGCTACAGAAGATAGTTACATGTTTCCCAGAAACAAAATAAGTTAAATGTACTCTGATCTTCATGTTCAAAAAAGTTTTCGCCCCCTGGCTCCTAGTGTGGTTTTTCCTCATGCTCATGAAAAACTATCACTAAACAAAAACACAGCTGTGGATCATTCAGGTAACAACACAGTATTAAGAATCAAGTGCATGTAAACTTTTGAACGGCGTAGTTTTTATAAATTCAACTATTTTTTTTTTCTTGTGGACTACATGTAAACATCTTTTATGTGAAATATCTTATTGAGGTCAGTAGTGAATAAACAATAACATGCATTTTGTATAATCCCTCTTATTTAGCTAAAATAATTAACATTTTGCAGATTCTGCAAGGTGAATGTAAACTTTTGAGCTCAACTGTATATAAGTTATAACCAGACCAAGTCATGCATTATTGCATAATTTCCTTATTATCTCTAAAATAATTGTCCCTTTGATAAATGGTATATGTACTGTACTATTATGCCAACTTTTGGCGATTACCTATGAAATTTTTGGACTCTGTGTAAATCAACATTAATTCACTTTAAGTAATATCAGCTGTTTCCTTCAGCTTCAGACAGTATTCCCTTTGTTTCAACATGTCGCTGCATCTTGGTTGCATAGATTACGTAACTCTGCTTTTCACTGGGATGATGATTTGCAGTCCCAGATCCTTCTTTATTCTCTTTTTTTGTTCCGCTTTTGTTTCAAATGATACTTTTGGATCAAATCAAGTGCAAGATATCTGATATTCCAGCTTCAAATGGTTCACCCACAGGGGTGTTTTAACATGTATGGATTGTGTTTATGTACAAAAGCGCTAAGAAAAGAGTGGGAAGTCCGAACCCCTTTGTATGACTTTCTAGAGGAAACACAGAGCCCATGAGAACACATTTGGACCAAGTGCCTTTCTGAATACCAGAGATGATTGATTCAGAAGTGACACGATGAAGCCAGAGAACATTCCTGTCCTTCTTTCTCTTCATGAATAGCAGATGATATTGGTATGAAGGTTTGGTAGAAAAGCAGTTGCTCTCTCCTGTTTGCGTCGTAGAGATTTCATATCAGTACGCAACTTACTGTTAATCTGCTCTTCTTGATATTATCAATATTTTATTGTTTTAAATAACACACTGCTGTAATGTTAGAATATATATATTTAGTTCCAATTGTTTTGAATTTTTGTAGTTAGTGTGTCTGTTATAAAGAGACTGTGTGCTGGGTGAGGATGAATTTGTCTTGTTCCTTTGGCATTCTTGCTGGCCTCTGTTTTCTCTTTTCTCCTGAAGATATAGTGAGTTCACAAACACATGGCCCTGGGCTGCCATTTCTATTTGCCAAGCGGCTAATCAGATTTCCCATTATTAATCGTGCCAGATTTTTGCCCTCAATGTAATCCGTCTTTTCTCTTTTTGTCCCTCGAGGAACAAGGACAGAACATTTTGTGTCCCTTGCTTTTCCCACTCTTGGTTTCAGATCTCTATTTTTTTTTCCCTCCAGCTATTCTTGTCTTTTTCTAATACTTCACTTTCTGGTCAGGCCCTTTGAGCATTTCCTATCTCCTACTCCTAATTTCCTGTTGGTCCTCTTTCCTCTCTCTCCGTATCTCTTAGTTTCTTGTGGCATTGGTCAGGCTTGGTGTTGTGTGTAGTGATCAGCTGAGAGATCCGTCGCAGATGATGTGTTGTGTGCTGCAGAAGATCGTGACCAGACACCCACAATCCTCAAATTGCTCTTCAGTGAGTGGTGTGGCATAGTGGTTAAAGCACAGGGTGTTCTCAGAACATGGTGATGACGTAACAATCCTCAGTACCACAAAGAGTTTTCCTCAAATGTGTGTGCCATTCAACAGGATGTCATTATTCTGCTTGCTGGCTGTAAACATGTCAACTTTAAGTAATTTGCTCAGCAAGACTCTCTTCCAGCTGATGTTCCACCGTGATATGTCCAATATAATGATGCTAAAAGACCATTTATACCGCCTTATTAACCACAGCCAACACAATAAAGTGGCAGGCAATATATGTCTTAACCAGCCACAGTATGTACAAATGACAGGATTTTGCCAATTGCGTAGTTTCTATTTTTATGGAATGAAGCCGTCTTTTTTGTATCTCCGACCAACCACAGACTGGAATTTCCAGTTCCAATTTGACATTTAATGTCACCAGCAAACTCTGTAGTCCCATTTATCTATTTTTTAGCAACAGTCTTTTTCAAGACAGGTTAAAGCTTAAAAAATCACAAACTTTATTACTTTATTGCATGTTGTAGAACAAAACATGAATATATATTAAGTTTGTGTTAACCACTGACCTTATTTCAGCCATTTACCTAAAAGCCCACTAAAAACAATGTGGATGTTTTTTATGTGGATGTATTTATCCCTTCATTTTACCATGGTGAATAATAGGGCTTATCTTTTCTCATTTTTATGAAACAATGATTCTTAAATCCCAAGAATCAATTAGTCTAATCTGTTTTTAGTTAATGAAGGGAACATTGTAGCCCACTTCTTATTCGTAATAAGCTTTGTGCTTTGTTACTTTTGGTATGAAACAAAGTCTCAAAGATTTTAAATTCTGTCCATTTTATTACAGTATCCAAACAATTAATGACATTTTGATGCTGTTTAATATGGCGTGACAGATCTCATCAGCTTTAATACATTAATGAGCATCTGAAGATTTGTTAAACGAAAGAGTAAAACTTCCTGAAATCCAAAGCCTGTCTCATGTAATTGCTCAATCAGTGTTTCAACCACGCAAAGATGTCACATTTACCTCAGAAAAAACATTCAGTGACAAAAAACTTGTTAGTCAGCTATAAAAATGAATTCTAGATATAAGCATTTTGCTAAATATCTGCACCATATAACATATTTATTATAATTTTTACTGTTCTTCAGTGTTTAATTTCTGTTTGAATATATCTGTCAGGTTTTTATGACAGCCACCATCGAAATGTTTATATTAAATAATAAAAAATGAAGAGGAGTAGAAATGTAATTATGTAATTGTAAGTGTGTTTTTATAAAAACTCAATTGAGCATAATTTAAGTGTTTGTATACAAACTTAAAGAGTTTGTACTGTATTACAAACAATTAGTTGAGAGATTTTTAGTTGAGACCTGATATATATCCAGAATAATCAATATTGAATAGACTCAAATTGAATTGAGTTGAATTGAATCTGAAATCAAATCACATGCTTGTGAATCAGAATCAAAACGAATCCTGAAATTTGTTTGAAATAACCAACCCTAAACCTGACCCTACCAAACTGAATGCTTTGTGCAATAGGGCTGCACGATAAATCGCATACGATATGCATGTGCGTTTTGTCATTAAAGTCGGTTCTGTAATCAGCAGTAAATCTCCATCAAGTGCTTGCTTGATGCAACGTCAATACACAGAGCCCTAGTTCACCGACAAGCTACACAAATCCACACAGACAATATCATCGATATTATACATGATATTATCAAATCACACTGCATTAATAAAGTAGCTTGCGTAGCTGTGTAGTAGCGTAAATGTTGCTAAATCTGAAAGCACGAATAAATACCAAATTTTTACTTAAAACTCACTTCATAACTTCAGTAGAGTGATTGACATAAATCCTTCTGTGAGATGATCCTTCTTTTTTTATTTTTATTTATTTTTTGTTTTTGTTTAGTTATTTATTTGTTTTTTTTTTGTTACTTTTTTATTCAGATAGGACAGTGGAGAGATGACAGGAAAGTATTAGGTAGAGAGAGGGGAGCGGGATTGGCAAAGGACCTCGAGACAGTATTCGAACTCGGGTCGCCGTGAGTAGTACATGTTGGCGCGCTAACCCACAAGGCTGTCGGTGCCGACGATGTGGCTTCGTACACAGAATAAGGCACACAAAGTATTTTATAGCATTCTAAGCAGTAATAAAAGCAATGTTGAATAGCAGTGCATTAATATATACTGTATTATAATGAAAATTATAATAAGGTGTCAGATAAACCATATATTGTTGTAGTTGTGTGCTTATTAGTCACGTTACATCAATGAAAGCAGTTAAATCTTCTGTTTATTCAAGTGCAGCGATTGTGTTATTTTCTGGATTTCTTCTTCGGGGCGTATTTAGAGTTTCCGCACGAGAGTGCCCTCTGGCCTTCGGATGGTGATTTACTACTGATCACAGAACCGTGCTTCACTGACAAGATGCGCATACGAATATTGCAGCTTTTCTTAATATCGATTGTAATATTGTCGCGGTTTATCGTGCAGCCCTACTGTGCAACCTCCATTATGTGGCGAAATGTAACAATCGTACAAAAATGTTGAGAAAGTGCAAAGATGACTTTAAGCTGGGTTACTGTGTAACCCAACAACTTCTGATTGGCTGTGAAAAGTTTTGCTGGAAACATGTCACATTGTGTCTAGTTAGAACATGGTGTTAAAATAATGCCCAATAAAGTGCCCCTTGTGGCAGAGCTGAGAATTCAGTGTGTCCATTTTAGAACAGTTTGTGCTTTCAGAATGTATAACGTTTATGTATTATTAATAATTGGAATACAGCAGAAGAACATTGTATACCTGCAGAATCCCTGGTATGTGTGTTGGTATGAATGCAGGTATGTGTGTTTTGTTTTCATGCTTATGCACAGTGGCTGTTGTCCACATATGGGTAGGTCTGATCAATGCTGTGTGCTCCTCAGGGAACCATCACACAATCAGATCACACTTCTGCTATCTCAGCACCAGTGGCTGATGTGGAGTATAGTGACAGCAGAGACGCAGTGTGATTTCAAATGTCAATATTTTCGTGGGATCTAAGGAATAAACGTTATTTTGTTTAGCTAATAAGATGTGCGTGTGTGTGCTTTGGTTTAATTTGATGTAATTCTCCTGGGCCGATGTTGAAATATTCCACGGCTGCGTTCAAGTGACGACATCAAATGGTAGTCGAGTCAGCGTTTTGTTGCAGGTAATAAATGCACGTCCTCATTCAAGCATTTCCTGATGCTTATTCACTCAAGCTGAGTGAGACGCAGTGAATAGCTCAGCTTCTGGCCTACTTTATAGATGGGCTTTAACTGCCTCTTATCTGTAGCTACAGCCCTAGTGGATGAGGATTAACTATTTAGCCATGAGGCTATTGCTTTAAATCACTTACACAACACACACACATGCGCGTAGCCCATAAGATATTTACTGTTGACACAACTGTTAAGGGTTTTTTTGTGAAAAACAATTGCCTTTATAAACAATCTTGAATTCTGCATTAACCCATAGTTCACCTCCAAAAAACACACACGCATGCACACACATTAAAGAGTGTTTATAGACCTGTCGTTTTCCCTCAAGTATCCCTTTAAGATCAGCTCTTGTTTGAGTCTGTTACACACTCAAATGTCGTTACTGAGTTAAAGCAGCAGGCTGACCAAAAGTGACATTTTGGCACAGCGCAATTCAGTCTTCTAGTAGTTTCTATTGTCTGGGTGATATTTTCCCCTTTAAAAGAAAAAAAAATAAAATAAAAATATTGATTAAAAAATCATTTATATTTTAGTGCCACTGTAATAATAAAAAAATCGAAAATGACCAGATTAAAGTCATTATATTTTGAGAATAAATTTGAAATTACGAGAATAAAGTTGAAATTACGAGAATAAAATCAAAATGTTTCAAGAATAAAGTCGAAATTACAAAAGTTAAATCATAGCAATTAAAGTAATATTTTGAGTGTAGCCTGTGCATGCAAATAGCTCAAATTAGGAGCACCAGGAGAAGTTGCAAGGTCACCGGAATTTATTTGAATATATGTGGGACTATTAGCAGAAATTATACCATGTGTCATACTCACAGGGACAGTATGCTTGGAAATAATATTTCACTTCTTTGATTACATTCATTATGCCTATTTGTAGTGCGCCAGCCACCCAATAATAGTAATAAGCTTTGTGCTTTTGGTACTTTTAATATAAAACAAAGCCTCATCTTTCAAAATCTGTCAGTTATAGCAAAATGCAAACAATAATGTGTTGCAATAATTTGTTTTTTGCACCCTTTAATGTGGTGGGACAGACTGTTACTGTTTTCTTTGTGAAAATTCCACCACCTACTCCACAAACATGTCTGTGGCATCCAATCTTTCATTTCTCACATGTATTTAATTAAAAACAACAAAACCTTCTAAAGGTGGAAGTGGACTCCAACTCATTAACAAAAGTTATACTGTTGTCTTTTTTGAGGTATATTAGTGACTATTCACAAGCTGTTTTATTCATGGTATAATACAGTAAATGACTGGAAATAATATTTAACATCTTCCATTCATTTGTCTTTTAACAGACTTTAGATTTGTAATTTTGACTTTATTCTCAAAACATTTTGATTTTATTCTAATAATTTTGACTTCATAGATTTTTTATTTTTTATTTTTTTAACGTGGCACTAAAACGCCGTCATAATATTTGCTATAAATCTTGTAAAATAGAATGTAAAAAAAAAAATCAAATATTAAAAATCATGTAATCAATCTGTCAATCTGTCAAAACACCATTTATTGTTTAAATTTCCTGGCAAAAAAAAATGCTGTACTTGTTCGGTACACATGCTTATTGGTATGAATATGAGTATATAGCGTATATATATAATTGATTTATTTTTCACAACTAGGGGCCTCGGCAAACTTCAAAGTGGCCATAGATGACATGAAATGATCTTAAATAAGACAAAACTATTATTAAAATAAGCTTAAGAAAATCAAGAACCAGGTTTCCCACAGCCTTTATGATCCTAGATATATGAAGTAGTTAAAAGTGTGATTTCTAGATGTCAGTTAATTTAATAGTCAAAACGGAATTAGCTTTTTCGTAAAGAATACACATTTTACTAGTAATGCCACATTCTAAAGTATTTTCTGTACAAGTAATGTAAATTTTAAAAAAAATGGGATCCCAGAAGAGTCTTTGTCATTACTAAAGATGTTCCAAAGGGAAACCAGCTGTAGAATCCTAGAGGAATTAGTAATAAAATTGATATTTTGGCTTTATAATAGACTATTGACAATGGAAAGGATGATTTGGGGATGAAATATGAGATTTTTCATGCCAGTGTTTTTGTGAGATTCACCAATTCAGCTGATAGACAGTTAAAGATGACCAAAACACGATGAGCAAGAAACAGATAACAACAGTGAGCGAGAGAGATACTTAAAGGTTACATCTCTCATTCACGATCCAGACATCATTATCAAGTCCCCTGATGGAAATAGCTGACACAGGAAATATCCCCTTCTTCAGTGCACAAATCAGTGTAACTCCAAAAGGGAGTTTGGCAGAAATGTCAGAGGAACATTTTCCCTCACCTTTAAATGTCACTTCCTGCTCATGACGTACTCACACAGACATTCAGCTGTAGATTTTAGCTCTTAGAATGAAAGCTTTTGAACTTGCTTTGATTTTTGTTGTTTTTACTTACTCTACTGCTCTATTGAGGTAGGTGGTATGTTAGGATAAGGGTTTGATATGGTGAAGGCTGTTCCCTTCAGATTTAAAGATGCTCTCTGTAATAAATGCAGGATTCCAGTCTAAGTGTCGCCTGCACATTGCGTCAGATGTCACAACAATGCACGTCATCCTGCGATATCCAGGGTCTGTTTTCAGTACAGGCGCTTTGGCTCATCCACATATAAATTCTTTGATTCCATTGGGATTGTGTCTCTGTCTGAATGTTGTTTGAGAGGTCATCTCAAATTTCTTATATGGCCACTTTACTTTCATGCAGAGAGTATATCTCACACACACGGGGCTATGTACGTTTGGATATGTGGTTTGCTTTGTATGAGTATGTTTCTCTAAATGCTGGAAGGGTTGCATTAGTCTCTTTTTTGCTCCCAGAAACTCTGATCCAAATGGGTCAAGACCCAAATAAACACTCTGGAGGCGCCGCGAGACAATCTGTTTAATCAGCTGACTGTAAGCTCTAAAACCTGCTACTGGACCACAGAGAACCAAAAGCTGAATCAATACACTTTATTTTTGCAGCATATTAAGTAGATCTGGTTATCAAAGACCAGGTGCCAGCCCTCAGTTTTTTTGAGTTCAAGACGTTTGTTTGGTACTATTACTGAATCCCAATGGCGAAACCCTGCTGGAAAATATTCCCAGTGTGCTTTGAAAATTCTGAGGCAGAGAGAAATACAGAAAGGGCAACACACAGGCTTTTGTAAAGGTCTGTTTTTGAATAATGAATCGTAAAACAGCTCACATTAACGTTTGTTGTTTTTTCCATAGCTTTAAGGCCATGTTGTGAGCTATGTTAATATGTTTCAGTGATGGGTTTGTCTGCATTTTTAGTGCTGATATTTGTAGCAGTGCTATAGTGATTATTTTAGAGATGTGTTTTAAGTTTTTTTTAGTCGGACTAGAATTAACCTCTTTAAAGGAGAAGTGCACTTCCAAAACAAAGATTCGCATATAATGTACTCACCCCATTGTCATCCAAGATGTTCATGTCTTTCTTTCTTCAGTATTATTTTTTTTGAGGAAAACATTTTAGCATTTTTCTTCATATGATGGACTGATGTGGTGCCCCGATTTTGAACTTCCAAAATGTAGTTTAAATGAGGCTTCAAACGATCCCAAATGCGATTGTAAATGATCCCAGCCAAGAATTTTCATAAGAATTTTCTTATTTTTATAAAAGTAATACAATTTATATACTTTTTAATGTGAAATGCTTGTCTTGTCTCACTCTGCCTAAACTGTTTTTTTCCGGTTCATGACAGTTAGGGTATGTCGGAAAACTCCCATCTCATGTTCTCCCTCAACTTCAAAATCGTCCTATATCACTGTTTTACCTTTTTTGTTAAGGGTGTTTGATCTTTTTTGCATGTTTACTTTGCAAAGACTGGGTTGGTACTTCTGCAGCGATGTAGGATGATTTTGAAATTATTTTTGAAGTTGAGGGAGAAAATATGATTGTTTTGCTAGATAAGACCCTTCTTCCTCGGTTGGGATAATTTAAAACTGCATTTACGGTTTGAAGGCGCATTTAAACTGCATTTTGGAAGTTCAACATCAGGGCACCATATCAGTCAATTATATGAAGAAAAATGCTGAAATGTTTTCCTCAAAAAACATAATTTTTTTACGACTGAAGAAAGAAAGACATGAACATCTTGGATGACAATGGGCTTGAGTACATTATATGTGAATCTTTGTTTTGGAAGTGGACTTCTTTAAATCATCAGTGCAGAGGCTTCTCACAGAGGCTGTTTTAGTTATCAAAACACAGGCGTTAAAATTTTAGTTAGGGTCTTGATAAACTGTCTCTAAGTTAGAGTGTTAGCTTGCTAAAACACTCTCTGAGAAGTTGCATCACTAAATTCATCCCTGTTAAAGCAGCACCACTATAGATATCAAAGCACAACTTTTATAACAAATCTACTGACTTCAGCAGTAAATATCTAGAACTGTTACTGCAGGCGTTCACATTCTCAACTGTGACCAGTGATCTTGATATAATTTTCTGGTATAAATTGTGTGCTGTCAGTCTGTTTATTAAATATGTATCAGTAATTGTGATCATGTATCACTAAAATATTTCTAACGTGTGTATGATGGACCTATAACCAGTCATCTATACAGGTTTTGTGGAATTTTCTTCCTGCAGTAACCTGAACTTTGAGTGACTGCTGCTGCTAAGAATCTCAGATTTGCACATCAACATCATTTCTGATCTTCTGGCCGTCCTTGAGAATAGATTTCCAGATCATTCCTTCATTCTCACTGTGTGAGCTCATTGTTATGGACTTCAGTCATTCCTGTGAACTCCATGACACAGTCCAGGGCATCAAAGCACACATTCCATTCACACAACCGCTTATCTGTTAGATTTATTTTGAATGTTGATGTACTCAGCTTGAAACTGAGAAATTATCATACCTACAAATGTTTTGATTATAAAGTGAGAAGTAATAGTTCATATCACTTATAGCTGTAAGAACTAATTTAGAGTTTCCTGCTTCTTACTTTATAACACAGTAAAACATACTTGTTGTCAAGTAGTCTTTAAGAGGCTTTGAGTCAAAGAGGTTGAGAAACAAAGGTACAAACACACAAATACACACATATGCACTGTCATTCACCTTTCACCCTTCAACTTCCTATTGCCAATCCAACAAAGATTGGAGTCATTTCCGATCCTGTGCCTCATTTTACTGGTCAGAGGTCATCTGTGCTTGACCTCAGGGATCATGATATGACCTTTTTCAGGGTTTAACTGCTTTAGATCGGGTTACACGGATCTTGGATACTTCTGTTCTTTAAATTAACAAAATGTTTTTTTTAAATCTGAAAACAGCAACCACATACTGTACTAATGCCCTTCCAACTAAACAGAACATACAATAGCATCATGGTTGTAAGTTTTGCAAGCACTTCTCACATATACAGTGTTTTAGAAAATAGAAATCCAGTTTATTTTGCAACTCTGACAAGTGTTTGTATTTCATTGTCAGCAACTGTTAGTTGTGTTTCTTAAGTGGATGCCATGGTTTATTATTGTAGTTCTTTCAATAAAACATGATTAGCAGATTAAGGGACATTGGTTGCACTTTTTTTTTTTTTTTTTTTTTTTTTACAGTATGTGCACTTTTGTGTGCTTACTTCAAGGAAAAGTTCACTTCCAGAACAAATATTTATAGATAATTTACTCACCACCTTATCATCCAAAATGTTCATGTCTTTCTTTCCTCAGTCATAAAGAAATTATGCTTTTTGAGAAGAACATTTCAGGAATGTTCTCCATATAGTGCACTTCAGTGGTGCCCGTGAGTTTGAACTCTCTCCGAAAAAAAAGTTCTGTTGCTGGGGCGGTACCCTAAGGTACAAAAGTAAAAAAGTACATATTTGTACCTTACCTACCCCTAAAAAGTACATATTAGTAACTTGAAGGTACATATTAGTACTTTAAAAGTACATATTTGTACCTTTTCACTTTGTACCTTAGGGTTCCACCTCAGCGACAGAACTGTACCTTTTTTTTCTGACAGTGCATAGTATGGAAAAAATACTATGGCATCAACTCTTTGGTTACCAACTTTCTTCAAAATAACTTCATATTGTTTTGAATTCTTCACTACAATTAGTTTGAGGTGAAACATTAAAGGGATAAGTCACCAAAAAATTTAAATTCTGTCATTAATTACTTACCCTCATGTCGTTCCAAACCCATGGTACTCTCAATAATGGCAGAGGACAGTGACGCGGAAGAGAAGAATTGTTGAATAAAGTTATTTTTGTTTTCTTTGCCCACAAAAAAGTATTCTTGTAGCTTCATAAAATTACGGTTGAACCACTGATGTCACATGGACTGTTTTACCGATGTCCTTACTACCTTTCTGGGTCTGAGAACATTTCAGTTACATTGCTGTCTATAGAGGGTCAGAAAGCTGTTGGATTTCATCAAAAAAATCACAATTTGTGTTCAGAAGATAAACAAAGGTCTTACAGGTTTGGAACGGCATGAGGGCAAGTAATAAATGACAGAATTTTTATTATTGGGTGAACTATGCCTTCAATTCATTTGCTTTAATGAAAAGTTTTCAGTTATAGCTATACTAAGCTATTATAATCATCTTAGCTGTATTTAGAGCTGGATTTTTTTCCCCATGTCTCGGCAGGGTTCTTTCCGCGTCCCTTTTTGCGGTTCTGTCTTACATAATAGACATCATGCCACATTCAAGCGTATTAGTGCCACTGCACAACAACTAAAGAACTTATCTGTAGGTGTGTATGTGTGTGTTCTCTTACGCCTGTATGAAGCTAAAAAGTGGAGCATGTGCTGATGTAGTCTTTAAACCAAGTGTTGCATAACAGAGACTGAAAGTAAGTGGCTGGTAATCACACACAGAGCTAGTGTCGCCCACTGCACACCCACTGTCTGTACAGCAGCACAGTGTGTTTTTCATTCTTTAGTCCTCTCTTTTTATGTCCCTTTTTTTTTTATCTGTTTCTCTGCACATCAGTCTGTATCAGTTGGAGCATCTGTCAGCCTCCAAACAAACCCCAACCCGCAGCTTCATATATTCACGTCCCCTGCAGACCGGTTCAGCACTCGGGTCTGTTATTATTGGGGAAGTACAGGACAGATCGGGCACAGGGGGTCGTTCTCATGAAGTTCTTCTAAATCACTGCTGTCTCTGTCTCTCTCTAAATGTTGCATTTTATGACATGTGATTGTAGGTCCTTATTTAGTTATAGTATTTCATAATATTACTCTTTTCACTGCATTCTTGATCAAATAATCAAATAAATACAGCCTCTGTGAACATAAGAGACTTCTTTCAAACATTAAAAAAAACAACTTTCCATATTTTAAAAAAGAACTTGATTGCAAGCTTGAATGGTATATATACTGTACATATGATTTGTTAACATTAGATTATGTATGTGGACTATCCAGCTCTCTAGATGTTGTTGTCTAGATATCTGCATCTGACATTGAAAAAAATCATTTGATAACTAGACTGCACATTTTCTGCTATCTTTTCATCTCATGATATCACTAGCAGCCATGTCTAAACTCTCCTCTGTGTAATCATTCAACACCCTGACTAAAATGTGTTTATATGAGAGAGACGGATCAACACGCAGGATATAACCATGTTATATGTGCGCTGTACGCCTGAGGATGGTTCGCTCTCCTCAGCACTGCTGTAATGATGTTAGCGCCGTGTGCGGCTCCGTGGAGAAGCTCATTATGGGAATGTATGGCTCGTGTTTTCAGGCTTGATATTGATTGTGTTTATATGAGCTTTCACATGCTAATGGCTGTGTTTGCTCACTGTGAGCACAGATAATGCTCACTCGCTGTCTGTATCACTCTGTCTGTGGCTCTGTTCCAAATCTTAGTGAGTTGCCTACCTAGACAGCATTTAAGGGATTTGAAGTGAAGGCATTTCCAAAAGGTTAGCAACAGTATTATGCTGCCTTCTGAGGTTCACTCATTAACTCATTATGACCAAATCTGAAGGCTTTGGGGTAAGGCAATCCCAGAATGCTTTGCTACAGGCTGGGAGAAAATGTCATTTTATATTTTTAAATTTCAGTATGAATAAAAATGACTGTTTTGTGTGCTATCAGAAATCACCATTGTGAGGATGTAGCTATAGCACGTTACCTGACAGGAACAAAACTCATGCACTTTCATGTTAATGGCAATTTTAACATAAATATATCACAAACCTAAGCTGGTTGGCTGGTTTTAGCTGGTCATCCAGGCTGGTCTTAGCTGGTCAGCAGGCTGGTTTTAGAGGGGTTTTGGCCACTTCCTTGGCAGGCCAGGCTGGTCTTAGCTGGTCAGGCTGGGAGACCAGCTGGAACAACCAGCTAAAACCAGCCTAACCAGGCTGGGAGACCAGCTAAAACCAGCTACTTCCATCTTAAACTAGCTAAGACCAGCCAACCAGCCTAGGTTGATTTTAGCTGTTTTTTCAGCAGGGAAACTTTAAGAATAATCCTTTCTAATGTTGCTAAGCTGGCAACTTAATATTTTAACATGTTGCTAAGCCAGACCTAAACTTTGGGAATAAAACTTTCTCATGTCATTAAGATAGCAAATTAATATTTTAGCATTATGCTAAGCTTACGACATAAACTTTAAGAACCCTGGTGAAAAAAACAGCATATGCTGGTAGGTATGTTTTCATGCTGGTTAAAGCTGGTCCTTGTTCTTGACCAGCAACATGACCAGCATAAACCAGCAAATGACCAGCATAAACCAGCAAAGGACCAGCTTAAACCAGCATCAAAACATACCTACCAGCATATGCTGTTTTTTTCACCAGCGAATAATCTTTTCTCACATTGCTTAGCTAGCAACTTATTTTAGCATGTTGCTAAGCTAACAACCTGAACTTTAAGAATAATCCTTTCTCATGTCGCCAAGCTAACAATTTAATATTTTAGCATGATGCTAAGTTAACAGTTAAAACTTTAAGAATAATCTTTTCTCATGTTAAGCTAACAACTAATACTTTAAAAATAAACCTTTCTCATGTTGCCAAGCTAGCAACTTAATATTTTAGCATGATGCTAAGTTAACAACTGAAACTTTAAGAAAAATCTTTTCTCATGTTGTTAACAACTTAATATTTTGGCATGTTGCTAAGCTAACAACTTAAAACTTTAAGAATAGTCCTTTCAGATGTTGCCAAGCTAGCAACTTAATATTTTAGCCTGTTGCTAAGCTAACAACTTAATATTTTAGCATGGTTCTAAGCTAACAACCTAAAGTTTACGAATAAACAGGGTTTACACTAAACTTTTCACAAAAAAAATCATGCGGTACAGTTGTGTACTGTAGTTGAGTAAACTAAATTTACTGGGTGCCCTCCAGTGACTTATCCGTTGTCAGCTTGAACACATCTTTACAGGGAGCTCTCTAGGTTTTTGGAAAAGAGCCTTTATTTCCTCAGTGGCAGACAGTTCCTGTGCCTGTTCTTTGGTGTGAGACTGAATTATTAACTTCTGAAAAATCTCTGAACTCTGCTTCCTGTCTCCATCTGTCTGGAAGTAGGTCACAGCACACACACCTGTCACATCAGTGTCCACTCTTACACACTCTCGAGTCACCCCACAGTCAAGGTACACCACTCACACTCATGCGCAAGCATCAAAACGTGTCATGTCAGAACCAGCACACACCCCCTGAGACCATCTGATAGATGCCTGACATGACACAACATGAACCCCTGCTCTGTACAGTGATCCGTAGGCTACTGTAGAATTCAACTGATCTGAGATCAGCTGTAAGCTCACATATGCTCCTTGTATACGAACTGTAGCAGTAACTGTATACACGCTCATCTGCTCTGTCTCTCCATTCATACCTCCGTCTCTCCGGCAGGATGTTTACCTCTGCCTGTCTCTATGGTATTCAGAAAAGGGGAAACTGCTTTATCTCAAGGGTTATTGGATTTCCTCTGAGAAAAGGAGAATGTGAGAGAGTTTTCTCCTTTCATTATTCTAGCCATATGTATCAAAGAGCTGCAGTTAGACACTCTGACCGCGTGAGAGTCAGACGGTGTTTCTTCTTTTATATTGGGGTTGGTGCAGTAACTATAACTGTTATACATATTGTATTATAAAAAGCTGAAATAAAATAAAATAGTATTAATAAAATAACTCAAATTAAAATGACAAGTAAAAATATAAAAATAAAAGGTAAATAATTTAAGAAAAAAAAAACTATAATAGTATATTATACCAGTATAAGTTTAGCACAACCTCATGAAAATGACACATACTATATATAGTTCACAGTGATTACACAAATATGTATCAGTACCTTTTTTATTTTCTTTATTGTTTTTAATGAAGATTATTTAAAGCTATTTTATATGCTTTTATATAATTTGTGCATTGATTCCATCTCTAATATTATTATGAATATTCATCAACATAGAATATGCTGTCTACTGTATGTGCAATGATTAACTTTAGTACTATAATGTGAACAATATTGTTATATTAGTTGTAAAACATTTATACATTGTGCGACAATTTAACTCATGTTTAAATATCTTCTTAAGTATGCTTAATTTTGTTAATGAAAAATATTATTTCTTCTTTTTTTCTATGTTATTATTTCTTCTTATTTTTTTATGATTTCTTGTGATTTTCCGCTGAAATATGACCCAGGTATTTCTTCATGAGATTCACCCAGAATCCCCTTGCGGAATATTAGAATTCTTAATCATTGTTGAGGAATATCAGACGACACAATATCATCCAAGTGACGCTCAAATGAGATAAAACTGGGACAATCTGCCGAGTTCAGCGAAAACACTCCGACACACAGATGCTACAGTGACATTTCAAAGCGAATGTGTGAAGACTGTTTTTGTGTGAAGTCTTCAGATGAGGAGAGTGTGTGTTTTTTGTGTTGCTGTTGTTGTTATTAAGATCATTGTTTGTCTCTAAAATGATTGCTGCATATCTGATGATGCTTGCATCAGAGCTGTTATTAAATTTCAGTTTTCCTCTTGCAGTACATCAAAGAATGGCTGCTCTGAATATTGATTTGGTTAAACCGTTTATAGAGGCGCAAACACAGTCACCGTGGCAACCCCGCATCACCATCCACGGATCTGTCAAGGTGCTCTAATACTTTTACTACCCCTCAGGTGCTGCACACACACACACGTGCAGAAAGAGGTAATGCATGATAACTGTGGAGCTGCTTTTGTTCTTAAAACCATCATTAGGGTGGGTTTGATGTGGGACGGGCTCTGCGCTCCGCACATGAAAGCAGGGTCTGCTAATGCACTCAAAGCCCCCCTCGTTCCCTCAGGACACACCCACACCCACCCAACCCTCAGCCCTTCACATGAAAGGCCGGAGCCCCGATCCTGTTTTCTGTCCTTGATTCCTCCTCCCCCTCTCTATCCATTCAGCATCTTTGTGATTCACAGACACAGTGTTTCTGTGCAGTAGCAGATCGATGTCAAGATGACTTTTGTGTTACATCTTGGAATTATACATTCTACCATGGTGCAGTGATGGTAATACCATGGTGTTTTGATGTACAACACAGCAATGAATAAACACTGCATTCATGCATGGTTTTTTTTTCAGTATTCCAGGCTACTTCAAAGAATACTGTCATTACCTTAATTGTCGTGTCCAGAAAGATCCCAGATGGTAATACTGTGGCATTTTCTTTGTGATTGTTGGCTTATACAGCATCCACACACCTCTCACCCCTCC
This sequence comes from Labeo rohita, assembly GCF_022985175.1. Taxonomy (NCBI): domain Eukaryota; kingdom Metazoa; phylum Chordata; class Actinopteri; order Cypriniformes; family Cyprinidae; genus Labeo; species Labeo rohita. The sequence goes on from NC_066873.1 coordinate 12,541,231, forward strand.
AACCCTCCCATTTCCATCTCTCCACATCACCACCATTAAACACATCTGTGCAGTTCTGCTCATCATGTTTTCAGCACTCTCATTTGTATTCTAGTGGCATAAGGGTAACACCAACATTTTCCTATCATCCCACAAAAATTCAAGCAGAAGCTGCATAATTGAAAACATTTTTAATAAAACTGGAGATTAAAACATGGAAAAACACTAAGATTTTAAGTTAACATTTATGTGAATGTTAATGTATTTGTACAGTGTTTAACATTTTAAAATGTTAATGGAGAAGTCCACTTCCAGAACAACAGTTTACAAATAATTTACTCGCCCCCTTGTCATCCAAGATGTTCATGTCTTTCTGTCTTCAGTCGTAAAGAAATTATGTTTTTTGAGGAAAGCATTCCCAGGATTTTTGTGATTCATTGGTGCCCTGATTTTAAACTTCCAAAAATGTAGTTTAAATGCAGCTTCAAAGGGCTCTAAATGATCCCAGCCGAGGAAGAAGTGTCTTATCTAGTGAAACGATCTGTCATTTTTATCAAAAAATAAAAATTTGTATACTTTTTAAGCACAAAAGCTCATGTAGCACAGGCTTTGGGATGCGCGTCCACGGGTCGTTCTTGAACGATTCGTTCATTTTGAACGAATCTTTAATGTGACTCGGGAAGAACGAGTCGTCTCGGGGAGTGATTCGTTCAGTCGCGCATGCGCAACAACCTGTTTCGAGTCTTCAGGTTTTTCGAGTCGTTCATTCATCTTATGGGGCTGTCACATGATGCTGATTCTGCTAAAATGAACGACATGACTCGAAAAAAGATTCGTTCATTTTGCTGAACGAGACTCAAAGGTCCGAGTTGGTAAAATGATCTGAACTTCCCATCACTATTACGAATCACGTCTTCGAATCACCACAAGTTCATTGTCTGTGAACTCCGGCTCAAAAAGGTAGAGTATGTTGAAAAACTCCATGTTATTTTTTCTTACAACTTCAAAATCGTCCGACATCGTTGTACCTTTTTGTTTGTAAACAGTGTTTGTACTTGTACTTGTACTTTCTTAGTGTTTGCGCGTTCGCTTTGTAAACACTGGGTCTGTGGTAGAGCCCGACCGATAAAGGATTTTGAAGGCCGATACTGATACAAATATTTATTGGTTTTAAAATCCAATATTCCGATATATCGGCCGATATTTTTTTTTTTTTCTTTTAAATTTAGGAAACGCGCAACAAAACATTAACAGATTTCCCTAACATTAGTTATTTGTAGTTATTTATGAGTTTTAACTAACATAATATGATAATGCATTTTAAAAAGAAACTTGTTTCTTTTATTGTCACATGTAAATTGTTAGCTGGGTTATAAGCTACCTTATAATTACAATGTCAGCTTGCTTATCCCTTTACCTGCACTTTTTAAATTCTTTCCACCAAGCTACATCAAACCATTTTCAATCATCAGTTGCTGCCTGCCTTCTAAAACCTACTATTTAGCGATCTAAATCCATTATGTGACTCGTTAATGCTGCGGCTGAACGACAGTCTGCAACGCACACTTGGCGTCATTGGATTTCACACACATGTAAAAGAAAAGCTAACTTTTATGCACAAGCTACGTTTGATACTTTTTCTCTATGTCTAAATGTTCACTCCTCGCAAGTCTAACTTAGATTTTACAATGCAGGGACTGTAACTAGAGATATGCTAGTTATAAATACAGTAATCATTACTTTATTTAGGCAGAATAAGTTCGTTGTGGTTTCCAAGCTCATTAATGTTAACGTTAGCGGTCTTCCACTGATAGTGGCATTAGCTAGCTTTGTGGTTAGCTAGTCTATGATGAGCCATAATTTAGCAATTGATAACGTCATACTGCAAATTGTAAAACATACATTTTCAATATAACAGGCCAAGGAGAGATGATACGTCTCATTGCTATAACTGTCACGCTATTAAAGAAATACTTCAGTCTCATTGTCAAAAGTTAAAAGGACAGTCAGTCAACTACACTGTAACAACGTAACATAATTACTAGCTAATTCCGCTTCACTCTCGGCTTATTTAACAGCAGCAAAACTGGACATGATAGTCACAAATTTTGTCATGCTTATTTGAGTTAAGAGAACTGATGGGGATGTTCTTTTAATTGTTATTCAAGCATTGTATGTCTCGTGACCAACTCACCATGAACACACTTCACCGATGATCTCACTCGCGGATAACTGGTTCTCTCTGCCCGACTCTGGCTGGATCAGCAGGTTGCAGGATGTGTGGCGCGTTATACACGAGTGTTGCCAACAGGGACGGTGTAGAGTGCCCTCTGGTGGACAAACTATACAATGCCAACACTCATGACATGGTTGAAGGGTGTTTCGTCCGTTTTTATTTTATGAAAAATATAAATTTATTTTTTGAAATATTCATTTATCGGCCATTATACCGATAAATGCCGATACCGATAGTTTGGAAAATGCCTAATATCGGCCGATAATGTCGGCCTGCCGATAAATCGGTCGGGCTCTAGTCTGTGGTTCCGCCTACTTTCCGCGTGACCTTTCGACGTGATTCAATAGTACGTGAACGCGCATCCCAGAACCTGTGATTCACAAGCTTTTGTGCTTAAAAAGTATACAATTTTTTATTTTCTGAAAACAATGACTGATAGTTTCACTAGATAAGACCCTTCTTCCTCGGCTGGGATCATTTAGAGCCCTATGAAGCTGCATTCAAACTACATTTTGGAAGTTCAAAATTGGGGCACCAATGAAATCTATTATATGGAGAAAAATTCTGAAATACTTTCCTTGAAAAACATTAAGAAAATAATTTCATAGGAAGTAATTTCTTCACAACTGAAGAAAGAAAGACATGAACATCTTGGATGATATTCTGTTCATAAAAGGCCACATACACACTGCAGCTAAATTCAGATGTCAGTTCACCTTTTACTCCTTAATCACGTTCTGTACACACATAATGCATTAAAATACGTGAGTGACAACTGCATTAACATCCCGAAAAACGCATTTATAGAAATGACTAATTTAAACGTGCATCAGAAATGTGTCTTAGTCTGTATGTGTCTTAGTACATTTTGACACGGGGATAGTTGTGCTCACAAGCCCTGTGGTAAAGTGTGAGTGTTGCCAGATCTTCAAAGAAAAAAAAAACAACAAACAAGGACAAGCACAAAAAACACTAAAACACCCAAATGCTTAGTTTTATAACGCCAAAAAGACCACTTTATTAACTCTATGAAGTGCTTAGTTTTATGAAGTAAGACCAAACAACATGCCTAAAAACGCTTGTAAATACGAAGACATGGCAACACTGCAAAATGTCGTTGTCACTCCTGAAACGTGGCCAAAGAATCCTTTCCACAAAAATATTTACTTTTAAACATTGATGATAATTGAATGATGAAAAATTTCTTGAGCAGCAAATCAGCATATTAGAACAATTTCTATAGGATCATGTGACACTGAAGAATTAAAATCCAGCTTTGCCATCACATGAATAAATTACATTTTAGTTCAATTTTCAAAATTACTCAAATTCTGAAAATTCTGTCATTAATTACCATTGTCCTTGCTACGTGTCTGGGTGTGGGAGCATTTCAGTTGCGTTGCTGTCTATGCCGGGTCAGAAAGCTGTCGGATTTCATCAAAAGTATCTTAATTTGTGTTCTGAAGATGAACGAAGATCTTACAGATTTGGAACGACATGAGGGTGAGTAATTAATGACAGAATTTTCATTTTTGGGTGAACTATCCCTTTAAAAGATTTAAAAATTGTACTAATATTTCAAAATATTATTGTTTTCACTGTACTTTTGATCAAATGAATGCACCTTTTTTAATTAAATACCCTTTAAACACTGGTTAAATGCCATCAAGCCAATCAACTGATGTCTTGTAGTTGCTACTGTGTCTGTAGTTTCCACACTGATTTGGTCTACGGTAAACCATGATGTGTCTACTTATACCCAGATGTGTTCACTAATGTGTAATGCCCATGAGACCAATCTACATTTTTTTAAAACATGCCCAGATGACGTCTTTCCGCAGTAAACTCCATATAATTTCCTCACCCCACTTTCACTAAAACTGTAAACAGACATTATTATCTCGTAAAGTTAAGTTCTGTGATTATAAAGCCAGTATAAGCAGTACGTTTGGGATCACTGTGAAGTAGCGTCTGAAAATGGACCTATGTGGTTTAGACATAAGCGAATGGTTACTGGGCCGCCCTTTTTGTGTGTTTATGTGTGTGGCTCTGGTCAAAATGCCTCATGCATATGTAGTCATTACTTCCATGAATAACTAGTAAGACAAGGTTGCGGACTGAGGTTATGATTGTGCCTTCGGTGTACTGCAAGTTCATTCGTTGTCACGTTTAATAGTATGAGTTATGAGACACCAAACTCCATTGTGAGCTTTGTTTCATCTACTGCTCAACTTCCATCTGTAGAACCCTCATCAATCCACCCATTCATAAATTCTCCAAACCACTTGTCCTGTATAGGGCTGCGGGAAGCCTATCACCTTCAACCGGTGTAACGGAAAACCACATAGAGCAGGACGTAGCCTCAAACATGAGAAGAAAAGAAAAACGGCTGTGAGATGAAAACCGTTCCCCTCCCTTGTGCATTGTTGTTGTAAGCCGCCAGTCTTTGACAGAGAAGAAAGAGAAAAGCAAGAGAATAGAGTGTCTGCCCTCATCTAAACTCCCTTTCAGCCTTTAGCTTCACCTGTTTAATGAGCATCACTGTCACTCATTTCTGAGGAGATGAAAGGGAGAGCCCTTCTAAAGCACTTACCACCCCCTTTATATGCTAAAGTCAACTCAATTTTATTTATTTATTTATTAATTTTGCTCTACTTTCCTTGAAGAACACAGCAGTCATGCACCTATTTTAGGTTTTTGCAGGGTGCACCAGCAGCAGTCCTGACTCACTTGCAAAATCAAGTGCAATGTTTTAGAAGTTGCATTCAAAATCCACTTGGCTGTAAAGAAGCATGATGCGTTTGGAGAAAAATGTACTATTTTACCGTTAAAATATCTCATGACATGTGTTTAATGCACGTTTAAGCCCAGCTGCCTTGTTCTAAAGCACCTCTTCATTTTTTCCCAAACATTCTTTCCTCAAAACGATGACGCATAGCCCGACTGAGTCCGCTGCGTTTTATCTCCATTTTAAAAATAACCAGTCGCAGTGTTCTTACATGCCCTCCTACCACAACCCTCAGGAGGCAGAGAGAAAGAGAGGTAGAGCGCTCAAGCTGCCGAGAACACCCAACGAATCTTTATCGGTAATTATATCACTGACGCCGCAGCCGTTTCAATCCCTCTGTCTCCTTTTGGCCCATTAAGTCTTCTTCGAAGCAGCCCTGAGGCTAAAGCCGTGCCCCTCAGATTGGAAGTTATTTAGCATGCTGTTCACTGGTCTTTATCTGAAGAAGTAATATATAAAAATTCAAATGAATTACTTTCTTAACAGAACCTTGGCCTAACAGTGAATACATTAAGCTGGGGTGCTTATTTGGGAAATTCAAGTTTGAATCTTGCATGCACCCCAGCTTTGTCTTTTTTTTGTCTGTCAGTATGAAGTGGTGAAATGCCAAAGCTTAAAGTATGGGGTGAGATCTTCACTATCCAAGGACGTGCGGTTGTGTGTCAGACGTTCACTCCTCACTATCTGCCTTTGATTCGCTCTTTATCAGTCTTGTGTCACACTGAGATAAAACTTTTGCATTAGCACATTTTTGTGCACACGTCAGAAATGTTATCATATATTTAGGTCATAGCTCATCATTGTTGTTTTACATTCTCAAAAAAACTAATTCTGAATGATTTATAAGCTTGTTTTCCCATGGGGACCTCAATTTAGGTCCCTACGGTGACACAAGTTCGCCTGAGATGGTGTGTATTTAGGTTTAAGTCTTCACCAGAAACAAAAAAGAAAACCATACACACATACACACAGTTTAGAGAGCAAGGATCCTGCTATATGGTAGCTGATTTTACATGGTTTCTAGTTGGTCAAAGCCAACACTGCATGGTCTTTAGCTGTTCCAAGGTAGTCTAGATCAGTCAGTGACCAGCAATGCATTATGTGTAAAGACAAGTTTGTACTGTGTGAGATGTGATATTAAATTTACAAAATGTTGCTGGATTTTTTATTATCACTGCACTGAAGCTAAATGTACATTTTTATATGAATTTTTTTTTTTTTTCTTAAGAAAGTGGTGTTAAATTTTAGTTCATGTTTATTTGCATATCACTTTTACCAATAATACAGTTCAGAGCAGTTTTGAAGTTAACCATAAAAATACAAGATAATTAATATATCCTAAAAAAATATATTTGGTAACACTTCACATTATGGTCCTGTTAGTTCATGTAAACTGTGACTTCAATCTTAAACATACAATTCACTACCAGTCAAAAGTTTTTGAACAGTAAGATTTTTAATGTTTTTTTAAAGAAGTCTCTTCTGCTCACCAGGCCTGCATTTATTTGATCCAAAGTAATGTTTTACTATTTAAAATAAATGTTTTCTATTTAAATATATTTTTTATTCCTGTGATTTCAAAGCTGAATTTTTTAGCATCATCTCCAGTCACACGATCCTTCAGAAATCATTCTAATATTCTGATTTGCTGCTCAGAAAACATTTATTATTATTATTATGTTGAAAACAGCTAAGTAGATTTTTTTCAGGTTTCTTTGATGAGTAGAAAGTTTAGAAGAACAACATTTATCTGAAATACTGTAGAAAGCTATATTTAACATTATAAATGTCTTTATCATCACCTTTGATCAATTTAAAGCATCCTTGCTAAAAATTAAAAGTATTAATTTCTAAAATTCCCCCCTCCCAGACCTCTATGGAGGTCTGTTAAATGAACGTAAACATGTTTTACACAGAGTTGAGTGTACTACACTTTTTTCGAGTAGCTGAAAGCATAATCAAATTAGTCAAAATAATTAATAAACTAGCAAACAGGAAGCAGGGAATACATGGAACTTTGTGAAGTTTTTGTGTTTGACAGTGCTGCAGGGTTTTGTGGATGCTGATTCCATGGGGGCCTGGAAACAGCGTGTTCAGATGAATCCTGGGTAGATGGATGTGCTTAGGTGCATGGTACAGCACTAGTACCGCATTATTTTTAAGTACACCCGTTTGATCTTCACATACACCAGGCACAGCTCCTGCAGCACCTGTGAGGTTTTGACAAAGAACTAGTAATACAGTGATTTTTCCGCTCTTATGCAATATAAATGAGATTTGGATGGAGGATGGGTGGTGTGAGGACAAATGGAAAGAGAGAGAAGCAAGCGGAGCAAAATTACCTGCTAGGAACCATTGCGTGCGGCTCCGGAGACTAGCATGAGGACAGAAGATGAAGAACATTCCCACTCCTGCTTACATAACTAACATGTATACACCAACACCCACAAGAGATGGCTGCCTCAGGCTCCAAATGACACACGCTGCAGAGATTACAGAAGCAGAGAATGTGCTCTGTAACAATAGCGTCAGATGATGAAATGTGTTTGTGTTCACTGACGCACAAACTTTAGGGGTATTTTTGTCTCTAACTTTGTGTTTGTGCTGTTTTTGAAGTGGAAGTAGAGAGTGTTGTGGTTCAGGTCAGGTCTCAGATGAAAGATCACTGGGGTTTTTGGGCAAAAGTAAGGAAAATCTGTCCGGGTCTTATTTCACTCCAAAATCAAAACCGAAATGTGATAAGTTAAATAAGAAAAATTAAGCTTTTTGTAACCTTTATTTAACATTTTTTTTGTGACACTTAGGTATTATTTACATTAAATTGTTAGTATTTTTTTGTTTGTTTGTGTGTATGTATGTATATATTTATTTATTAGTAGTTGTAAATAAATAACTATATATACACTGCCGTTCACAAATTTAGGATTGGTAACATTTAAAAAAATGTTTTTAAAACAACCGTTACTCATCAGTGTCTCGTCTCGATCCTTCAGAAATCATTCTAACATGCGGATTTGGTGCTAAAGAAATATTTCTTATTATTATCAATGTTGACAAAAATTGTGCTGCTTAATATTTCAGTAAAAAATATGATGCTTTTTTCAGGATACTTAATTTAAAAGAACAACATTTATTTTAAATAAAAAATCTTTTGTAGTATTTACTTTCACTTTGAAATAATTTAGTGCTTTCTTGATTCATTTTAGAATAAAATTATACACTGTAAATTTCTATTGTGTACTACATGTACAGTTTTATGCTATACATGCTTTCATATGATGTACATTACACATCACAGTTTGTTTGTTTGTTTATTGCATAATTCTAAAAAAAAATCTGATTCTAAAAAATTCATTATTTTCTTTCCGACATGTTTGGTGAGATACTGAGGTAAGTCGGCACACAAAGAATGTCTCCCCCTCTGTCTCGCATCTGGAGACTTAAAAACTGCTTGGTGATAGAATCAACTCACCCACTCCCTCTCTCCCTTGCTCCCTCCCTCCCTTTCTCCTTTTCTCCTCCCACTCTTTCTTCCTCTCGCTCTCTGTGTTTTCTGGAGATCAGATGTTGAGAAGAGCGCAGCAGGAGAGAGATGCAGACAGAGGAGAGAGTTACTTTAACATTCACTGAAGGATCTATAGTTCAATTATTAAGACTGAGAGAAGACAACACCATGGCAATGTTTACTTTCCTCCAGAAATGAGCCCTTTGTTTCACAGGGTCCATTTCTCAGCAGATTTTTAATCATTTTAACTGCTCCATCCTCAGAGAGCACTAAACACAAGAAGTGAAGAATTTGGTCTTTAAACTCCAAGTAAAGGAATCAGAAAAAGCTAGTTTTATTTACTGTGAAGAGTTTGGTTTTGCCGTTGGGAATCGCTGCACTGGTGTTCTGGGGGTCAGTGCCCCTTCTCTTTCCTCGTGCGTGGCTGCGAGAGGAACACAAGTCAGGATGACAGAGATCGTGGTGACGGACTGTAATCTGAACTCGGTGTGTGAGCGCGTGGAGCAGCACTGCTGCGTGGACGATCCTTCAGCCATCAAAAGACACACCAACACCGGCGCCAAACTGTGGGGCCGTGTGCGCAGTAAACTACTCCGACAAAAGGTCACTCGCTCTTTCATTCTCTCTCCATCTGTTACATCCTCTCTGCAGCTTCTGCTCTCATTCTCTCAATCTGTTTTCTGCCTGTTTCCTGGTCTTTAACTGACTGAAAGTCAGTTATCATACTGTCTGTCCACTTGGTTGATCCTTGTAAAAGATATTTGCTTCTTTGTAGAAGATCAGTTCTATCTCTCTTGTACCTGCTTTCTTCTTCACCTGTATGTTTCATTCTTCAGAAGATTGGTACATATTGTAAAGTTACTGAACAAGATGATGTTTAAATATATGTTGGGGGTAATTAATAGTGATGGAAGTATGTTTTTCCTCCTTTCTTTACTTTTGTGCATTGGTGGTTTGTTCACTCTTGTTTTATGAATGAGTGTGTTCAGTGTTGTTGGATGTTAGATGTTAGTTGGGCTGTAGTGTGTGTGTGGGCTGGCTGCAGTTAGAGGTTAATTATCACTTTAACCTGCGGTCCTCAGAGCCCCTGGCAAGTATCACCCACCCACTGATGGAGGTCAATTAATCACACCTTTACTCTCACACACAGCACTGAATAATCTTTTAGTAATAATTACAACACCAGAATGCAATTGCATAGGCTCTTATAGGACCTAGCTGAGATCTAGACAAATGGATGTTTTGATGGTGAAACAGCAGGGGATTTGTGTGATTGTGATAGACATCCCAATAGAATGTAAACTTATTTAATTTTATTTTCAAATTAAATATTTAAAATAAAAATGAACAAAAACATGTACACTACCAGTCAAAAGTCTTTGAGCACTTTTAATGTTTTTTAAAGAAGTCTCTTCTGCTCACCAAGCCTGCATTTATTTGATCCAAAGTACAGTACAAACAGTGCGATTGAAATATTTTATTATTTAAAATAACTGTTTTCTATTTGAATATATTTTAAAATGTAATTTATTCCTGTGATCAAAGCTACATTTTTAGCATTATTACTCCAGTCACATGATCATTCAGAAATCATAATGTTCTGATTTGCTGTTCAAGAAACATTTTTAGAATTATGTTGTTATTGTCAATATTTAAAATAGTTGAGTACATTTTTTCAGGATTCTTTGACGAATCGAAAGATCCAAATATCAGCATTTATCTGAAATGAAAAGCTGTACCATTCAAAAGCTTGGAGTCAGTATGTATTTATTTTAAAATTTAATTTTATTTAATTTAATTTTTTTTTTTTGGAAAGAAATTATACAAATTAATACTTTTATTTATGAAGGATGCTTTAAATTGATCAAAAGTGATGATAAAGACATTTATAATGTAACAAATAATTTCTATTTCAGATTAATTTTTTTATTCATCAAAGAAACCTGAAAAAAAATCTACTGTTTTTAACATAATAATATTAATAATAATAATATTAATACATGTTTTTGAGCAGCGAATCAGAATATTAGAATGATTTCTGAAGGATCATGTGACTGGAGTAATGATGCTAAAATTTCAGCTTTGAAATTACAGGAATAAATTACATTTTAAAACATTAAAATAGAAAGCAGTTATTTTAAATAGTAAAAATATTTCAAAATTGTACTGCTTTTGCTGTATTTTGGATCAAATAAATGCAGGCTTGGTGAGCAGAAGAGACTTCTTTAAAAAACATTACAAATCTTACTTTTCAAAAATATTTGACTGGTAGTGTATTTGAATAAAAGTAGCCATGCAATTATTATTGATTATTTATTGAAATATTATTTATTAATTATTTGAATAATTATTAATTTAACTGACTTAAAATCTCACAGTGTTGAAGTCGACTTAGTGCGATTTTTTTTTTTTTTTTTTTTATGTTTTGAAAGAGGTCTCTTATTATAACTGAGGTTAACTGTTTTCTATTTTAATGTCTCTAAAAATGCAATTTATTCTTTATTCTTTCTCATTACTTCAGTGTCACTAATATTGTCATTCTAATATGCTAATATGCTCATTCTAATTTGCTGCTTAGGAAACATTTCTTAGTATTATCAATGTTCAGCTGCTTATTTTTTATTTATTTTTTTTATTTATGTATGTGTGTGTGTTTAAACCATGATACATTTTTTCATGATACCTTGGTGAATATAAAGCTCAAAAAGTTCAAAAGAACTGCATTTGCTGCATACAAGTAAAAACAAAAAAACTGTACTGACCTCAAACTTTTGATCAGTAGTGTAAATCTAAGTTTAACACAGCAAGAAAGAATGATTTCACGTCAGTGTGATTTCTAGTGTGACTAGTATAGCTTTAATGGAATCTCATTGGTGTAACATGATCGAGTTCATTTTATATCAGTGTTCAGTGTTGCTGAATGATTGTTCTGCTGTGATGAGATCAGGGCCTTCACACTCTGCATGTAACCGTGGGAGTTAGGTGTGCAGCTGTGTGTGTGTGTGTTTGTGTTTGTGTGCCGATGTGAGTCGGCGAAATCTAGGTCTCTCCACGTGGGGTATATGCCCTGCCAGCACTTTGAGCAGTAATTTATGTGCATAGTCTTTCTGGCTATAAGAACAAAGCATTTTAGCCTCTGCTGTATTTCTGTGTCCTCTGCCCAGTCAGGTCAATGCTCTTCCTGATCCACTGACCCAGGACTGACCGTAGACACAGATTACAGACAAAGACCCCTCAGATGTAGCTATAACACACATCACTGTGACTCTAGGATAACAGATTTTGTTATTAACACACAACAAAGCAAGACACCCATGGCTTTCCATGTGGCAAGCACATGCTCCCTGTCTCTTGCATTGTATTTCTCTGACTTCCTCTCCTTCTGTTGTTTCTCCATCATTCTGGTTTTATTAGACATATAGCCGCTTATGCATTTCTAGAAGGAATTGTTCCTGTAACTCACATATACATATAGACACACCCTGTCTTTGTCTACCCACAGGTATTGACACATAAAGACTGTCTGTTAAAGGTAGACACAGACAGTTGCTCAATATATAGTCATATTCAGTCACAGGTGTAACAGATACACACATAGTTGCCACTTACTGGCAATTACGTTTATGAACAAACCTCATTTTGCAGTCATTTGCACTTTAAAATGCTTTGAAACACTCTCTCACACACAGATGGCCAGTCTCATTGACTGAATCTTGAATGAGTCTTTGTGGCTAAGAGAGTGTGTGTGTTTATCTGTATGAGTGTGTTCCTTTGATATGGTCATGAATGATCCCAGTGTTGTCTCATGACCTGCTTATAAAGTTTGACCTCCACAGACGTGCGTTCATTTGATAAACGTAAATCTCAACAGAATCACCACTTCAACCCCTCAGGCCAGAACCATTGGCTGTGTCCAAAATTGCCCCCCTAAACCCTTTGTTGGTGTATAGTGCACTATTTGAGGAAACATTTGTATTTTGTAGTGGTGTCCCAAACCATAGTGCACATTATCAAGTGTCCACATTCAACCCCAGAATGCACTGCAATAATGAGTTTGCATTCAATGTACACTGAATGGCTAGCTGCTAGAGAAAACCCATGTACTGTGATGCTTGTACCCAATCAAACTCTTCTGCATTTTGCCACAAATTAGGTAGATGATTTATTGAGAATGCATTTTTGCAGAATTGTACACCATTTTGACACTGTTGGATTGCCACTTGAGGTAAAATCCAATATCAAATCTTACTCCTGAATCAAAATTAGTTGGGAATCGCTGCTCTTTATGCAAGCACAGATTTCTACATTCAGTAATTTATGAGCACATTTTCTTTACTGTGGCGCTAAAGGGATAGTCCACCCAAAAATTCTGTTACTATTTACTCACCCTTACGTCATTTCAAACTTGTATGACTTTCTTTGTTCAGTGGAACATAATAGATTAACATTGCACCCAACTGAATTTCATTGAATTTTCATTGAATTTTCATTGAATTTTTAGAAAGTCATACAGCTTTAGAGCAGCATGATTGATGGTAATAAAGACAGACCTTTAATTTTTGGGTTTTCACACAAAAAGTATTCTCATAGCTTCATAAAATTAAGGTTGAACCACAGATGTCACTGTGTGAACTATTTTAACTGTGTCCTTACTACCTTTCTGGGCCTTGAACGTTCCTGTTTTGCTGGGTCAGAAAGCTCTCGGATTACATCAAAAATATCTTAATTTGTGTTCTGAAGATGAACGAAGGTCTTACAGGTTTGGAACGAGTAATTAATGGCCGAATTTTCATTATTGGGTGAGCTATACCTTTAATGCACACTAATATTCGCTATAGTGCCCCTTGTGGCAATGCAGAAATTATTCCTCCTTTCAAAGGAATAAGAGAACAGAAGGAGGGAGGTTCTGTGAAAGAGATGTATTATGCACAAGAAGAAGAATATATCCCCAGAGATGAAGCCATCCTCGGCTGTAACTATCTTCTCTCCAGCCTATACTGCTTCACAAATGGTGCTCCAGGTTATAACATGCTAATGACTGAACCACTGATGAACCCTGCTCCTCTATAAAGGCCTTTAAATGCCAGCTATATGCTAATGGATGCTTTTATCACCTACATAAATCTTCACCTGCCAGTGTGAGGGCACCAGACCCCTACGAGGGGCTACTGGACCCCCACAAGGCCTTGCTTTTTGGGCTAATGATATGGAGGAGGGTGCTGGTGAGGTCCGTTACTGGACACAACAGCTGTTGACCTGCTTGAATTTCTTTTTTACAGTTAAGTGCTGTGGTCATACCATGGTACATTGATGGGAACAACATAGTACTTTGATGTACAGTATGTGACCCTGGACCACAAAAGTAGTCTTACAGTAAGTAGCCTAGGTATATTTGTAGCAATAGCCAAAAATACATTGTATGGGTCAAAATTGTAAATTTTTCTTTTATGGCAAAAAATCATTAGGATATAAGTAAAGATTTTGTAAATTTCCTACCATAAATATATTGAAACTTAATTTTTGATTAGTAATATGCATTGCTAAGAAATTCATTTTGGCAACTTTAAAGGTCATTTCTTAGCATTTAGATTTTTTTGCACCCTCAGATTCCAGATTTTTAAATAGTTGTTTCTCGGCCAAATATTGTCCCATCCAAAATATTCAGCTTTCAGATGATGTATAAATCTCAATTTCAAAAAACTGACCTTTATGACTGGTTTTGTAGTGCAGGGTCACATATGTCATAACACATTTTTACACTGTCTAGTGTACGCCATTGTATCATGTAAAAAATACATGGAATGTTTGTGTGTGATTCAGTAATTCTTTCACGTTTTGTCTCGTGATGATTTGTGCAATTGTACCAAATGGGTCTGTGAGGAATTGTGTTATTCATGGTTCTCTTTTAGCAGATGTTTAGCTTTTAGATTTATGACACTTTTAGGTTAACTGGCTTGCATTTATTAGCAACAGAGACATTAGCATCTAATGGGAACTGCTGTAATGAAAGTCTGTTAAATATATATCTTATGGTCCATAACTTTCAGGGTATTTACGATAGCTGGATTTCTTGTCCTGGGGTGGCTGTTTCTTTTAGTGCCTGTAGTTACTTTTAGTTCTGTTTTTAGCAGCCACACAAACAAAAACCTTTTGGTCATGTTTTTGGACACTTACAATAGCAATACCTTGTTTTATGATTGTTCTATTGTGTTCTTCCTTTATAAAAATGTACATACTATAGTAATACCTGGGACTTTGGTATTACTGTAAACAGTACTTCCAAGAATACCATACTGTGTTCAAAGAAATGCTTTTTTTCCCATAGTACATGTACTACAGTTGAGGTCAAAAGTTTATACCCCCTTTTCAGAATCTGCTAAATGTTAATTATTAAAAAAAATAAGAGGAATCATAAAAAATGCATGTTATTTTTTATTTAGTACTGACCTTGATAAGATATTTATGATATAAAAGATGTTTACATATAGTCCACAAGAGAAAATAATAGTTTAATTTATAAATATGACCCTGTTCAAAAGTTTACATCCCCTTGATTCTTAATACTGTGTTGTTACCTGAATGATCCACAGCTGTGTTTTTTGTTTAGTAATAGTTGTTCATGAGTCCCTTGTTTGTCCTGAACAGTTAAACTGCCTGCTGTTTGTCAGAAAAACTGTATATAAACTGTACAACTGTATAAATGATGATCATTCAGTACCATGGCTTATATCAAGGTTCTATGGTATTACCATCTGATGCTGTCACTGTAACATGGTACAACCTTTGGTCACTTTGGTCACAAGGACGGTCTTAAGTGTTGTGTTTAAATACCTTATATGGAAAAGCTTTAAATATGTTGTGTGAAAAATATGTATGATGATGGTAAATGATGTGAGCATGACAGTGATGACCATGTTTATGAGTCAGCAAATTATTGGCATTTCCTGTGTGATTAAGTTACGTTTACTGGAAGAGGCCCAGTTCAGCCCGGCAGGCCGAGCCTGTGACATCAGCCCAATGCATCAGAACACTAAAGCAAACATCAGTCTGACCTCCACACCAGGCTTGAATACCACAGTAATTACGGCTTTTTCCCACACCACACGCTGAGCAAATGCACGTTTTCCTGCAAATGCCAAAACTTCTCCAGAGTGAGAGCTATAACTACTGGCCACATGCTGCAGAGAGAGATGTGTGTCTGGCTGTAATATGTCATATAGTCTTAAAAAATAGGTTGGTCAGGATGTTATGAAACAGAGCTTGTTATCTTACTGTGAGCTTGTTTGTGGTGTTCATTTTACTGCTCTAGCCTGCATTGCTCCCTGAGTGTTCGTACAGTGTAAACAAAGTGGCATAAATACATGTTGTGTTACTGTATTCGTGCATGTTTGCTCACAACATGAGTCACATTACATCTTCAGCCATGCGTTAGGCTTTATTATGCAATACTAAGGCTCTTTATGTAAGGAGGACGAGCACAGAGCTACACCAGTCAAACAAATCCACCTCCGTTCATTCATACATCTGACGGCACACTGGAGCTGGATGTTATACAGTATGAAAGATGAGTTTGACTGTTTTGACTTTTGACTGCAACCTCTGACAGATTGGATTGAGTAGAGATGGGATTTGAGAAATGGTTTTCCTCTGAACCAATTTTGATTTAGTTTTGTCATGATTTCTTTCATGATATTTGCTTCCAGTATTGGTTTTTCAGTGCCTGGATTCTTCTGCACCTGCTGACAGATCCTAAAATACTCTTGACAGTGTTTTCTGCACTGTTTCTGAATTTACACTGCTGTGACAAAGAAATTATGTTATGAGCTTGCAGTTTCATCATTTTATTTCCCTGTCCTTGCTGTATACTAATACACCACATTTAAAAATTTTGAAGTATAAGAATTTGTATGTTTTTAAAAGATTATTATGCTCACCAATTGTGCATTTACTTGACTAAAATACAGCAAAACAGCCATGTTAAGTGTTACAATTAAATAACTTTTCTATTTTAATACATAGGAATGGAATTTATTCCTCTGATGCAAAGCTGAATTTTCAACAGTCTTCAGTGTCACATGATCCTTCAGAAATCATTGGAATATGCTAAATTGCTGATTAAGAAACATTTCTTATTATTAGTTGTGCTGCTTAATATTTCTGTGGCATATATTTTTCAGGATTCTTTGAATAAACAGATAAAAAAAGAGCTATTTATTTGAAACTGACATATTTTGCAACATTATAAATGTCTTTACTGTCACCGTTGATTAATTTAAAAGAATAGTTCACCCAAAAATTAAAATTACGCCATGATTTACTCATCCACAAGCCATCCTTGGTGTATATGATTTTCGTCTTTCAGACGAATACAGTCAAAAATGTCCTGGCAGTGAATGGTAGCCGAGATTTTCAAGCCCAAAAAAAGTCCATCCAGCCTTAAAAAAAAGTACTCCACATGGCTCCAGGGGGTTAACTAAGCTATTCTGAAGTGAATCGATGCGTCTGTGTAAAAAAAATATCCTTATTTAAAACTTTAAAAAAGAAATGCCAATCTCTAATACTCTACATGCATTCATGCATTTTAATTGTTTGATTATCTCAAACAATACAAGCTGTAAATGATTGCTTTGTGCTACAAGGTACAGTGGCTACAAATTACTCTGTGGAATTCATGGCTAGGAAGAGACAAAGGAAATGTAAAGAGAAAAAAGGGATGGTGACAAGCTTTTAAACTCTACTTGAGGAATGTGAATAAAATATTTGATTTCTCTTTGATCAAACAAAGTCGTGTAATTGCGACTGAGACAGTAGACTGTGTGCGTGTCTCTGCAGATATTACCAGCACGATCTGTTTGATGTATTTAAAGGATTCTCCAGTGACGTGTTCTAGACAGAGTAGCGTGATTGGCCACTGAGGTCAGTGTAACCTTAGTTTGGTGAAAAATGTGCAGTCTGTCAGCCAGCAGCTCTTCTCAGTTGTATGTGGCTCTACACTGATGCAAGGTGTGTGCGTGTATGTTTATACACACATACGTAATTAGAAGTAGTGAGCTTTTATGGTCATCTCTACAAGGACTTGCGTGATGCACGCGCCTGCTGTATTTATGACAAATGCACTGATATCAAGTTCTTCCTCCCTTTGTTCTCTGTAAGGATCCTCAGAGCAGAGTCTCTTTGACTCGAGAGAGAGCAGAGAGAGGCCGGCCAGAGAACACAGTGTTCCTGCTCTGTACAGCAGCAGGCTGGCAGAACAGAGGGAGATGAGGGAGACGGGGTGGGCGGTGGGGGACACGCTGTATGAGAGAGAACGAGACAGCAGGAAAGAAGAACAGAATGGAGATCTGTATCTCCAAAAGTTTAGAGATGTGCTCTATACTGACTATAAAACAAACTTTGAAATAAATATTTCTTATTACCCTGATAAGCTTATATTTTTCAGTATGTATGGAGCACTATGGGGGGTTTTGGGGCATGTGTAGTGATTAAAAACACATTTTTTTTCAATGTGTTTCCTGATAAAATGCGGTTTCTAGGCATCTAGTTTGGTAATACCTTGTTTTTTATGTACTATATTAATACCATGCAACATATATGGTGTTAAATCACATGGTAATACTATGATACTTTATATTTAAAAAAAATCCAAAACAACAAAACACTGGGCTACTTTACCACTGTTGCCATGGGTTGTTTTTGATGTCCTTGGGTTGAAGCGACCCTTGAAGTACAAAATTACCAGGGGAACCCCGACAAAAAACGTGTATTTTATCCCCCAGAATGCGATTTTTAACAGGGGGACCCCCTCGCAACGCGTTTGGGCTACTTTTGAGGAGCAATTGGGCAGGATTTGTTGTGAAAACCTGGCAACCCTGATTACACCGTTTTCTACGGCTGCATGATAAACCCATTTTAAAATCAGAATAAATCATAAGACTATTGTGAATTCACAAATGCTGCGATTCAATAAATAAATACATGCATAAATCATTTATAAACGTTCACATTTATAAATGTGAGTTTGTTTTATAGTACATAATGTATTTTCACAGTTTTGTTCAGTAAAACCATTTGATTACTTGCTTTTGATACTTAATTTGAACCAGTGATTATTGCCTCATTGTTATTATATATGTATTTTAAGTTATTTTAAAGGCTATTGTTTGCTCAAGTTTATTTTTATTACCTCAAAAAAAATTATAATTATCCAATTACTCTATTAATCATCAGTATAATCGACTGACAGCCCTACTTCCAAGAATACTTTTTGTATGTGTAGTTATAGCATGTGTTTTGCGATGTGTCATGGTAATAATTTCTGAATATATACTATGACAATAGCATGGTTTTTCAGTGTGTGCCATGATAATATCATACTTTTCTGGCACTGTACTATGGTAATGCTTTTTTGGACGTGTTGTCTGGTATTATGATGTTGTTTTATATTTATTTTGATAATATGGTTTCTAGATATTTACTATAGTAAGTGTTACCCTTTTTTCTCAGAGTATATTTTTGTGATTGACCCCATTTCCAAGATGAATCTTCATGTGGCTGTTATTAGAGGGATTGTTTGAGGTTGTCATGGACCAGAGCTCCTCATAATCTCATTCTCTCCTTTTCTAAGCTTTTGGTTCAGCCAACATAAACCTCATTCTCACGTCTGCACGGATGCTCTTAATTCAAAACATTTCAGAGCTGAAGAGCTCACATCTTTGTTTTGGTTGTGCAATCCCTGAGCGATTAAATGAGGACGGTGAAGATACAGTACTATTGACCGGTGTAGTCTACAGGACGGTTGGCCCGGGCTGAGAGTGATGAGAACAAGTTTCCTCTCTGACCTTTACGCCACCTCTAACATGATCATTCAGTCTGGCTTATTGGGAATCAATTGCGTACGCTGTTAAAATAATCCCATAGACATTCGTTTTGGCCTCTTTCATCCCAAACTTTGAGATTTCCCAGAGGAAAGTGAAAAGTGGTGTTTGTGGGGTGATGTGAGGTAAAATCCCCCAGGAACTTTACTAAGAGTTTAGAGAAAAGCATTTGGGCAGATGAGGTGACTACAAGGCGAGTCGTTGTAAGCGTAAGCCGTTTAGCTGTATTAAAGGATTTTCTTGACATATCATAGACCCGTTTGATTTCATACATTTTTAATAAAATGTTAATAAGAACCACCAGAAGGTTAGATGCTTCCCAGAAGAAAAGGCTCAAGTAAGGGCATGTTGTATTTGGGATCTGTAAGGCTACATTCGCACTGCAGAAGCTTTCAGCTTTCAGAAATTTTAATGATAAATGCTGTTATTTTCATTAATAGTTTGTAAAGGGAATGACAGCTACAAATGATTTGACATATTGACCTGTATGACTGTGTCATGGTCAGTACATCTCTTAAATTATCAGATAATTTGATCTGGATTAACCTCAGAACCGCAGTGAAAAACAGACTCTCTGCATCCTCAGTGCTGACCTTATAATATCCATTTATTACCCTGTTAATTTGAACGGCGTAAACATGTCATATTAGTTTAGCGGTGGGATGAAAACAAGTCTGCAAGCATTCTGTAAATATCTGATAAGAATCTGATTATAGCACTAATATGTGTATAAACAGCATTAGTAATGATGATTTCCCACTAATTCTATTGAGAGAATTGATTTTATAGATACAAGCTAACTCAGTTTTATGTGTTTGACGGACCTTGTCTGACATTCTCATAAAAAACTGTTCAACCTACGCATGTTTTCCTGTAAATGTTAATTTTATGACAGTTTTGTTAGCATGTGTGCTGTTTGTGTTCCCTCGTGCGTCTGCCAACTTCATGGTGATTGCCAGTGAAGTTTAATTAAACGCATATGCACAGGAATTGGTTTAGATTGAGTTTTAGTTCAGATCGGCACAGCCCATTTAGTTGATTTCTAACGGTGATCAGTAAGTGGTCCGGGCTGTCAGGTTGTGTATTATTGTGTACCTTACATTTGGGTTTGATTGACAGATTAGTTTAAGATTAGGGGGGGTCCTCCCTAGATAGCCCTTCCCATCATTCATCTTGTCTGTGGCATGTAGCATGGGAAACTGGTGTGTATGTGAGAGAGAGTTTAACCAAGGCTGTTCTCCTCAGAGAGTTTTGTGTTAATGCAAACAGCACAGAGTGGTTTTCCTTATATGTTCATAGGACAGTAGCCCGAAAGCACCTAAATATCATAGTGTGGGTTCTTATGAACTATGGGTAATAGTGTTTCAGTGCTGTGTCCATTATGGAGCTTGCTTTGGGTTTGATTGATCCATGCTGAACTCCTGCTCTCATGCAGCAGTGTAGTACAATTAAAGGTATGGTTCACCCAAAAATTAAATTTCTGTCTTCAATCACTCACCCTCATGTCGTTCCAAACCTGTAAGACCTTTGTTCATCTTTGGAGCATAAATTAAGATATTTTTGATGAAATCCGAGAGCTCTCTGACCCTCTATAGACAGCAGGGGCCCTATCACGTTCAAGGTCCAGAAAGTTAGTCACAGGAAGCCACATGGACTATTTTGTCGATGTTCTTGATACCTTTCTGGACCTTGAACTAGGACCCTTGCTGTCTGTGGAGGGTCAGAGAGCGGTTGAATTTCATCAAAAATATCTTAATTTGTGTTTCGAAGATAAATGAAGGATTGAGGGACGACATGAGGGTGTTTTCGTTTTTGAATTTTCGTTTTTGGGTGAACTGTCCCTTTAATCACATTTATGATCTTCATATGTAATAACAAGGGAAGAATTCTACTCTGAGTTTCTCAGGGTTTTTTATAGAAAGGACTGCATGGGAATTCTTAGATAGAATAGCAAAATGATTTTGAGTCATCTTTAATAAAAAAAAAACAGAGAGAGAAGGGAAAAAGATAAAAATAAACCCTGTTGTTTTAAATGTTCACATAAAGAGTTTGCATGTAGAAATACACATACTATATAGCAAATCCGCCTCAAAGACTGCTTTATTGCTTGCATCATGGCAAAATGTAAACTATATTATCGGCCAGCTCTAATCTGCTAAATGCAACTATGACGCATTAAGAAATTATACATTTTTTAGCATAATGATTTCCCTAAAGCTCCTTTGAAACATTGTGTATTATAAAAAGAGCTATACAAATAAATACATTTGGAACTTAGCATACAGTGTAGGTGTTTTACTGATATATTGATCAACAAATTGAATTAAAATTAAATCTGAAATACTCTGATAAACAACTTTTGTACTGAGCTGTTTTTGTACTGTGGCTGTTTTTTCTAAGCCTCATGGCATTTTTCCTTCTGGAGGTAATTTATTGGTATTTATTGTTGAATGTTTTCTTGATTTCGACTTTAATAATCCTCCAGCACTCTTGGTCTATTGTGGTCTCTCAGCACTAACATTTGACCTATGACAATATTCTTCGAGGCCATAGTGTTTGCATTGTATTAGGCAACAATAATTGAATCAAACTGTTTTGTACATAATGATGAAGTCATTCTCACACTCATTTCTCTCTGTCTCTTTACAGCTGGACCCACAGACGGTGCAGTCCAAAAACTGGCATATGGACGTCATAGAAATGAATGGGGTATGTTATTTACCATCAAGCATGTTAATACTTTTTTGCGTTATTGCCCTACACACAGTGTCCTGTGATTTATCTAATTTATAATTCCTTTTCAGATTAAAGTGGAGTTTTCCATGAAGTTTACAAGTCGGGACCTAAGTTTGAAGCGAACACCATCTAAAAAACAGAGCGGCGTGTTTGGGGTCAAAATCAGCGTGGTAACAAAGTAAGTAAAATCTCAAGCCCTTTCTAAATGCATGTTATTGATTTTATTGTGCATTTGTTGCATTTGCTGCATTTTCTTTCTTTTTTTTCTTTAAATAAGGGCAAAAAGATTTGTTATTTCAGTTTCAGTACAGCTTTAAATATTCAGAATATACTACATCAATACAATACACCTTTATAAAGGATTTAGGCTTGCTGAACAGCAGTATTTGTCAAAGCGTGCACAGTTTCTGTTTATGTTTACATGATGTACATTGATTTTGCCTGTTGTTGTTTCTCAGGCGCGAGCGCTCCAAGGTGCCTTACATTGTGCGGCAGTGCATTGAGGAAGTGGAGAAGAGAGGGATTGATGAAGTGGGCATTTACAGGATCTCTGGAGTGGCCACAGACATCCAGGCCCTCAAAGCTGCGTTTGACGCCAGTAAGAGACTCTTAACCATTTACACTTCACACTCATGTAACTACTATATGGGCCATTCTACAAAATTGCTACAAACTGCTGTCCTACAACCAAAATACACATTTAAAGGAGAAATCCACTTTCAAAACAAAGATTCACATATAATGTACGCACCCCCTTGTCATCCAAGATGTTCATGTCTTTCTTTCTTTAGTCGTAAAGAAATTATGTTTTTTGAGGAAAACATTTCAGCATTTTTCTCCATATAATGGACTGATATGGTGCCCTGAACTTCCAAAGTGCAGTTTAAATGCGGCTTCAAACGATCCCAGATATGGTTGTAAATGATTCCAGCAGAGGAAGAAGGGTCTTATCTAGAGTAACGATCAGTTATCTTAATAAAATTAATACAATTTATTTACTCTTTAATGTCAAACGCTCGTCTTGTCTTACTCTGCGTGGACTGTTTTTTTTTTTCAGTTCATGACAGGTCTGTCGAAAAACTCTCATCTCATGTTCTCCCTTAACTTCAAAATCACTTCAAAATCATATATATGTTCAAAAATATATATATTCATTTAATAGTTTCTTTTATAATATTTAAGATTATTTTTATATTTTCTATTTCTGCATTTTCTTGTCACTACCGAAACAGTGTATGT
Organism: Labeo rohita; assembly: GCF_022985175.1. Classification (NCBI taxonomy): domain Eukaryota; kingdom Metazoa; phylum Chordata; class Actinopteri; order Cypriniformes; family Cyprinidae; genus Labeo; species Labeo rohita. The sequence continues at coordinate 12,564,588 of NC_066873.1, forward strand.
TTTAGTCCACTGGCTGAGACTGATTTTAACTACACCCCTACATTTATGATTAGGAAATATTTATGTCATTCTCTCTTATAGCTACATGGTGAGTAGATAGGTCCCATCCTTTGAGGTAAATGTGTTCAAAAGTATGAAAAATCTGTGTGTAACTTTAAAGAATGTCACTACCAAACACCATTTTTCAATAATTAAACACTTTTTTGAGAGTTATTCCAAAACATTTAATTTTTATGTGTTTACCACTGTTCAGAACTGTGCTAGCTAACCATGTGCTGATTAGCATCTTTGATACTTCAAAAGTATCTAAAATGGTCACTACCGAAACAGTCACGACCGAAAACATTTGGTGAAGTTTCATAGTGACGTCTATGTTTTGGGTGTTATACCGTAAATTTGTCCCTACTGTAACAGTCACGACCGAAACATGTCATCATTGTTTCGGTAGTGACAAAAGGGAACATATAGTCCTTTATTTGGGGGAAATACGCGTAATTTTAGTACAGTTATGCAATTTTTTTTTGTATTTTAGTATGTTTTAGTAGTGTTTTAGTATGTGGGTTAAAATTCTTTATTGTGATGTGGTCGTTACCTAAACATTACCGTCACTACCGAAAATGTGCTGTCATGACCAAAACATGGGAAGTGTTGAATTATCAGCTAAGATGTTATGATAGTGTTTGGTTCAATGTATATTCGAACTAATGAATCCTGAAGTTTAAAATCAGTATGATCAGCTTTTTGCCTTTTACAGGAAAAAATGAATTCAAAATACAACAAATCTCATAAATCAAAGTTGAATTATTGTTAATATTGTAATTGGTGCTGATTTACCTCTGAAAACCTTTTAATAAAATAGAAAAGTATATATTTACAAGGAAGATGTAAGCAAAATTTTAATAGGCCAATATAACCCTTCTTATTAAATTATATATTACTGTGTTTCGATAGTGACAAATTTGGGGAGAGGACAAATATTCCAAAACTTTCTGAAAATACAATATGAGAATTAACTGCTCAATTACTAGAAATGTGTACTTAAATATTATACAGTTTGCATACATACAAATATTTGTGGAAAAAGACATTTTTTTTTCAAGACGTTTCCAGCTGTGAACTAATTCTGTAGAATGGCCCATATATGTAAAAGTACAAAATGAGTCTTTATTTTTTTATTTTGTGGTTTAGATATGGGTGTTTCCTTGCAGTCTGATTGGCTGAGAACCAGGGTAGCAATTTGCATCAGCATTGCGCACAGTGATTTTTAGTCAGATCTCTTTTAGTCCGAATTTTCTCCATTCGTTTATTCCTAATATATTTCATATTTTGCTATGATTTCCCATCAGTCTCCTCTGGCTGTTTTCTCTCTCTCTCTGGTTATGTGAGGTCAGTAGAGGCCTGTGTCTTGAGTCTAAAAGCAGCAGCAGTGTTGTGGGAAAGGCCATGCCGAGGTCTGACCCCTTCCAGCTGTCAGCTGGCTCAATAAACACACACACAGAGTCTGTAGGGAGCGTCCAGAGCTGTACCGTCAGCTAGCATACATGTGTTACTCACTATTATGTCACATGTCATGCCGGGAGCTTTATTACTCAGCCAACATGAGTGTTTCCTGCGGCATTTGTTATGATTTCAAATTTACTCTTGCTCTCTGTCTCTCTCTCAGATACCAAAGATATCCTGATGATGCTGAGTGATATGGACATTAATGCCATAGCAGGGACACTGAAATTGTATTTCAGGGAGCTGCCAGAACCTCTTCTCACGGACCGACTGTACCCGGCCTTCATGGAGGGCACTGGTATGACCTTCGATCTCTTTTACATTTAGCATAATAAGAGGCTTAAAGTAGCATCACCATGTGAGTAGTTACAAATAATAACACTCCTCTTCATCACAGCTCTATCAGATCCTGCAGCAAAAGAAAACTGCATGATGCACCTGTTGCGGTCACTACCAGACCCAAATCTCATCACATTCCTCACCCTACTGGAACACCTGAAAAGGTGAGGGCTCACAGACACACACACAAACCCACTCACCTTTGGTTTCCATGTTTTATGGGAACTTGCCATAGACATAATGATTGTTATACTGTACAAACTGTATTTTCTATCCCCTTTCCCTAACCCTACCCCTAAACACAGTCATCACAGAAAACTGTCTGCATTTTTGTTTTCCTGTTTTCATCATGGGAGCCAAAAAAATGTCCCTATAAGATCAAAAGATATTACTATCCTTGTGGCAGGGTTGCCAGGTTTTCATAACAAAACCCACCCAGTTGGCATTCAAAATTAGCCCAATTGCATTTAAGGGGCCCCTGGTAAAAAGCAGGTTTACACACATTTTTTTAGGGACTAAATATCACGTTATTGGGGTCGCTTTAACCCACCTCAACAGTGTTAAAGTAGCTAAATTTCATTGGAAAACCGCATACTTGGCAACACTGCCTTGTGTGGGGCATTATTTTGACTTTAATTTAAAAATACAGTAAAACAGGAATATTTGATGCATTTTAATGTTTTAAAATGTAAGTTATTCCTGTGATTGCCAAGCTGAATTTTCAGCTGCCATTATTCTAGTTTTCAGTGTTAAATGATCCTTCAAAAATTATTTCAATATGCTCATTTATTGTCAGTTTTATGGTACTCAATTATTATCATTGTTTCTTATTGTCACTTATTGCAAAATAATATTTTTGTGGAAATCATTTAATAAATAGAAAGTTCAAAATAACAGCATTTTTAAAATTATTTTTATTTTTAAATTTTAAAATAAAAATATTTTGTAATATTCTAAATGTATTTATGATCACTTTTACAATCATTTCTGTTTTTTTTCTTTTCTCTTTCATTCATTCATTCTCTTTTGTTTTTTGTTTTGTCTTATTTTAAAACTTACCCCAAACTTATGAAATATTTGCATCATAGTTTCCATAGAAATATTAAGGTGTAAAAACTACTTTTCTGTTTTCATTTTGACATTTGTTTGATTAAAATACATAAAAACAGTAATATTGTGAAGTATTTAAGTGTTTTAAAATGTAATTTATTCCTGTGATGCAAAGCCATATTTTCAGCTGCTATTATTCTTATTTCAGTGTTACATGATCTTTCAGAAATCATTCTAATATGCTGATTTATTGTCAATTTTATGGTACTCAATTATTAAAATGGGTTCTTATTATCACTTATTGCAGATTAATATTTTTGTGGAAATCATTTGATTTAAAAGAACAGCATTTATTTGAAATAGAAATCTTTTCTAACATTTTAAACATCTTTATGATCATTCTTACAATCATTTGTTTTCTTTTTTTTTCTTTTTCTTTTCTTTTCTTTTCTTTTCTTTTCTTTTTTCTTTTCTTTTCTTTTCTTTTCTTTTCTTTTCTTTTCTTTTCTTTTCTTTTCTTTTCTTTTCTTTTCTTTTCTTTTCTTTTCTTTTCTTTTCTTTTCTTTTTTCTTTTAAAACTTACCCCAAACGTATGAAACATGTGCATCGTTGTTTTCACAGAAATATTAAGTCGTGAAAACTACTTTTCTGTTTTAATTTTGATTTTTTTTTTTTTTTAATTTAAGTACTGTAAAACAGCAATATTGTGAAGTATTTTAGTGTTTTAAAATGTCATTTACTCCTGTGATTATAAAGTTGAATTTTCAGCTCCTATTGTTATATTAGTTTTCACGGTCACATGATCTTTCAGAAATCATTCTGATATTCTGATTTATTGTTTGTGCATCATGGTTTTCACAGAAATATTAAGCAGTGAAAACTACTGTTTTTTACACTGTAATGTTTCTTGAACACCAAATCATCACACCAGAAGGATTTCTGAAGGATCACGTGACACTAAAGACCGAAGTAATGACAGCTGGTTAATTCTTGCCTTTTTCAGAAAAAAAATAAAACACATTTTAAAAGACATTGAAGTGAAGCGAAGACATGACTAAATGTTGTTGACATTGACTCTTTAAAGCCAGCGGCTTCGCCATCATAAATACCCCGGGTTCTGTTTTATTTTAGTTCGTGTGAAACTGCTGTCGCAAATCACACTTCGTTCTGAAACGTCTGCAATTAGCTAGCAAGGCCTTGGGTTTATAAACACTGTCACAAATAATTTCTCTGGAGTCCTTATTGCCAACTATAACTGCCGTCCATTAACACATCACAGACACGGCAGCAGCACATGCAGGATTGAGTTTGCAACACTGCTGACACCTGCTGGCCAACTCTATACATCACACTCCAGTCACAGTACATGCATTGAGTCATTATAAACTGTGTTCAACTTGATTGTTTAATGAGATGTGACTGTATTGATGTTCGCTTCCTCTCATTTCAGGGTGGCAGAGAAGGAACCGGTCAATAAGATGTCTCTGCATAATTTGGCCACAGTGTTTGGCCCCACTCTGCTGAGACCCTCAGAGTCAGAGAGCAGTAAGGCCCACATCACACTGGCCTCTGACATCTGGTCACATGATGTCATGGCACAGGTCAGTCCTGGCTTACATACGCATTGCTCACGTCTAGTGTTTTACACTGCCTGGAAAGGACTCCTGGAGATTTTCCCAGCTTGGATAATATCATATATCACTCTAATGGGCTGTGGTTTGGTGTGTTTGACAGTTTGAAGATGCACGTCGTTATTACAGTGATGCCGATGTGGTCTGTGATTATTCCATCATCTTTATTTTCATACTGTCATAACACACTGCCCGCATGCTGAGAGCGGAGTGCTGGGCATCTTCAGCTCACTCGTTTATTTTATGCGCTCATGTGTGGCTCATCTAAAGCAGCGTGTTTACTGTGTGAGTGGATCTGAAGAGATGCTTTGACTTATTTGCCATTATGGTTTGGTCATGATATGTCAGAAACTGAACAAACAGCCTGAGCCAAGTCTTTACTAGTCATGACATGAGAATTTTCCCTGGTTAACCAATTTTCACTGAAAGTACAAATGCTACAAATACACCCACCTTAGTCCACCCCCAACAATAACATATGTAAACTAAAATGATTGCAGTACATAAACCCTTTAGGCATAATTTTGGTATATTTTGAAAGATGAGGGAACAACAGACACACACACATTCAAAGCTATTTTGGACAAGCTAAGTGTATAAAACTTTGGACCTCAAATTTTCTCAAAATTATTTGTAATAGTAAAATAAAATAATATATATTAATATATATTAATAGTAAAATAAAATAATATATATTAATCATTTGGAACTTATACACTCTTAACTACAACAACAATAATATTAGTAATAATTGTATTATTAATACTACTACAACAACATTTACTATTATTACTTCATTGGTTTCTTGGTCTCCATATGATGATGACAATGATGAAGATTATTATTATTAAATATTATTAATTAACATCGTTGTACTCAGGAGCTACACTTTCTCAGACTTTATAATAACATTATAATAATTATTATTATTAATAAAAATAATTGTATTATTACTAATACTGACATAATTAATACATAATTAATAATAATTATTATTATTTTTTATAGTTTTAATACTTATTTAAGTTTTAATACTGCTACTACTACTACTACTACTACTACTAATAATAATAATAATAAAATAATTTTATTATTACTAATACTGCCTATTACTAATACTAATACTGTATTATTATTATTATTATTATTATTATTTATTTTTATTATTAGTTATGAAAATTGTTGTGCTTAGCAGCTCACACTTTCTCAGACTTTATAATAACATTATAATAATAATTATTATTAATAAAAATAATTGTATTGTTACTAATATTGACATTATCATTATTATTATTTATAGTTTTAATACTACTACTAATAATAATAATAATAATTAAAAAATAATTGTATTATTACTAATACAGCCTAATACTAATACTGTATTATTATTATTATTATTTATTTTTATTATTATTATTTATGAACATTGTTGTGCTTATGAGCTCACACTTTCTCAGACTTTATAATAACTATTATTATTATTATTTACAATTTGTAACTTGTATATATATTTTAAGTTTTAATACTACTACTGTTACTACTAATAATAATTAATAATAATTATATTATTACTACTACTACCCTTATTATTATTATTATTATTATTAATAATAATAATAATAATAATAACATTAATTATTGTACATTTACAATAATTAATAATATTACTTCTTGTACATTATTGTACAATTAAACATTGTTAACACTTTCTCAGACTTTATAATAACTGTTGTTATTATTATTATTATTATTATTTATAGTTTGGAGCTCATATATTCTTAGTCTTAATACTTCTGCCTACTAATAATAATACTGTAGGTATAATTTAAAGAATAACTGTACTATTACTACTGTCATTACTATTATTATTATTATTATTATTATTATTTGCAGTTTAGAACTCATATACTCTTAGTCTCAATAATGGTACTACTACTAATAATAATAATTTTAAAATAATTGTACTATTACTACTACTACTACTACTAATACAATTATTATTATTATTATTATTATTTATAATTTGGAGCTCATATATTCTTAGTCTTAATACTGCTAATCCCAATAATAATAATTTAAAAATAATTGTATTATTATTATTATTATTATTATTATTATTATTATTATTATTAATGTTCTCTGGTTAGGACACAATGTTTTGCTAATTTCCTTTTCTTTAGTCAATACTAATTCTGAACTTCTAGCATAGATCTTGGATGTTTGATGCTAAAAAGTTGTATCCAGTTTCTTGATTAGACAAAACTAAAGTGGCATTAATGCAGTAGTTGCAGCACCATCTAGTGGTGTGTGAATAACACAGTCAGTTTACATATGATTGAGATTTAGTTTTATGTCAGTATAATGATTGCAACACTAATATCCACCTCTCCCTTCACAGGTTCAGGTATTGCTGTACTACCTGCAGCATCCACCCATATCCTTCGCTGAGCTGAAGAAGAACACACTCTATTTCTCAACTGACGTCTAACACCAACCACAGACTCCCTTCCTCGCCAACACTGTCTTTTTTGTGTACAAAGCCAACGGTCCAGCAGGGGGACAGAGAGAGACTGTGGCCACTCTCCCCTGCGTTTGTTGTCTCCAGTCATGTTCATGTGTAAAGGGAGCTTAAGCTTTGCTCCAGCATGGAGAAGAACTGCGGCGAGAGGACGAGCATCTTGAGCGAACCCAGGATTCACCATCACCTTATTCAAATGTTGCACTTATCACATAGATGTTCTGCCAAACACAAACACACGTCCTACCACGTCAAACACCACGTTTACCATCTCGTCCGAAGGTTCATGTCACGGGATGTTGGTTCGTCTGAGTTGCAGATGCATGCTGGGATGTCTGCATTCATTGTGGCGTCTCCTCTAAAGCCCAGTTCAGTGATCCCAGAGCTGGAAGTGAACTGCAATTGCCCTCTTCCCCAAGAGACATTCCAGTAAACATCAGCATTTACATGTTTATAAATATTTGTTTTGTTTTGTTTCATAAGCTTCTGTGCATGTGATACGAGGACAGTGAGCTGTGTGTGTGTGTGTGTGTGTGTGTGTGTGTGTGTGTGTGTGTGCGCATTTGTTCAAAATACGATCTCATGCTGCAAGTGTTTCCTTCTGGGCAAAGCGTTGAAATCCCAGACCTTCCTTGTCCAAGTACATCCAGGCCAAAAATTGCCCTATTTATTATTATGAATATATACATTAATTGTGCCTGTACAGTTCAGTACACATCGAGACTCTATAGAGTCCTTCATTTGCAATTTTTGGTCTGTTTTTGATTCATTTTAACTTCCTGTCAGTATAGACTTGATTATACTGTAGAAGACAGAAAGCCAGCTTTTGGGACCAGTCGTGGTATGCAATGTAGTGAGATTATACTTTGAAAAATGCAGAATTGTCCTGATTTGGAGAAAAAATCATCTCCGGTCACGGTTGAAGTGTCTGGTGATACTTCGGTTTGTAGAAAGATCCGTGTTACTGCCCTTTTTTGCATGTTCAGCTTGTCCGATAAGAAGTGGCCAGGATAACATAGGTTCATTTTCTTCTTTGTATTTTAATTTTATTTAATTATTAATATTATTATTGTTATTTTTACTCCACTGCTGAGGACCACTGGCAGAGCGGAGGGAAAAATGAAACTTTTCTGCTATAAAGCCAGTGACATGTACTTCAAAAGCACTGTTAGATTGCAGACTATTTGATATTTTAATATAAAAGGAAATTAAAAACTGGTGTATTTTATTTCTGTTGGAAAGATATTGAGTATACTGTATTAACAAGAGTAAATGTTGATGTGACCTTTTTTTTCCCTGTTTTTAGTAAAATAAATAAAAGTGTACATTGCACACAGCAAATTTTTGTTTTATTGAAGGGTCAGCTTGAAGTTGAATCTATGGTGTTGGATATGTTGGATAGGAAAAGAAACCACATTCCAAAGCATAATGTACTTTTTACTGTACTACACTTCATAAATAATAGTTGTTGGGGGTTTTTACTTTTAATACTTACATTAAAAATGTAGTTCTTTGTTGTAGCCAAGTAAATCTTGAATTACTTTTACTTGAGTAGATTTCTAATGAAATTAAGTATAAAATGATATTTAATATGAAATGTGCAGTACTGCAGTAGTGCAGTAAAAAGTGCAATATTATGCTTTGGAATGTTGTGAAGTAAAGTTTTCTAAAGAAAAACACTGATAAAGTACAGACACATGAAAAGTATGTTTAAAGCAGAGTAAAAATACTTCACTTCTGTCCGCCTCTGGCAAAGTGCTAAGTGACACAGTAAAACCACACTCACTTGGTCCACTATATACTTTGTTATATAAATGTCAGGATAACACTTTAGAGTAGGGAACAATTCTCACTATTAACTAGTTAATTATTAGCATGCCTATTATTAACATATTGGCTGTTTATTAGTACTTATAAAGCAGCTGTTCTGTATGACCATGTTCTACATCCCTAATCATACCCAAGACCTGAATTTAACAACTACCTTACTAACTATTAATAAGCAGCAAACTAGTAGCTTATTGAGGCAAAAGTCATGGTTAATGATTTGTTAATAGCAAGAATTAGACCTTAAAATAAACTGTGACCATTGTCAGTATAGGGAGAAGTGTTCATTTTTATTAAGTAGAGTTCAAGTATATTTTCATATAAGTTTACTTCATATAGTAAGTATACTAATTTCAATGCACAGTACTAGTAGCATACTTGTAAGTGTACTATTTCAATACTTGGGGCATTCAGGGTCTAACAAGTAAGCAGCAATATTTTACTATAAATACTGAACTTAATTGGCCAGTGTAGAGATGATAAAACTGGGATGGTATGATCATAATTTCTTGATCTAGTAAGAACTCTAGCAGCTGCATTTTGGACTAACTGTAGCTTATTAATGAGGATGCAGGACAAACACATAGTTGTCAATAGTGCATTACAATAATCCAGTCTGGAGGTCATGAATGCATGAACTAGCTTTTCGGCTTCAAAAACAGATAAAATGTTCTGTATCTTGGCAATGTTCTGAAAGACCAATTTACACTGCGCCGACAAATGGCAACAGACATTCGTCTGGTTTAGTCTTGTTTTCACTGATTGAACGTGTTGAATCTGTGTTTGTGCATCTTGGAACATCTAAGAAGTGAGGTACTGTACTTTGCCGGCTGTCAATGTTGTTCTGCGTCTGTTGTGAAGTGTGAATTGGCAGTGAGATAAAAGAAGGCTTTTTTTATAACGTGGAATATGACAAAGTGAGCCAACTTGAAACCTCACTAATTTACTTACATTCATTAAAATAAACTGACATTCACTGATTATTACATCACTTAACATGTATAATTGACATTTTTGATAACAGAAATGAGTTTTCAGTGAGGGAATGTCAAATGTGGGTAAAAGTAAAGAGCAAATGGGGCAGACAGGAAGCAGAAGGGAAAGCAGGGCATGAATCTGGAGTGAAAAGAGAGCATTAGAGTATAAAGCGTTAAAATATAGTCATAAGTAAAGTTCACTAAATCTGTTTATAGGAAACAGACAGAAAAAAGTGGTACAATATTACATTGAAATGTTCCTCTTATTCAGCTTTTAGCCTAGTTGCTGCATGTGTTAAAGTCACACTTTTAATATCGCAGACTTAATTTTAAGCAATATTCTGTTTAATGTCAACACAACATGTTATATAAATTATATAAGAATTTTAATCATGAATTCAGTAAATCTATGAATTTGACTTATAGTCTAGGCTGTTTTATATGCTGTTAAATGTTTGATAATATGTGTTAAACAAATAAACGCACACACACATGTTTGTTTTTGTGAATTGTGGGGACTTTCCACAGACTTCTATAGATTTTATACTGACTAAACGATATTGTCTATCCCCTAACCCAACCCTAACCCTAAACCTAACCCTAGCCCTCAAAGAAAACATGTTTGCATCGTTACACTTTCAGATAAACATCATTTACTATTTTTAATCATTTTTTAACATTGTGGGGACCGGCATGTCAAAAATTTCAGGTTTTACTATCCTTGTGGGGACATTTGGTCCCCACAATGTAGCAAAAACAAGTACACACACACACACACACACACACACATATATATACATTTATTATATGTTTATTATATATAGTTTATATATATTTGTTTATTTGATATAAAGAGTTTATTTGCAAAAAAAAAAAAAAAAAATAAGTGTTAAAAAATCATGTTTTTTATTATGTTATCATGATTGTATTGTGTTAGCTGTATTTTTAAAGTTATTTTTTTACTTTATATTAAAATAACCCAACTGCAGTTTGATAGAGATTAATTGGAATGCACAATGAAAAAACATGATTATTGAAAATGGATAAAAAAAAGCTTGGTTATCTGTTTTTGGAAATAAACTCTTCATATATCTTCATATTTTTTTAAACATCTTCCAAATAACATTATATGAACGGAACTAAAAAAGAAAAGAAAAGAAAAGTAAAGAACACATCTGGGAAACTAAAAAGTGTCCCATTTTGAGTTCGCCCTGTAATTTAATGTATACTAAATAACACAACTGAATAACCTTTTTTTTTTTTTATAAGGGTTATTTTGTTTTCTAATTGTTTGCTTGCATTTTGTCAGATTGTTTACTGGTAGTTTCTGACAACTTATTTTTAATTGCAAAAGCTGGCTTGTAGGCTACAAGTTGAAAATGTTACAATGTTAACAAGTGACAGACAGACAGACAGCACGTGGGCTCAGTCTGGCACGTGCTGCTCAGTAATTGACCTGATCAAAACAAACACGAGCGTGTGTCTGACCCTAGTGACCTCGTGATGACCTCGGTCAAGTATGGGCCAGGTGTTCAGTGCCCCAGACTGACCGGATTCCTGTCTGGAGTCTTTAGACGATTTTCCTATAAATAGTTCGGGGTGATGATGGGTGACCCACACCTGACTCTAACTGGACATGATGCAATCTTCATCTCTGCCCGAGCCCGAGAAGAGCATCCCCGCACCTGACGGATGTTTCCTAATGTGGCGGGACTACATGGATCTCCGCAGGACCTTGTCGCAGCTGCTGGAGCAACGCGACCAAGGACAAGCCGCTGCTGACCGTGGGACACCCCCGGAAGGTTTCATGAGAACCGGCTCCACCAGCAGCGTCTCCAGCGCCTCTGCCTCCATCTCCAGCCGCGACCTGCGGACCCAACGAGACACCTGCGGATTCTGCCGACAGAACGGAGAGACCCCGTTGGTTTACATGAGTCACAGACTGAAAGCCCGAGACGGACGGATCCTCTGCCCGATCCTGAGGAGCTACGTGTGTCCCTTCTGCTCCGCCACCGGAGACTGGGCGCACACCCGCCACTACTGTCCGCTGAGAAACCTAAAACCGACCAGCAACATGTGAATCAATGGACTCGCACACTGTTATTCCTGTCAAAACTGTAAGTCTGTGTTCGGAGAATGTTGTAAAATTATGTTCAAAAAAAGTTGTTTGGATGTTAATGCTTGAAACGTGTTTTTGTAGTTCATTTCAAAATAAAAATATTTTTCTAGTGCATCAAAACATGGTTTTATTTTTGTTATTTGAATTGTTTTTAAATACGTTCCTCGTTGTTTTGGTTTGGTATTTAATTATTATATAAATATTATATGTAAATATTTGGATACTATTTCACATTTAATGTATAAATAAAAAACTACGAAAATTATCACCTGCTGAATTTTTTTACAAATGTTACAAATTTAACAAATTTCAGATTAACATTGATATTTTTAAAACATACTAAAATATTTTGAGTTTAATTGGTCGTTATTAAGAGATGGTTTGCAGAATATATGTATACACAAAAACATTTTTAGTTTTGCTTTTTTATATATTTTTGGTAATACTTCATTATTTGTTAACATTATGTATTAGCTATGAACGAACAATAAATAATGAATTTATTACACTATGTATTTATCTTTGTTAATGTTATTAAAATACAGTCGTTCATTGTTTGTTCATGTTAGTTTACAGTGCATTAATGTTAAACAACTTGTGATTTTAATAATGCATTAGTAAATGCTGAAATGAACATTAACTAAGATTAATACATGCTGTAGAAGTATTGTTTATTCTTAGTGTGTTACCATTTATATTTTTCAGTTAAATATTTTCTTTTGAAATGAGTTTGAATTAGTTTAAAAGTTTAAAAATGACAATGCCGATTGCACTAAATACCGTAGGTGGCGCTATAAACCAACAGTATGTTCCACAGCATACAAACTACTGAAGAAGAAGAACATATGGAGGTGCGGGAAACATGAACACGACGGTAAATGTTTGCACTTGTGTTTAACACTGTACGTTAAATATTTATTCAGCAGTTATTCGGTCAGTCGATGCTTTTAGAAGCTGTTTTCATTACACTGACAGATACAATGTCTAGATATCGGTGTCGTTTGGTTTTCAGGTAGTTTACACAACCTTTTATCAGAAAAAATGTCAAATATGAACACTTTCCCAACATTAATCGTCGTAATTAACTCCATATTTGCAAATATGTAAAAGACAGATGCTAAAGACAAGTCATTATGTAATATACACTACCAGTCAAAAGTTTTTGAACAGTCTGATTTTTAGTGTTTTTTAAAGTCTCTTCTGCTCACCAAGCCTGCATTTATTTGATCCGAAGTACAGCAAAAGCAGTACAATTTTGAAATATTTTTACTGTTTAAAATAACTTTTCTATTTTAATATATTTGTAAACTGAAATTTATTCCTGTGATTTTAAAGTTGATTTCATTTAACATAATTACTGATATGATCCTTCAGAAATCATTCTAATGTTGTTTTGCTGCTCAAAGAGCGTTTTTATTATTATTATTATTATTATTATTATTATTGTCATGTTGAAAAAAGGCTGAGTAGATTGTGTTTTTGTTTCTTTGATGAACAGAAAGTTCAGAAGAACAGCACTTATCTGAAATATAAGTCTTTTGTAACATAAATGTGTTTATCATCACTTATTTCAGATAAATGCTGATCTTTGGATCTTTCTAGTCATCGAAGTAACTTGAAAAATGTACTCAACTGTTTTAAATATCTTGATAATAAAAAATGTCCATATTAGAATGATTTCTGAAGGATCATGTGACACAAGACTGGAGTAATGATGCTGAAAATTTAGGTTTGATCACAGGAATAAATTACATTTTAAAATACAATTCAAATAGAAAGAGAAAGCAGGTATTTTAAATAGTAAAAATATTTCACAATGTTAATGCTTTTGCTTGGTGAGCAGAATAGACTTATGTAAAAAACATGATAAATCTTACTGTTCAAAAACTTTCGACTGGTAGTGTAATTACATGATATAATTACAGATCTTCAAACAAGCTTTTGAAGTTTAAAATCATGTACTGTAATTCACCTTCAAAGATATCTCAAACTCATGCCTGTAATTTCTTTCTCTTTTTTAAGCTTTAAGGTGCATTATGGGCTCATCTCTGCCTTCTGTTGCTGAGCAGCTTTTAAAAGACCTTCAGAGAACTTACTCAGAGACAAACCAGAGTAAGTTTGAAACTCACACTCACTGATGTCTAGTCAGCTGGATGAAGTATCATTTGCAGCTGAACAGCAGAAAAACTCTACTAGACCTCATGCAGTCACACTGTACAGTGGGCTGTAGAAGTATCTGATCACTAGTCAAAATGTGGATGTATTGTGTATTTTGCTATTTTTCTTCCTTCACAAATTGTTATTTGTGAGCTGAATCTATAGTTTAAATAATTCCAAACATGAATTTGGTTTGTAGGTTTGGTATTTGGTCTGATACTGATATATGATTCCTAAAAAGCATCTTGTGCCAAAAACATTTTGACCTAAAACATCATGACCTTTTTTTGTTTTTGTTTCGATTTTTGAAATTCCCTTATTTCTGGGTTAAAAATGTTCAATGTGTTCTCTGATATTTGAACCCTCTGTCTGATACACAGATTTAAACAGCAGAAATTTGATCAACAGAAAAATAAAACTTAGGCCTAATAATATCAAATGAATTCGTGGAAGTGAACAGTAAAGCCGGCCTCACGCTACAGGATTTTTAGCCCGATTTTGCCCTCCCGAAAATCGGAGCAAAAGTCTTGTCGAGCACCTCGATTGGCCCGATGTTCGGCACGGATTATCTGGTAATGTGAGACGTTCACAGATCGAATCTTGCACCTCCCGATCTGCTCTCACACAAATCGGGGCCGCCCCCGATCATATCAAACATGTTTGATATCCAGGATTTTAAATCGGGATGATCACAGCTATGATTACGTCAACACTTTCACAACAGCCAATGCGCGACCGCAAAACAGCTGCTGTACGGTCCATTGGATAGTGGAGATGGAGGAAACTGCTTCTTATGTTTTTGTAGTAACACTGTCTGAAAACATACCTCAACCGCATGGAGCAAGGAAAGCAATGCTCCATGGCCCGAGTCCGACCCGAGCCCATCTTTTTTCCCCTTCTCCCAAATCAGCGTATACTACTGTTTTAGCAATTAAAATAGTTTAGTTTTGTATGTAATGGCAAAGTGATTATATTTCGTTTCGTTTTTTTATTACGTTAATTTAGAAAAACGTTTGGAGCATTTTTTTTGTTCGTTAAATATAAGTTTTTGTTTTTTTTAATTAACGACCAAGCGGTCGGCAGCAGACAGTGAGTTGATCATAGACTGTTTAATCAGTTTTGCCTTCTCAAATCACGACCTGGCTAAAGTAAAATCTATAGATATAAAACAGTTAAAGCATATAACAGTTAACTAACATTTGTAAACATTTTTTATTTTATTTTGTATTTTATTGGGTTTTTTTTTAAATTATACACTACAACAAAACACATACAGTGATAACAAGACATTCAAATAAACAAAATGAATAATAATAATAATAATAATTAAAAAAACATTTGTAAACATTAGTTGCTGAAATGACGATCTGTTGCATAAGATCACGTGAGGCGCTCCCTCCGTCATGATAATCTTAATAATATCTTGTAGTGTGTGATGCGCCACAATTTTGAAATCTTGTAGTATGTGCATGTTTAAGATTTCAGGGGAGATAATCTGCAAAGATTCTCCTTATGTGTGCACTTCAACCAGATTCCATAATCGGTTAGGATTTTGAAAAAACCTGTAGTGTGAGCCCGGCTTAAGGTTTTAAATCTTTAGACATGAAAGTGAAAATAGCTGCAATTTTTATTGCTGACACCGGATGGAGCTCTAATATCAGTTGCATGTATTTTTTGCTCCACTGCTGGTTTTTGATTGCTTAAACAGACCACTCGTCTTGTGGAGTGGCGTTAAAGTTTCTTATGGTCCTTGTTGTGGAAGTTGCTTTTAGTATAGGGTTCAAAGTATAGTTCATTTATGTTCAGATTTTTTCCTACAGCATCATGTTCCTCAGAGTGTATTGCCTAATGACATGTTCAATTCAGAACATTAGTCCAAAGCCTTGTATTAAATAAGTGTGTTAAAATGTCAATGTGTTCATTTAGTTTTTCTGAAATCCTTATGTGTGCAGACAAGACTTAATGCAGGACATCTGGATGAGAGTAGTGACATTATTCTGCTGGAATTTTGATCTCAAACGATGCCAGAGAGAAATATCAAGGGAGTAATGATTAGAGAAGTTATGATGGCTGTAGTGTTTTTGAGATTGAGATGTCGTTTCAAGTTGTACTTGTTTGGATCCTTCTCCAGAGAACCATGGTGACCGAAATAAACAACCAAAATAGACTGTTTTGCATGACTGATAATTGGTTATTATGTTTAGCGTGTACACTACCAGTTGTTTACAAATTTTTAATTAATTTTTTTTTAAAGAAGTCTCTTCTGCTCACCAAGCCTGCATTTATTTGATCCAAAGTACTGCAAAAACAGTAATATTTTGAACTGTTTTTACTATTTGTTTTTTACAAACTGATTTCTATATGAATAGATTTTAAAATGTAAGTATTCCTGTGATTTCAAAGCTGATTTTTTTAGCATCATTACTGATTTGCTGCCCAAAAAAACATTTATTATTATGTTGAAAATAATTGTGTAGAATTTTTGTCAGGTTTCTTTGATGAATAAAAAATTCAGAAGAACAGCATTTATTTGAAATAGAAATCTTTTGTAACATCTAAATCTCTTTATCATCACTTTTGATTAATTTAAAGTTACTAAATACAAGTATTAATTTCAATAATGTCTCTTTATTGATGATTAATAATAATAATAAATGTTTCCTGAACAGCAAATCAGCATATTAGAATGATTTCTGAAGGATCGCATGACACTGAAAAATTTTTTCAAATTTATTACATTTTTAAATTATATTTTTAAAATATATTCCAATAGGAAGCAGTTATTTTAAATAGTAACAGTATTTCACAATATTTATAAATGCAGGTTTGGTGAGCAGAAGAGACTTTTTAAACAAATAATGAAAAACTTACCATTCAAAAACTTTTGACTGGTAATGTATTTAACTATTAAGTAGTTGTATTTTTCCAGATGTTATGTTTCATGTGCTCATATATGTTGCTTTAAAAACAAGTTTTGTGCTTTTACATTTTTCAGTTTTATGAAACAGTGACTAATATTATCTCTTTCTCTTTCATATAGTACCAGATGATCTACTAATAGCGTAAGTATTCCCCCCCCCCTTGTCTCCTCTTCCTTATTCTTAAGTTACATTTATCATAGTGTGAGGTTAGGTCTTGAACTACGGACTGGTAAATATTTTGGATGCTCTTGACCTGAAGTTGAGGAGGGTCAGTTATTATTGCAACTGAATACTGTATAAAAAGCAGCTCTTACCTCTTAACTGCCAGATATACTCAACACAGACTTTATCAAGCACGTATATGTCTTTACCCAGCGCTCTCTTTCAAGACGTCATTGTCTGAATAAACCATGATGTTAAAAGCGTCCTCAGACCCACAATGACAGCCATCAGGCTGCTACTGAGGGAAGCACTAAGCCACAGTAATTACTCTTCTCTGGGAATCACATTCCTCCATAAATGGCTGTTCACATCATGGGTCAGCTCTTTTTGCTTTATTGTACAATCCATTGTGGTTTCAGTGTCATAATCACGTCACAGGTCTTTGCTTAGGTCTGCTTCTCTGTGAGACGTTATTTAACTGTGGCTAGATGACTTTCAGATGATGCAGCTTCATACTTCCGCATAAGAAATGCATTGCTATGGGCTTGACATCAAGAGCAGACTGGCTCATAAGTGACATGTTTTTGAGTTTTATATTAAGACCGGAAACGGCACTTGCTTTGGGTTAAAAGTAAGAGCTGAGGTTTTTTTTTACCTCCCAGCTTCCTGTGTTAATGTCACTGTCTTATCTCACGTAGCATGGTTTCCTGTTGGTACAGTTCAAAGAAAATAGTTCATACAAAAGTGAAAATTTCTCAGTCCATCGACAAGGCAGATGAGTTTGTTTCTTCTTCAGAGGATGATTTGGAAAAATGTAGCATTACATCACTTGCTCACCAATGGATCCTCTGCAGTAAATGGGTGTCGTCAGAATAGGAGTCCAAACAGCTGATAAAATAAACTACAAGTAATCAACACTATATTTACAGTAATCCACAAAGAATTCACACTACTTCAGTCCATTATTTATTGTCTTCTACAGTGAAAAAAAAATGTCTCGTCTGAATGAGGAGTGAAATATGCACGTCAATCACTTAGAAGTGAAAACAGTTCTAAACAAATATGGATTTTTATGTGTATGTGAGAGGACAACAGGGGACAGACTTTTACACTGGTGAAGGTATTATTATGGATTATGCACTGGTATTTTTGGCCAGAAGCAGCAGTTTATTTTTGAAATGCCTTAACGGTAGATTTGTTTCTTACAAATAGGGCTGGGCGATATATCGAATATTAGCGATAATATCACAATAATTTTGACGACTATGTAAAATGTTAAAATATCGTTTATATCAAATATTTCAAATTCAAGCATACTTTCCCAAAAGAACACAATGAACCTCCAATATTACACCCACTTACGTAAGAGACGTGAGATGGGGGTGTTCTACACGCCTCTACTACGCAAGCTTTCAAAGAGTTCAAATCCCAGAACGATACATTTTCTGCCCAGTGTTTTGCTTATTTTAAGCTATCTGGCAACCATGCACGCAAGCTCTCTCTTAATTGTGGAAGCACCGAGAATGATCTGAAAACACTGACAAACAAGCTAGATGTTTAGTGATCAAAATGAACGTGTCAGTCTGTGTTCTGAGATCTCGATCTGTGATTGCTGAATAAAAGCACTTACTCAACTGCTGTTGTCTGAATAGAGAAACATAGGCTGTTGCAATTTGGAATTACTATTAAGAAATTGTACTACTATAATATTATTCATTTGTACTTCAGTTACATATACATGTTCATTTAATTAAAAGTAGTAGGTGATCACTAGATTTTTTTTTTTTTTTTTTTAACTGCTTAAATTTGCACTAAACATTTTGAATTTACTTTGTAACAATAGCTGTTCTGTCTAAATTGTTTTTGTTGTATTTTTAATAGGGGAAAAAAATCATGTTTTTTTTATTTAAAAGCAACTCCAAACATATCGAGATATATATTGAATACCGTAAAAATGTTGACAATATCAAGATATCAATTTTATATATATGTGTGTATATATATATATATATATATATATATATATATACACATATATATACACACTACCGTTCAAAAGTTTGGGGTCAGTAAGAATTGTAATAGTCTTTAAAGAAGTCTCTTATGCTCATCATTTATTGCTGCATTTATTTGATTAAAAATATAGAAAAAAAACAGTAATATTGCAAAATGTTTTTACAATATAAAATAATGTTTTTTATTTTAACATACTTTAAAATAGAATTTATTCCTGTGATGAAAAGCTGAATTTTTATCAGCTGTTACTCCAGTCTTAAGTGTCACATGATCCTTCAGAAATCATTCTAATATGCGGATTTATTATTAGAATGATCAGTGTTGGATAATATCAACAGCTGTGCTGCCAAATATTTTTTGGAACCTGTGATTTTTTTTTTTTTTTTTTTTTTTTTTTCAGGATTCTTTCATGAATAACAAGTTTAAAAAGTACAGTGTTTATTCAAAATATAAATATTTTATAACAATGTAAATTATTTATTATTAACTTTTAATAAACTTTTAATTATTGACTTAATACATCCTTGGTGAATAAAAGTATTAATTTCTTTAAAAAAAAAGAAAAGAAACAATAAAAATGTACTGACCCCAAACTTTTGAACGGTAGTGTATGTATGTGTGTGTATATATATATATATATATATATATATATATGTGTGTATATATATGTGTGTAGCCCAGCCCTGCTTACAAATATGCAGCCTTTTAATTTACACAACATTATTTGATTGACTGGAGTCAAGCGGATTTCTTGAATTATTGTGATTGTGTTTTCATCAGCAGTTTGGACTCTTATTCTGACTGCACCCATTCACTGCAACAACAACTGGTGAGCAAGTGATGTAAGGCTAAATTTGTTCTATTCTAAATTTGTTCAACTTGTGAAGAAGAAATATCTACATCTTGGATGGCCCGAGGGCGAGTAAATTTTATAAAATCTTAATTTTTGGGTGAAATATTCCTCTAACTCTGTTAATTCGATCTTGCAGATTGCGGTTTGTGTTCGGCTCATGTGCTCTTCAGGCCCTCGACCTGGTGGACCAGCGCTCCGTCACATGCGTATCATCACCTAGCGGTCGAAAGGCATTTCAGGTAGGAGTGAATAAATGCCTCAGATCAATTTTTCCCTCTTTTAAATGGTACATCAGATACAAAGATTACAATGATTAAAATCCATTCAATTATTTTTTCTCAATTATCAGTTATCTCAGTTATTAAGCTGCTTTGATTTTCTGAGCAATATGATGTAATACTGCTCATGTCCCTCCCACAACTACTGACAGACTGTCCCGAATTAGCATATTTCTGTCCTCAGTCAGTTGTATGCTGTCTGCCATTTTCTCTGCACTCGAGCAGCTGTAGCAACAACGTCTCGTAAGCAATGCAGGTGTTTTGTAGTTGGATATAAAAATGAACATAAGAGTCTTCTTTTTCTCCCAACATCAGAGCCAATTAAATCGCTGGATTAGCGAGGGGTGGCGTGAGCATTAGCTCATTATCATTTAAAGTGACATTCAACAAAACGGGTCGCTATGAACAGAGCTGTTTATGACAAGGTAAAAAGGGTGATGTTTTACACAACCATTGAGGAATTTTAACCAAAGTATGCAGACATTTGATGAATACGTCTGATGTACTCTTTAATCATGATTTCCCGTCATTGGTGATGCACAGAAGTTTCTGCAACCAAAGATATTCAGGCAAAACTCTCAAAAAAAGTCTCAGTTCTGACCAAAACAGTTTTCCAGGGCTGAAATCGTTGACCAAAACACATTTTTAGCACATCGACATCTCACACCACACACAACATAAGATAAGCTGCAACAGGTGAACAGCAGTAAGAAACAAAAATGATACTAGTGTGGTAATATGTCAATTTGGTTTAGCTGTAATATAGACAGGTGACTCATTTCCAAAGAACATTACTACAACTGCTTTATCACTTGTGAACACCTGTGAAAAAAATTGCTTTGTGATCTCATTATCTTCAACTTTTCAACCATTGTGGAAATTAAATGATGCAACTTAGTCCTATAATTATTCACAAGACTGCATGTGCTTGTCTTGTTAGATGCTTCAGATTATTTACAGTAGCACATTTTGCTTTCCTATGACATGCTTCAAAATGTTGAGAGATGCATTTATAGATGGCAAGTGAGCATTTGTTTTTTGTTTTATAACAGTGTCTGCATGGAATTAATCCTCTTCCATAGATCCAATGAGTGTTCAACACAAACACAGTATTTAGAGTTCCTTGATACAAATGAACAATCAAAATAACAATACAAAATAACAATCTCAGAAGGCACCGAAAATGCAACAGCATGCAGAGTACAAATGCAAACATCTGTGCTTTTGTTGTCTATGTACATTAAATTATAACTATTGCAGGATGTGTGTGTGTTTTGTATAATGTGTGTTGAGCTTACAACCATACATATTATGTGCATTTTGTGGCATGTGATAGTGATTTGCAGTGTGAACTTTTGGGAAACTTGGATGCTTTTAACATAGTGAGAGCGAAATGAAACCGACTGGATTAAAAGCTGTTGTTGTGGTGTCTGTTTCCCCTCTTTCCCCTCTACTCCTCATCTTACCACAGCCACTTTTGGAGCAGTTTCCAAAACTGTGGTAAAAACAAACCTGTGCTAAAATAAGGAGTTTCATGACCCTTGAAAGAGTTCAAATAGGATGTGTTAGTCAGAATGACCTGAATCCTCTCAGTTTATGACCAGTCAATCCCTGAGAAGTCAGACATCCCAACACCACCCACAGTGAGCTCATCATGTACTCAGTTCCAGGGTGTCTAGAATTGGTCAGCCAATGTCCAGGAGGCAGCAGGTGGGCGGAATTGCCTAGTTTTCCCCATAATTCCTCATGTGACTGACCGTAGATCTCAGCATATGTCTGTTACACTGGGTTAAGTTTCCGTAAAACGCCTACTACCAGACAGCACAGAAGAAAAGCAAATAAAGAGCTAACATTACCAGAAAACAAAGTATAGTAATAAAAGTTAATAGCCCTTTTTATGAGCTGCTGTGATTCAGCTTTAGATAGTCATTGATGTCTGTGTGCGTTTATCATCTCTATTTGTCATCTATAATCCTAGGCTCAATTGTCTTATTTTACGAAGTGATGTAATTGTTCCTATAATTGCATTTTTAGGTATTTTCCAGGAATCATTTCTCTTCTTGTTCAATAATGTGACTGTGTTGAACATGACTCTCAAAGTTTCTTTCAGTGAATTCAGTTCAAATTCTCATTGAATCTGAGATCATGCAGATTTTCTTTTTTTTACTGCTAGTCCTGGTTCGACTGTCTCACAATTTTTCACATTTCAGTCATATTACAGGTTTAGTTCACCCAAAAATGAAAATTGTGTCATTAATTACTCACCCTCATGTCATTCCAAACCTGTAAGACTTTTGTTCATCTTCGAAACACAAATTAAGCTATTTTTAATGAAATCTGAGAGATTTCTGACCCTGCATAGACAGCAATGCAACTAGCAAGCTTAAGGCCCAGCAAGGTAGTAAGGACATTGTTAAAATAGTCCATGTGATATCAGTGGCTCAACCATGTAGTTCAACCATGTTATGAAGCTACGAGAATACTTCTTGTGCACAAAGAAAACAAATGACTTTATTCAATAATTTCTTCTTTTCCATGTAGTCAGTGGGTAATTGAACTCGGTGTCATGTTCTTGGGTAAGAACATGCAATTTGTATTATTATATATTAACCTGAATTAATTAATAACTTTTTGAACAGTAAGATTTTTTTATGTTTTTAAAGAAGTCTCTTCTGCTCACCAAGCCTGCATTTATACAATCCAAAGTAATCCAGTAATCCAGTAATATTGTTAAATATTTTTACTATTTAATATAACTGCTTTCTATATGAATATATCTTAAAATGTAATTTATTCCTGTGATCAAATCTAAATTTTCATCATCTTTACTCCAGTCTTCAGTGTCACACGATCCTTCAGAAATCATTCTAATATGCTGATTTGCTGTTCAAGAAAAATAATTATTATTATCAATATTTAAAACAGTTGAGTCAATTTTTTTTCTTTGATGAGTAGATCCAAGGATCAGCATTTTGAAGTCAGTAAGAGATTTATAAGCTTTCAAAATATTTCTATTTGAAATAAATGCTGTTCTTCTGAACTTTCTATTCATCAAAGAAACCTGAAGAGATTCTATTCGGTTGTTTTCGACATAATAATAATAATAATAATAATAACAATAACTTTTTTTTGAGCAGCAAATCAGAATATTAGAATGATTTCTGAAGGATCATGTGACTGGAGTAATGATGCTAAAAATTTAGCTTTGAAATCACAGGAATAAACATTTTAAAATATATTCAAATAGAAAACAGTTATTTAAAATATTACAACTATTTCAAAATTTTACTGTTTTTGGTGTACTTTGGATTAGGGCTGCACGATTCTTGCTAAAATGTGCATCACAATTTTTTCCCATGGAAATTGAGATCACGATTCTCTTACACAATTCTCATTTTTCAACTAAAATTTACTGCACTCAAGTACAAAAAAAAAAAAAAAAAAAATCACAGGACATTTAGTACAATAAAGTGATGGAGTAACAAAAAATAGTCTCTTTTCTTTATTTTAGACCCCTTAAAGTGAATAAAAGTTTTTGAACATACAGGAACATTAACAAATAATAAATAAACCAATAATAAAATAAAGTAGACCATAGGTTTGTATTGTTTCAAATCAAGAAACAGGTTTGGGTTGTCTGATAATGATAATAATGAGGATAATATTAATAATAATATCACCTTTTTTGTCTCTTAGAAATACACATTTGATAGTAGCTTGAGGATGCAGAGGTAAATTTTTGTTCATTATCAATCAGTAACATCTGTAAAAATTGTAGTTTTATATGGTTAAATTTATTATTATTATTTTAAATTAAGCAGTGGTCTCCAATGGTAGCAAGCATACATTTTAAATCATGATAAACACAGTTAAAACCACACATAACGGTACCTCAGTACCATTGTAAAAATATAACTACATGGTTTTATAGGTAGCCTATTTGTATGAAAAACGGTAGTCTAAAAACATTCAGTATAAATGCACACTGCTATAGCTTAATCACAAATACATACTACTATTATATACCACAAGTGTTTCACACTGGATCTCACAGCGTTGTTTAGTGCTCGCATGACAGAGCCGTTCACATATTGCGTCTTTTGCACGCTCAAGTTGGTTATTTCAAATGTAGGTGCACGGCAGCTGCGCTCATAATAACGGAAGCGACGCGCATGTGGTGTGAAGCGCTCGGGTTTTCCAGGGAGATCGCATTTATGTATGAATTGAGATCGCAATTTTTTTTTTTTTTTTCGATTAATCGTGCAGCCCTACTTTGGATTAAATAAATGCAGGCTTGGTGAGCAGAAAAGACGTCTTTAAAAAACATTAAAAATCTTTTTACTGGTAGTGTATGTTTCAAGGTCCTCTTTTAAAACTGCTGTGCTGTGACTTCGGGTCACTGAGTCTCAAGTGGCATGAGAAAATGGTTTAAAAAATTGCTGAGCGACTATGAGGTAAAATACAGGAACAAAGAAATGTGAGAGTGATGTCTTTGTGCATTAAGTTCCTTAATGTGCAATCTAGCATTATCTTTTAGCATTGATGTGAAGATGTCGCACAGTTGGTTTTGAGGGCGATTAGTTTTTTTTTTTCCTGCATGTTTGAATGATCTGAGTGATTTTATGTAGAGCAATAAAAGAAAACAAAGCAAGTGAAATTATGTTGTGGATAAATGTAGCTGCTGAAATGCTGTGCTGTGCAGAGATCAGTGCGTCTGCGGTCTGCGTACCCTGAGGTGTTAAATTGTTCCGATCACGTTCCTAACTCTAAATTGGATTTTTTTCAATAGCATTTTTAGCTCTGGAGCTCATTCATACTGAATGCTAAGGTGACTGTGAATTTTTGTTCTGCAGTTTAGGTGATTTAATATTTGATGAAAACACTTCGCAGTGTTTGGTCATCTAGTCAAGAGGAACCATACAAATGCACGGATATTCAGGCCCCACAGGAATCCATGCCCATAGAACTCTGCTGAAAGCACTGCAGGTTCTACACATCCTCCGTAAATATTTAGTCTAACCTGTTTATGTTTTCAGCATGCTTTAGAGTGTGGTAAAACCAGATCTGTTTTCCATGGTTAAATTTTCCTCTGTGTGTTTTTTTTTGTGTGTTGGAGAATAGGTTTGTGTACGTGTGCAGACCACATGCTGAAATGCAGCGGCATTGCTGTAGCAGACCTTCTCTAGCAGGTCACCCTGCAGTGGTAGGAAATGTTTCCGGTTGGTCCAGTAGCCAATATCCTGTCAGCCAGCCCCTCTCAGGGGAAAAAGGCTTCATTAATATGTCATTGTGATTGTCATACTGTATTAAGATCAGCTGTGCTTAATATCGTTCTGCCCTGCGGCTGCTGTCCAGCTGCCATAGTGTTCTCACTGACCTTCACTTACCATCTTTATTGAGTCCTGACCTACAGTAGCGTGGGTGAAGTCAAGAAATACCGTGACATAGATGTTTGCCTGACAGCATGAGGTAGTTTCACTGTTGATAAAAAAAAAAAAAAAAAAAAATCTCAAACACTTTCACTGACTGAAATACACTTTGAAAGTAGAGCTGTTTGAGTGACCTGTGGAAGAAGAGGACATGTTTGGGAAAACATCCTTCACTATTACATGCTATTTTTGCAGTTCTGCGTGGTGCATCTAGTGCAG